>NC_057862.1:175554061-175919061 GCF_019393635.1 Dromiciops gliroides
TTGCATTTATCTCTGTGTCCATAAAGCCAACAGAGTTCCTGGCACATAGTAGGCATTTAATAAATGCTTATTGATTGATTGATCCTCATAACAACCCTGAGAGGTTAGTACTACAGATGAGGAAACCAAGGTTCAGAGAAATTGTGACTTTCCCATAGCTAGTAACTCTTGGAGGTGAGATTTGAGTCCAAGTCCAACACTCTATTGTATCATGCTGCCCCATTCCTGTTAAATGCTGCCCTAAAACCATTCCTCACGAGGTTTATTGTGAGAAGCACACCTTGTAAACCTTAAACGGGTAAACATATGTAGTCTTATTATTACAACATAATTTAAATGGTCATCCTTGGCCCAGAACCCCAATTTTGGACTTAGATAGACTGGGTCCAGTCTTGGTGAATCTTCCCACTAATTACTCTTTGCTTTGTGCCTCCATCCCAGGGTTTCCCCTGGAAACCTCAGAAAATAACTCATTTTTTTATTCTTTATAGATGTGGATAAAAGGGCTATCAATTCCCATTTAAGCCCTCAAGCTGATACTATATGTTGGATACAGGACAACCTTTATTTCATCCCATAGAAGTGAAGCAAAAAACATGAAGGACTTATGTACAGTCAACACACAAGCTCTTCCCTCTCAGACCAAGTCCATCTTCTACTCAGAGACTTTTACAATTTCCAGACTCATAGTGCCACCTTGTGGTAGATCATTCCTGGGAAGGGAGACATACCTGTGGCCAACAAAAATATGGCCCCTCAAGTTTTTCCTAGAGACCTACACAGTCTAGATTTATAACACTATCCTAAGGTTTGGTTTCCCAAACTTTGTAATTTTGCACCTGGGAGCTGCTGAAGAATCACTCCTCTTTCTATCAAGACTACACGGTCAAAAGGGCAGCTAGGTGGTGCAGTGGATAGAGCACCGTCCCTGAAGTCAGGAGGACCTGAGTTCAAATCTAGCCTCAGACACTTAACACTTACTAGCTGTGTGACCCTGGGCAAGTCACTTAACCCTCATTGCCTCGCCAAAAAAAAAAAAAAAGACTGCACGGTCTGTATAACTCAAGATGATAGTGGGTAGTAAGGTCTAGGTTTACTGCTCCATATCATAGTACAGTCTCTTGCTCCAGCCCTGGACCATCCTCTTTTTTCTAGGAGTCACATCGTCACATCGTTGAACCAAATCTCCTAGAAAAAAGAGTGACAGCAGTATTGTTCAATGAGCAATTGTGAATGACTTAACTACTCTCAGCAATGCAATGATCCAAGACAATCCCAAGGAACTAATGCACCCCTATAGAAAGAACTGATAAAAAGAACACTTGTGGATTGTATATATATAACCTGGTTGCATTCTTGTGGAGGGGGGAGGAAAGGGAGGGAGGGAGAAAAATTTGGAACTCTAAATTTTATGAAAATGAATGTTGAAAACTACCCTTACATGTAACTGGAAAATAAAATTAATGTTTGTTGCTAAAAAAATAATAATAATAAAACTAAATTCTGATTGGATCATAAAAAAACAAACAAACAAAAAACAAATATAGCTAGAATCTAAGTCCCATCATGCAATTGCAACTTAGAATGCAACTTTCAGGTCCTTCTGACCCTGAAATATTTTAAAATTAAAAAAAATTTTTTTTAATTAAAATTTAATAATATAATTTCTCTTTCTCCTCTACATCTAGTCACAGCCTTTATTCCAATCATTCATTTCTACCTTTCCTTTCAATAAATATTGGTTAGGTGGCTACTTGTTCTATAATTGATATCTCACTGTGGTATAAAGGTAACCCTAGGTTCTCCAAGGTTGTGCCAACAGGACCCAAGCTCTGGTAGACCTCACTAAGTAGAAATGGCTTAGAATTGGGCCCTTTGCCAGATTTGGGCTTGGGGTCTCCTGGGTCCAGGGCTGGTGCTTTGTCCACTGTGCCACCTAGCTAACCCATGATGACATCTTTAAAATAAAGTTAAGGAATGGAAAAAAATAAAATACTTTATTCATTAAAAAAATAAATAAAGTTAAGGAATTAGAGGAATGCACTGGAAGAAAGGGAAGGGAGAAGTAGACTGGGGAAAAGTACCTCACATAAAAGAAAAAAGAAAAAGCTTATGGAGGGGAAAGGGAGAGGGGGAAGGAGTGGGGGAATGAGTGAACCTTACTATCATCAGAATTGGCTCAAAGAAGGAATAATATATACCCCCAATTGGGAGAAGTAACCCTGAAGGAAAGTAGGAGGGGAAGAGGATAATGAGGGAAGGGTGAAAGAAGGGAGGGCAGAACAGTGGAGGGGGATGTCAGAAACAAAACACTTTTGAAGAGGAATAGGGTAAAAGAAGATAGAAAATAGAGTAAATATGACTGGAAGGGAATAAGATGGAGGGAAATAGTTATAATGATTGATTATAATAGCAAAATGTATGGTACCTACTTTTCTGGGCTATTGCGAAGAAAATTCTTTGTCAAGTTTAAGGTACTATATAAAGGTTATGATGAACAGGATGTTATCAGAAAAACCTGGAAAGACCTACATGGACTGAAGCAGTGTGAAATGTACTGTATACAAAATAACAGCAATAGTGTAAGATGATCTGCTGGGAAGCATGTGGTTATTTTCAGCAATGCAATGATCCAATATAACTCTGAAGGACTTATGAAAATTGCAATCCATCTACAGAGAAAGAACTTATGGTATCTGAAAACAGATTGAAGCATAATTTTTTTTGGATAGTTCTTTAATCTGAAGTTTTGTTTTTGTCTGTTTTCTCTCACAACCTGGCTAAAGTGGAGATGTTTTCCATGACTATTCATGTATAACTTATATTGAATTGTTTGAGTTCTTGGGGGTGGGGTGGGAAGGGATGGAGGAAGAGAAGTTGGAACACAAAGTTTTTAAAAATTGATGTCAAAATTTGTTTTTACATGTAATTTGGAAAATAAAATTCAAAACAGAAAAAAATGAAAATAATATGCAAGGTAAAAAAAATTAAAAGAAAAAATTTTAAAAAATAATTGTGCCCCATAAAGAACTGTATGTCCAAGAGCCAGCCTAGCTATATTCAGATAGTTTCTTCATCCAGTTGGCCACAGGGTAGTAAATCTTTTGGCCATAGGAACTCTCAAAGTATATCTAGCAAATCCTGGAGGGATTGTCATCTGTATTGGTAAAAGGGAGTACTCACATCAACAAATCACAGATCCATGAAGTATCTAAGTAAGCATCCATTATGATCAAGGCAGCATACATTGTATTTAAGATAATACTCCATCCTCTCATCATTCTTTTCCATGCTGCACTCCATATTTCCTTCCCATGTCCCAGCTTTATATCTGGAAACCTTGCTCCAGCAGTGGAATACTCACATTGCTCTCCCATAGGCTCTCCCTCTGATTGGATGGCTCCTTCCAGAGCTTGTATTGAAGGAGGGTACTCAGAACTGTCACGTTTCACTCCTCTCCAGGCTGCAATCTGGACTTCCTCTACCAACCCTCAAAACTGGGTACCTTCATTCCAGGCCTCAACCTCCCTGACATGCCTTCAGCTCCCCTTTGTGTGTTGTCTTCCTTAATTAGAATGTAAGCCCCTTGAGGGCAAGAACTGACTTTCTTTCAAACTTAATTTATATTCCCAGTGCTTAGCACAGTGCCCGGCACATACTGAACACTTAATAAAGGTTTGTTGACTGACTATTTGTTCTCATATACTTGGAGTCCCTTCTCTGAGACATTTACCTGTTTCCTCTATGCTTCTCCTCTAGATTACTTTTCAGTATCAACAATCACTCCTTTTAGGAAGTTAATCAATTAACAGAACCCGGAATGGAGGTAGGTGATTCAAATACCTAGCTAGGATACAGAAATGTGGCTTATGTGGGGGAAAGGGGAAAGAGAAGGAGATAGAATGTTTCCATATTACTCTAAAAAGTTATATATATATATATATATATATATATATGTGTGTGTGTGTGTGTGTGTGTGTGTGTGCATGTGTATATATATATATATATATATTTATACCACAGTCATTCTATTACTCCATCATTGAATCATCCTTTCTAAAAAATTAATTAAGGGGCAGCTAGGTGGTGCAGTGGATAGAGCACCAGCCCTGGAGTCAGGAGTACCTGAATTCAAATCCGGCCTCAGACACTTAACACTTACTAGCTGTGTGACCCTGGGCAAGTCACTTAACCCCAATTGCCTCACTAAAAAAAAAAAAAAATTAATTAAAACTAAAAGTTGTTTTTCAGGTGTTTTCAGTTGTCTCTGACTCATTGTGACCCCATTTGGGGTTTTTTTTGGCAAAGATACCAGAGTGGTTTGTCATTTCCTTCTCCAGCTCCATTTTACAGATGAGGAAACTGAGGCAAACAGGGTTAAGTGATTTGCCCAGGGTCACACAACTAGTAAGTGTCTGAGACCAGATTTCAACTCAGGAAGATGTCTTCCTGACTCCAGATCTGGCACTCTATCCATTGTGCCACATAGCTGCCCCCAAACTAAATATAATTGTAATTATATTTCATAGTGTATAACAGATGCCACATCTGCAGTTTCCCACCTCTCCACTGAGAAGAGGGAGAAATATTTTATTATCAGTTCTCTAGGACTGAGATTCAGTATTATCTTTGATATACTTTAATATTTTAATAAACATGTGATATCTTTAGGGTGAGTCCTCCCTCCAATGGGACATTTTGCAACTCAACCACACCTTCTCATCCTAAATTCTCCATTGAGCTTCATCTGGATTTTGTCATGTTTTGCTAATACTAGTGATAGCAAATTAAGCAGCAAGAAAAGATCCCTCCCACACACTACACATTTCCACATATTACCATATCATCAGTGGGGAAGGGGACCTACACTAAGAAAATATGTTACCAAGAAGACCATATTGGTGGGAATACATGTAGCCTGGGCACATATATGAAGGGGCATTCATAAAGGACCTATGTGGCCAGGGCATTCATGAAGATGGAATGCAGCCAAAGTAACTCACCACTTTGATGCTATAGAGCTACTGATATCTTCTGGTGATGTGATCATGTTGCTTTCTGCTGGAATTATATGCCTACTGCTCTCCTGATTGCTGGTAGGTGACCACTGGTCATGTTCTACATGCTGGGTAGCTCTCCTAGTCTCTTAATCATTCTCCATTATCAGATTCTATGCTTCAGCTCTTCACAGTCATCAACTGGCCTTTTTGGTTCCCAAATGATAAATGAAGTGACTAGGAAGCCTCTCCTTGACAAAGGCACACTGAAAGATTTTTAATCCATATCAGAGGCTATGAGCCATAACATACAGCTAAGGATAGTTAACCAAATACCAAATTGCAATGCCCCTAGGCAAAGGTTAAGTCTATTCTTTTCATTACCTGTATACCTGCAACATGTGAAATCTATTGTCCAGTGTGATAAAATAATGGAATTTGGCAGATGCCCAGGGGTCCCACCTGATTGATTTAGTATTGTTTGAATTGGGTGAGAATGAGAAACTAAGTACCTACTTAAGGGTGATTGGATGGGGACAACACCTGGCTGGCCCTGAGTGATGTTGTTCTCAGAGGCGGTATACTACTGATATCAGCAAGAGACCACCTTCAAGTCCAGTGAACCAATGGATTTGGATGATACCTACCAATCAGCTTGAAGCAGTGTGTAAGGACTGCCTCTGCTCTGGACCTATAAAAAGCTTCCACAGTCAGTTTGAGAGGAGTTCATGGTTGAAGCAGGCTCATGGTGAAGGACTTGAGGAAGAACCAGGCCAGGCTGGAACTCTAAGCTAGATAGGCCTTTTCTTAACTCCATGTGTTCTCTTTTTTTCTAATACCTAGTATGCTTTAATAAATGCTTAATTCCCAAAGATTGGTGCTAAAGCTTCAAATTTAAGGCAACCATACATTAGATTTTTTAGATATCACACCAGATAATTGTCTTGACTGGGTTAGAAATTCCATGTAACTTCCCTGTAATGCCTTACAAGGATTTTATGAACCCAAAACTTATCTGGGGAGTGGAGGATGGAGGTCTGACAAAGAAACTCCCACAGTAGTTATATGGAGGCTGAGACTACAATGTCCATTTTGCTCCCATGATCCTCTCTTAATTGGCATGTAAATGAAGCTAAAGAAGATTAAAAGCTAAATGAAGAAGGTAAGGTCACTGCTCTCTATACTCTCCTGTTATACTGAAGGAGCAAACTGGCTAATGGACAGAAAAAGGCAAAATTTCAAACCATAGGAGTAAAGAGGAACTAGAATTCTCAAATCCTGCTAAGGATGAGCCAATTCCTTGTTTTGGCTCTGCCACATTGAATCCCCAAATCAAATCAATAAACAATTATTAAGCATCTGGTGTCTACAACCTAGAGCTTCCCTAAGGCCTGAGCCACCAAGATCACCTCTTCTAAGGATGTGCTCTGATTGGCCCAGGATAGTGTGTCCATTCAAAGCAGATGACATGAGCCTCATGGGTGAAGATTCAGTTCTAGGTCCTCTAACTCCTGAGCTGGGTAATTAGGAAATAGTCTGTATCTTTTTTCTCTACACCATCTACCATCACCTTTTATCACTCACCATAGTCACTAGCCTATTGCGGTCCTCTGCTTTCCCTACATGGCACATCATGCCCCTCACACTCAGTCCCTCTTCCTTCAGTATTGCCACAGCCCGATCAACATTCTGCTGCTTGCGACTGCTCACCACCACATGGGCCCCATCCCGGGCCAACCGTTGTGCAATGGCAAAGCCGATGCTATAAAAGAAAAGGAGACAAAAAGACATCCTTGATGCTCTCATTCCTTATCCCTGCTGCCCTCTACCTCACCTCCCCGGTGTCCTCCTCTTTAGTGGAAGATCATAATTCCCAGTCCCTTTTTCACTCTAAGGAGCTGACCCTATGTTCTCTGATGGATCAGTTATTCTCCTCAGAGTGTAGACCCAATATCCCTGTGGTACTTTTCAATTAGGAATTTATCTTTACTCACCCGTGAGTGGACCCAGTGATCACAGCCACTTTGTCTGCCAAAATGCCTTTCTTGTATACTCCAGTGCTGCTCATCCTTACTGAGAGAGGGGCCCTGGGAGAGAACAAGGCTCTGCAGGCAAATTCCAATACCCTAAACATGTCAATCAGTGTCTGATCTTCTTTCCGGTAGACCCAGATCCAGTGGAAAGATTGAGAGAAATGGTCAACATCATTCATCACATAGGGACCTCTAACTCAGTATAGCATGGAGACTTTCTCTACACATATACACCTGCCCCATCTTGACTCTGAAATAGAAGAGGCAGCATTGGTGCTTCATTTTGTCTTGCTTTGTTTGTCTTTTTTTTGTATCACCTGAGCTTAGCACAGTGTCAGGAACATCATGGGTAGGTGCTAAATAAATGCTTTTAGACTACCTGACCAGAGCAAGGAATCTCTTATTGTCACTGAGATTTAGGGGCACTAGAATTCTGTTTTTGCTGTTAGAAGGCTTGCTGTCTGAGTTCTACCACAGTTTTGCCATCGACCTATAAGCTTCTGTGACCTGCTGTCCAGAAGTTATATTCTTTGTCAAAGTCTATAAGAAATTTCCTCACTTTGAGGAACCCAACTACTTCGTTCCTTGATAGAAGAGGCAGGGAATAAAATGAAAAATAATTAATGGAGCACCACTGACCTTCCAGCTTCAATAGTCCCTTCCACGGGGACTTGGATATCTTTAAGAGAAAAGGAATAAAATCTTAGGAAGAGACAGTTTAACTGTTTTATAGAAAGAGTTAACTGCCACAGCTGGGAGGAACTGTGAAAGACAAAGAGAGAAAGGATTAAGAGAACTTCTTTCCTGAGAGAATGAGTGGTTTAACTGTCATGGTATAAAAGTCTAAAGAGATATTTTGAGAAAACTGAACTTAACTTTTATTTGTGGAGAAGATAACCTGAAGGAAATTCTTGGGGGACTTTGCTATCTAAAAGAAGCTAAATTTTTCAACTAAAAAACTACTTGAAATAATTGACAACTTAAGCAAAGTTTCAGGATATAAAATAAATCCACATAAATCATTAGCATTTCTATACATGACCCACAAAGCTCAGCAGTAAGAGATAGAAAAAGAAATTCCATTTAAAGTAGATGTAGGCAATATAAAATACTTGGGAGTCTTACTGCCAAGACAAACCCAGGAACTCTATTAACCCAATTACAAAACACTTTTCACACAAATAAAATCAGATCTAAATAATTGGAAAAATATCAATTGCTCATGGGTAGGCTGAGCTAATATAATAAAAATGACAATTCTACCTAAATTAATTTACTTATTCAGTGCCATGCCAATCAGACTACCTAAAAATTATTTTATAGACCTAGAAAAAATAATAACAAAATTCATCTGGAAGAAAAAAAGGTCAAGAATATCAAGGGAACTAATTTTTAAAAATGCACAGGAAGGTGGGCTAGCCATACCAGATCTGAAGCTGTACTATAAAGTGGTACTATTTGGTACTGGCTAATAAATAGAGTGGTGGATCAATGAAATAGGTTAGGCACAGGAGACACAGTAGTAAATGGCTATAATAATCTGCTGTTTGAGAAACCCAAAGACTCCAGCTTCTGGGATAGAAACTCAGTATTTGATAAAAACTGCTGGGAAAACTGAAAGATGGTTTGGCAGAAACTAGGCATAGACCGACATCTTGCACCGTATACCAAAATAAGATCAAAATGGGTACATGATTTAGACAAAAAGGGTGATACCATAGGTAAATTAGGAGAGGAAGGAGTAGTTTACCTCTCATATCTATGGAAAGGAGAGCAATTTATGATGAAATAAGAGATAGAGAATATTATGAAATGCAAAATGGATAATTTTGATTACATTCAATTAAAAAGTTTTTGTACAAACAGAAGCAATGCAGCCAAAATTAGAAGGGAAGAAGAAAGCTGGGAAACATTTTTACAGCCAGTGTTTCTGATAAAGGCCTTATTTCTAAGATATATAGGAAACTAAATCAAATCAAATTTATAAGAATGCAAGTCATTCCCCAATTGAGAAATGGTCAAAGGATATGAACAGGCAGTTTTCAGGTGAAGAAATCAAAGTTATCTATTGTCATATGAAAAAATGTTCTAAATCACTATTGATTAGAGAAATGAAAATTAAAACAACTCTGAGGTACCACCTCATAACTATCAGATTGACTAATATGACAAAAATGAAAATAATAAATGTTGAAGAAGCTGTGGAAAAATTGGAACACTAATGCTTTGTTGGTGGAGTTGTGAACTGATCCAGCCATTCTGGAGAGCAATTTGGAACTATCCCCAAAGGACTATGGGACTGTGCATACCCTTTGACCCAGTAATACCACTACTAGGTCTGTATCCCAAAGAAATCATAAAAAAGGGGAAAAGATCCACATGTACAAAAATATTTATAGCAGCTCTCTTTGTGGTGGCAAAGAATTGGAAATAGAGAGAATGCCCATCAATTGTGGAATGACTGAACAAGTTGTGGTATATGAATGTAATAGAATACTATTGTGCTATAAGAAATGATGAGCAGGAAGATTTCAGAAAAACTTGGAAAGACTTAAGTGGACTGATGCTAAGTGAAGTGAGCAGAACCAGGAGAACACTGTACACAATAACAGCAACATTATATGATGATCAACTATCATAGACTTGGCTCTTCTCAGCAGTGTAATGATCTAAGACAATTCCAAAGAACTTGTGATGGAAAATGTTTTCCACATCCAGAAAAAAAGAATGGTGGATCTGAATGCAGAATGAACAATACTGTTTCTACTTTTTTGTTGTTTTTTATCCTTTTTTGAACTTTTTCCTTGTATTTTGATTCTTCTTTCACAATATGACTAATACGGAAATATATTTAATATAATTGTACATAGATTGCTTTCTATCTTGGGGAGTGGGTAGAGAAGGGAGGGAGGGAGAAAAATTAGAAACTAAAAATCTTATGAAAACAAATGTTGAAAAAAGAAAGCAAATGTTGAAAATTATCTTTACATGTAACTAGAAAATGATAAAATACTTTTATGGAAAAAAGAAGCTAAATTCATGTTGGGTAATGTATGGTCTGTGAAGAAATCAGCAACTATAGTTGGTTAGAGATGACTCTGGCTACCATCTTTCTTCTAGCTGATATATTATTGAAATATTTAGATGTCTTTTTATTGATTGATACACTGTTAATAAATTGTATAGTCAGTGATATTAATGTTTAAGCATATGAAACTAGGGAGTTTGGTGGAGGGATGGGGGAAGTGGAAGGAGAAGAGAAAATATATGGGAAAAAAAGGTTTATTTATAAACTGGGGTAGGTGCTCAGAGCTGCTTGATTAATGAATGAGAGAGCTTGTGTATTTTTATCCATTTGTGAATAAATAGAAGAACATTTCCCTTCATTGCTTTGGGACATGTGTAGAGAATTACTAAGGAAATGAACTGGGGCAGCTAGGTGGCCAATGGATAAAGCACTGGCCCTGGATTCAGGAGGACCTGAGTTCAAATTCGGCCTCAGACACTTGACACTTACTAGCTGTGTGACCTTGAGCAAGTCACTTAACCCTCATTGCCCTGCCCCCCCCCAAAAGAGGAAATGAGCCAGTAGCAGATAGAAAGGGCTGAGGATTGACATGTATATCAACTAGTATAATGTACAGGAGGCAGCTAGGTGGCACAGTAGATAGAGTGCTAGGCCCAGAGTTGGAAAGACTCATCTACGTGAATTCAAATCTGGCCTCAGACAGATTAATAGCTGTGTGACTCTGGGCAAGTCACTTAACTCCTTTTACCTCAGTTCCCTCATCTGTAAAATGAACTGTAGAAAGAAATAGCAAACTACTCCAATATCTTTGCCAAGAAAACTCCAAATGGGGTCACAAAAAGTGGGACACGACTGGAAAATGACTGAACAAACCAATAGTGTATAGCAAACTAGACGCCCTTTAATATGTTACAGGAGTGGGTTGAGGGGGTGTCGTGCCTACTCCTGTTACACTTATTTTTGCACTGGTCTGAATAAGTAATTGGACAAACATCTCTGTAACCACTTTTCATTGAAATTCTCCCTTTTTCACTAGGATAACTTCTGCCTTCCCCTGTTGGCACTTATTTCCTTCAGCTTTTCCTTTTTGTACCTTGTTTCAATTGGGTCTAGATCTATTTTCTTCTTCCCTCCAAAGAAGGTTCAATGGTAAACGTTTTTCATACTTTGGTTAGTTTTGTTGAACTTTATTTTTATTCTTTTTTGTAAAGGATGGTTCTTTGAGGGTGGGAGAAATATACATTGGGAAATGCAGGTAATATAAAAACAAAAATTATCAATAAAATGTATTTTAAAAGACTCTTAAGGACAATGAAGATTGCTGGATCTCAACAAGAGGAATTAATGCCTTGAGAAAATGAATGAATGGTGTCTTAAGGGATTGCTGAAGGGAGTTTCCACACTGGGAGGTCCTTATGTAGATCAAATCACAGATCCTTCTTTGTATTCACATATTTATATATGCAATTAAAAAGAACTACAAAATAACATACAATATTCTTATGGGATCATCAACAAATAAATGTTCAGTTAAGACATTATGGTGTTGATTTATACATGCAGCAGAAGAACTAGAATGAGAGTCTCTATTTCAAATGTACTTAACTCTATGTCTGGCACAAAGCCCAGAAATTCCTTACTGTGCTCAGCTGACTGAACACTAACCAGTACATTGAGTGCACAGGTTTTCTGTCCATCACAGAATCATGAGAAATGAATCTTGTGGACATTTAAACCTCATTCCTCAGGCACACATCCCTATAGAAGATTATAGATGCATCATCCAAAAGCCAATTTGTTATGTTTTAGAAGGGTGTAGTAGATGGGTAATGTGAAGTCTAATTTCTGCCCAGATTTCATCCAGACTATTATTTAAGTGGTGTTGGGAAATGGGAGGGAAATCACAAAAGCATAGATCTATATAGCTGGAAGGTATCTTAAAGGCCATTTCAAACAGAAATGGATCCCTGTGCAGATACTAATACTGGCTCAGAAAATGACAAATTAATATTTTCTATGTTGTATTATATTTTTATTTCTTTTTTTGTGCCTTTTCCAATTATATTTTAATTTGATTCATGCCCCACATAAGAATTTTGCAGGTCACTTGGGGTGGGGAGCTCACCCCAAATTTGATACCTCTGATCTAGTCTAACTCCCTCATTTTACAAATGGGCAAAGTGAAGTTTGGGGAAGTTAAATAACTTACCAAAAGTTACACAAGTAGTAAGAGCAGAGTCAATATTAGAATTCATATTCATTGATTCCAAATCCAACATACTTTGTATTGCATAAAAATGGAACAACATGACCCCAGTTGAATGCTCACTAAGGCAAAAGTTAATAAGAGAGGAAGCAACAACAACAATGGCAATGGTATGTCTTTTATTTTTAATATTAAACCTAAACTTAAAATGCTTAATATGATATATTTAATAGTAATCATATAATGTTAGTTACATATTAAATATTAGTATTTAATGTCATTTTCTTATACTAAACTGAATTAACCAAGGACTTATTTTCCCATTAACACATTCAAAAACTGTGTAATTCTTCTTAATGAAAACTTCTTACAACCTGCTTGTAGCTTCCTTTCCTTTAGACTTAGTGCCATTTAAAAAGAAAATGTGAACCAAGCACCAGTTCTTGCTGAACTTGTTGGAGTTCATAGTGAAAGAGCAATTGTATATTTAATGACAACTATTTTTGTTGTGGCAAAAAAAGAAAAAATGGAAACTAAAGAGATACCCATCAATTGAAGAATGACTAAGTTGTGGCATATGAATGAGTAATATTGTGTTGTCAAAAAATGAGGGAATAGATGATTTCAAAGAGTTATGGAAAGATTTGTATGAACTGATACACAGTGAAGTCAACAGAACCAGAACATTTTATACAACACTGTAAAAAAAAACAAATACCTATAAAGTTATGGTGGCAGGGAACTTCAGAAGTGGGAGATCAGGAAGGCTAGGATTGCCAGGTTATAAGAAATCTCTTCTCAATCTTTCTCTTTCTTTTACTATCTTTCACTAAACCCTTAAAAAATTCTAAACTCGTTTATCAGTGATTTTAGTCAGTTTCCCCCCAAAACTGGGGGGGACATATTAGAACCCACATTTAGAATTTTAAATTACACAGTTTGGCAACCACGAAGGGTTGTGTTTATGTATAGACATTGAAGGAATTTGTTTTACTTAACTTCATAGTTGTTACAAGAAATTTGTTTTTCTTTTCTTTTTTTAATGGGCTGGAAGTAGGAGGGAGAAAAAATAGATTTCTATTCTTTTTTATTTTTTATTTATTTCATTTTTATTCTTTTTTAAAGTAGAGATGAGGAGATGCTATAGATGTACAATGTTGCATGTACTTTCAGATGAGTTTATTATTAGTTGATTATTTTCTTTGTTACAACAGGCCTCTCTCAAAGTGGGAGTGATCCATTAATGTTTGTAATTAAAAGCAAAACACATCAATAAAACTTTTAAAGGTGGGGGGGCAGCATCTAGGTGGTGCAGTGGATAAAGCACCAGCCCTGGATTCAGGAAGACCTGAGTTCAAATGTGGCCTCAGAGCCTTGACACTTACTAGCTGTGTGACCCTGGGCAAGTCACTTAACCCTCATTGCCCCACCAAAAAAAAAGTGACTGGGGAATGTTAAGCACAACACAACATAGATAATATTGGTTGCCCTCTTTCTGAGTTCTCATTGCCCTGTTGCAGCTTTCTTCTGCCACTGACACAGGGTTTTACAGTTGTGCCCTACCTTTGAGGTTAGCCTTTAAAAGATTAATTTAACACAGAATTATGTAAAATGGTTATGGGCAAAGATGGCCTCTGTTCCTCAGAGAAAGATCTAAGTGTCCACACAAATCCCTACAAGGAACCACATAACACACCAAGACATCACATTATTTAACAGGACAGGAGGAAATGGTGCCAGGTAGAGACACAGACATAAAGGTAAGTGATTTTTAAGACAGAGTCACATAATTGGTCCTGGAGAGAGGCCAGCAAAACCACTGGGGTAGTAGAATGTAAAGCAGATTTATCTATTCAGTGATACTTGAGTATCAATGAGACTGTGTAGGTATAAGGAAAGGGAAGGCCTGCCAGAGTGGTGATTGACTGATTCCCTAGCAGCCCACGTTCTTTCTCCTTGTAGAGGCTTTCCCCCAGGATGGTGCTCTAAGTCTAGACAACTGTATTGCTCCCTGGGGAAGAAGAAGAGCCACTGGAGAAGGAGCTATCTTGATTGGGAATCAGCATTTCTAGACAGAAAGACATAAAGGGACAAGACATTTGTGGGATGTTGTGGGGTGGTAAATAAAATTTCTCCTATATTTGATATTTTATTATCCTAGTGCATGCATGGAAACTATGGGCATTTACAGAGATGCAAGTCAAATTCTGATGTTCCCATGAAAAATAATAATGACCTGAAATGAGCCAAAGAGGTGTCTGAGAAGCCCCTCAAAAATGAACCCATTCTTTTCTGGACTAGAGCTCCAATGGTGAGTCATGAACAGAAAATATATTCTTGAATTTTCCCATGAATCAAAGTCAAGTTCATTGGTCTATGGTTTGCAGAATCCACTCCCCCCCCACCTTTAAAAAAAATAAGGACATTTACCCTACTTCAATCCTGTATCTTGTTTTCCATTTTCCACAAACTCTGAAAGCATATATAGGGGTTCAGCCATCATATACTTCAGTTCTTTCAATAATCTGAGAGATAAGTTGATTTGAACTCATGAAAAACAGCTAGAGCCTCTCTTACTATCTCTCTACTTATCTTTTTATTTACACAGTAGGTAATTAATAAATGTTTGCTGATTGACAAATGGTTTCAGGAGGGGTCAAAGGTGTAGTGCTAATGACACTCTTTACCCACTGTTACACACAAATTACCACACCTTCCCCTAAGCATTTCTTCCTTACCATGTATTTATTCTTTACTGTGATCCATCCACATTCTAGGCACTCCTGGTAAAGACCAGTATGGCTGACTAAGGCAAGTGATCATTGGATCACAGATTTACAGGTGAATAGGTCTCATTCAACCCTCTCTTTTTCTCTCAGTACTATCCACTACTTCTAGTCTACAGAAGACCGGTGTCAGAATGAATACTCAAATATTCCTCTCACTTCTCTCCACAGCACTTTTTACCTAAGGGATATAAAACCTTTTGGGACAGACGAGGGCCTTGGGAAGAATAGACACTTACCTAGCGGGTAGATCTAAGCTGCCGTTTTTCCTGAAGAGAAGCCAAGTAGTTGTATCTGTTGACTCTGGATGTCTTCTTTGTTCTGTGCTCTTAAAGAGTCAAATCCTTCCCTGTTTCCCCTCCTCTATGAGGGTGTGCCCATTGGGTCTCCCCCGTCTCACCTTTCACCAAGGTTGTTGAGTTATCAAAGCAATATCTGGATCCTCCCTAAATGTGAATTGTCACCTGAGCGTTTAGGGTCTCAGATCAGAGAAAGAACAGAAATAGGGTTGATGGCTGTAGTAAGTAAGAAGAGGACCTAGGAAGGTTGGAGATAAATGGTGCTCCAGCCTCTAGAAGTCATTTCATAGTCACATGTCCTGGTGATTCTTTCTGAGTCAAGAAATGGAAGGGATGTGGGGAGGACAGAGAGATGCCTAGGTGACACATATTAAAGGAAGCCAGGGTGGTTCAGTGGGACAAGCATAGGATTTGAAGTCAGAGAACTGGGTTTAAGTCCCAGCTCTGCCCTTTACTACTTGTGTGACCTTGAAGAAATAACTTAATATCTCTGGGCTTCATCTGCCCCATCTCTAAAATGAGGGGGTTAGGGGCAGTTAGGTGGTGCAGTGGATAGAGCACCCACCCTGCAGTCAGGAGGACCTGAGTTCAAATCCGGCCTCAGATACTTAACACTTGCTAGCTATGTGACCCTGGGCAAGTCACTTAACCACAATTGCTTCACCCAAAATAAATAAACAAACAAACAAACAAACAAACAAACAAATAAAATGAGGGGGTTAGACTAGGACTGTGTAGAAGCAGTGGAATTATGACAATCTTGTGAAATCCAACCCATTTCCACCCAACTAGTGTCACCTCTGACTCATGTTTACCCCTTTTGCGATGATGGTAACCACATATTTCATTGGAGAACATATTTGTCCTTGCTGTCAAATGATAAGATCCTTCAAGGTGTGACCACAGTCATTCTCTATCAGGCAGGGCCCAGCTTGTTCTCTGTTCAGCAGTTGTATTTCAGACATCTTTATTAATTCAGATACTGACAGTCCCTCTGGGCATGTGCATGTTCCTGTACTTTGTGTCCTTATGGGGAAAGGTTATTAGATTAAATCTTGACTTCCCTACAACATGAAGGTAAAACAAACTTTTCTACATTCCTCCCAATGCATCCTTGTATCGGGAAGAATCTTTGTCTGTGTGGGAAAACAACAATCAGCCTGAAACCTTTCCCTGCCCCCTCAATTGTTAGTGTTTTCTCCCTCCTTGAGTGATATTCACTGATGTGTGCACATGCTGGGTTCCCTCCACCCCCCCCCACACCCCCAATGTAAGTTTATGGAAGAAAGGGATTGTTTTAGTTTGGGGGGACACTGCCCCCCCAAAATCCCCATGCTTAAAACAGTGTCTTGTATTATGCAGCTAAGTGTTTTGTTGAATTGAATTATTTAATTTACATGTAAGAAACATATTTCTGTGCATAAGTTGATTTAATGGTTGTGTAACCAAGTTAGGACTCACCAATCCCTTCTAGAGATGTTACAATGGAAACTTGGCAGACCAGGTACCTGCCTGGGGGCCAGGCCAACCACCCAGAGTTTCCCAGGTTGCTGTGGTAATGCCTCTGAAGGGGAGCCATGAGCTCCATCTTGACAGATGTAAATGAAGCTTGTAGTCTTGTCCCATTTTCTAACTTGGGGGAGGGAGGAAGGGAGAGTTAACAAGAGGCCACAAAAATAATAACTGAAATGTTAATAAAGAAATATTCAACCTAATTAAGACAAAGGTTAGTTTGTATATAGGGCTTTAAGGTTAACAAAGGACTTGACTTTTAATAAAACTGTGGCAGGCAGGGAGAATGTTATTATGGTCTTAGCGTCATTACTAACAATTTTTGTGCCTGAGGCAAGTTTTGTGTATATATGTGTATGTGGGGTAAGGGGCAGGAAGGGGTGAAGGAGTCTAAAGAAAGGGTTACAGAGGGGCAGCTAGGGGGTGCAGTGGATAGAGCACTAGCCTTGGAGTCAGGAAGACCTGAGTTCAAATCTGGCCTCAGACACTTGACATGTACTAGCTGTGTGACCCTAGGCAAGTCACTTAACCCCAGTTGCCTCACAAAAAAAAAAAGGGGTACAGGGAAGCCAGGGGAGGAGGTACACAGAGCACAGAGGCATTTCCACATTGAATGGACCATTGAAGGAAGAAGAGACCACAGGATGGGGTTGCCTCTGGGACCAGGAATGGACCAGGGAGAGAGTGTAAAGAATTAATTGTTATTTGAGGTTTTTATGACCCCATCTTTTGGCTAGAATTTTTAAAACCCCAGCACACACACTGGCCTGGGGCTCAGGCTCGGCCCTCTGCAATGGCAGGGTATTCCACCCACTGGTTGTAGCTATCGCCATGGTACTGGCACCTCACATCATTAGCACTTGCCGATGCCTATATGGGCCTGGCAAAATTATAATGACTGGAAGTCCAGTGAGGGCAGTCATGTAACTGTCAGTCAGGGCTGCCAGCCAATTGGCTTGGGGCTGTGTGTGGTTAGGCTGGGATCTGCTGGGAAGGAGAAGGGAGGAGTTTCACCATTCTGGCTTGAAGCTAGAAAGCCACAGGATGACAGGACGCAGCGGGGTGTTCTCACCTGGGTGGTGGTGTTATTCAGGTTATATCATTTCCCTTCCCCCATTTTTTTCCTTTCCCTTAATTCTATTGATCTTGCTTGTGTTTTTAAGTTTGTTCTTGTTAATAAACCCTGTTCTGTTTTTGAGGGAGGCTATTGGTCTCCTACCTTGCCCCAATATTGCGGCAAGCTGCCTAGCTAGCACTCCCCAATTAAAATTTGGCCCTACAAGAGACTGTGTCCTTGTTGGAGCTGTTGAAGCCCTATGAATTCCTCACCCTGTGACAAATACCAGATGGCCTTGCCTTACTGATGACTCTAATCTCCATTCTACAAATGGTGAAACTGAGGTTCAGAGAAGTATAGACAGTTGTCAAGGGTAGAAATCTCAGTCAGACTGATGACTTCATTGAAAGTTACCACACAATTTCTTGTAAGTATAAAGTGATGAAATGATTTTCACACATGGAACTTTGGTTTTAATTTCCAAATCAGTAAACTCAGAATTGATTTCATATACTCCCAAATACTTATCTCTCTGCCTGATCTTTCACTTTCAATCCAGTCCCATATTTTCAGCTGCTTATATCTCTGCTGGGAAATCCCACTATTATCTCAGATTCAACATGCTCAAAAACTGAACTTCTTGCCCCCAAACTGGCTACCCCCTTTTTCAACTACCCCAGTTCCATACAGAATTTCCCTATTCATTCAGTATCCTAGCCCAGAAATTCTTGAGTCTTCCTTGAAAAGGTCAAAGAACTAAAAAGGGAAAATTGTATTCTTGATTGGATTCTCACTAATAGGGAAGAACTCATTGATGGGGTAGAATTAATTGGAACTTTGGGAGAAGTGATTCTTCCTCCTAGAGTCTGTGACAGAGCCAGAGAAAACATCCAAGTATAGCTGACATCTGCTACAAACTTGGGGAAAGCCGAGTTTAAAGGGTTCAGAGGAAAAATAGATCAAATAGATCCTATAGACTAAAATG
Organism: Dromiciops gliroides; assembly: GCF_019393635.1. NCBI lineage: Eukaryota > Metazoa > Chordata > Mammalia > Microbiotheria > Microbiotheriidae > Dromiciops > Dromiciops gliroides. Next base: position 175,572,965 of record NC_057862.1, read on the forward strand.
CTACTAAGGAAGTTGACCCAGGAGAGATGAGAGATTCTCAAGAACGAAATTCTAAAGACAAAGAAGGAAACAATTCCTTCTTGCTTTTCTTTCTACACAGTACTTCATCCCTCATCACCATGCCTTTGCATTGTCTGTCTACCATGCCTGGAATGCACTCCTTCCCCACTTCTGCTCCTTGATTGCCTCATTTCTTTCTAAGTTAGAAATACATTGGGGGGGGGGGGTCAGCTAGATGGCGCAGTGGATAAAGCACTGGCCCTGGAGTCAGGAGGACCTGAGTTCAAATCCAGCCTCAGACACTTAACACTTACTAGCTGTGTGACCCGGGGCAAGTCACTTAACCCCAATTGCCTCACTAAAAAAAAAAAAAGAAAGAAAAAAAAAAAGAAATACATTAGAGGGGGCAGCTAGGTGGCGCAGTGGATAGAGCACCGGCCCTGGAGTCAGGAGGACCTGAGTTCATATCCGGCTTCAGACACTTAACACTTACTAGCTGTGTGACCCTAGGCAAGTCACTTAACTCCAATTACCTCACCAAAATAAAAGAAAGAAAGAAAGAAATACATTATAAATTATGGAACAAAAATGGAAAAAAAATAGTGGGGAAATGACATTCAAATTAATAAAGGTAAGAGAGAACCTAGTTGTCTTTCATATACTCAAGTCACCTGGTCCAGGTGAACTACATCCCTGGTACTGAAACAACAGGTTGAGGTGATAGTGAATGATACTTTTTAAATCCTGGAAAAAGACAGGGGATACCACAGGATTGGAGAAGGGCAAATGTTGTTTTGATCTAGAGAGAGGCAGAGACAGGTACAGAGAGATTGAGACAGAGATGGAGAGATGGAGAGAGACAGAGAGAGATGGAGAGACAGAGAAAGAGATAGAGGCAGACAGAAACAGAGAGACAATGAGACAGAGATAAAGAAACTATAGACATCAAGATGGCTCCCTCTGCTGGAGATGATCTAATTACAAGTGAAATCAAAATAGAGATAGATCTTTTCAGGGGAATACAGATTCTACCATTGGCATTATTCTATCTATGCAGTAGACCAAGAGGAGAACTTCATATATCTCCTTAGGAAATGCTTTTTGGTCACCCTCCTATCCAAGCTAAAACTTTTTCCCCAGTTTATACATCACTGGTGGGAGGTGATACTTCTGTTGCCTCCTATATATAGGAATTACAGACTAGGCTACGTGAACTCCATGAGACAGGAGCTGTGGTACAGGCTGGCCCTTTAGATTTTTCCTTGCATGATTTAAATCCAGGAGACAAAATATATATAAAGAATTTTCAGCAAACCAGTGGAACCCAGCCTCCTTGGGAGGGACCTTTTCAGTTATCATTGACAGTCAATTTTTCAGGTACTATTGACAAAGAGTCTATAAAATATATATCAGCCAGTGAACTTGATTTCAACTCCTGGAAAAATCTTAGGATTCTTATTAAAGAGATATGTGGGTCGGCGGAGCCAAGATGGCAGAGAGGAAGCTGCAAGCTGCCTGAGCTCTCCTTCTGTTCCCTCAAAACAAACATTAAATCAAGCCTCTGGATGGATTCTGAAACTACAGAACCTGCAAAGAGACAGAGAGACACAGTCCTCCAACCAGAGATAATTTAGAAGACTTCAGGAAAAGGTCGGTCTGACTCGGGCAAAAGGGAGGCCCAGTGCAGGGCAGCAACCCAGCGCCGAGGGGGTCGGGGCAAATCAGCAGGAGCTGCGGGCCACAGCTGAACAACTGAGGCCCCTGGAACCTGGTTCAAAAATCTGGTGGCCAAGAAGGACAGTGGAAAAACCTACCTGCACCGGCCGAGAGGGCCACAAACGGGTCAGGTGGGATCAGATGCCGGGGTCCGGCGCCTGGCTGGCCGAGCACAATCAGACAGGAAGTGTAGGGCGGGGGATCTCCACACACCATAAAGGCCTCAGAGTAAAAACCCGGTCACACAGCACCTATACCCCTGCACAAGAAGCCCAAAACAGGGACCCTGGTGCCCCTAGAGCAGACTTCAACTTAAAAAATAAATAAATAAGCTGCAATAATGAGTAAGAAGCAAAAAAGAGCCCTCTCCATTGAGAGCTTCTGTATCAATAGGGAAGAAGCCAACACAAACTCAGATGAGGACAATAGCCTCAAATTGCCTACATCTGAAGCCTCACAAGGGAAGGTGAATTGGTCTCAAGAACAAAAAGCCTTCCTGGAAGAGCTCAAAAAGGATTTTAAAAATCAATTGCGAGAGGTAGAAGAAAAAATGGGGAGAGAAATGAAAGCAAAACAAGAAAACTATGAAAAAAGAATCAGCAGCTTGGAAAAGGAAGCACATAATTTCACTGAAGAAAACAAAGCCTTAAAAAATTCATTTGGCCAAATGGAAAAAAAGGTGCATAATCTCACTGAAGAAAACAATACCTTAAAAAATTCACTTGGCCAAATGGAAAAAAAGGTGCATAATCTCACTGAAGAAAACAATGCCTTAAAAATTAAAGTGGGACAGTTGGAAGATAAGGAATCCATGAGACACCAGGAATCAGTCAAGCAGAATCAAAAAAATGAAAAAATAGAAGAAAATGTGAAATACCTCATTGGAAAGACAACTGATCTGGAAAACAGATCGAGGAGAGACAATTTGAGAATCATTGGACTGCCTGAAAGCCATGACCAGAAAAAGAATCTAGACACCATATTCCAGGAAATTATTAAGGAGAACTGCCCTGATATCATAGAATCAGAGGATAAAATCATCATTGAAAGAATCCACTGATCACCTCCCAAAAGAGACCCCAAAAGGAAAACTCCAAGGAATATTGTAGCCAAATTCCAGAATTATCAGGTGAAGGAGAAAATACTCCAAGCAGTCAGAAAGAAGCAATTTAAATATCATGGAGCCACAGTCAGGATTGCTCAGGACCTGGCAGCTTCAACATTAAAGGACCGCAAGGCTTGGAATATGATATTCCGGAAGGCAAAGGAGCTTGGATTGCAGCCAAGAATCTATTACCCAGCAAAAATGTGCATTTTCTTTCAGGGGAAAAGATGGACATTTAATGACATTGGGGACTTTCAATCTTTCCTGGTGAAAAGACCAGAACTGAATAGAAAATTCGATCTCAACATACAAGACTCAAGAGAAGTTTAAAAAGGTAAACAGAGGGGGGGGAAAAGGTTACCCTATTAGGTTAAACTGTTTATATCCCTACACAGGAAAATAATACTCATAACTCTTAAGAATTGTAAATGTATTTGGGCAGAGAGAAGGACTTTACATAGAGGGTATAAATATAAATTGTCTTTGATGTGATGATACAAAAGAATTAAGGGGTTAAAAAGGGAGTCTATGGGGAGGAGAGGAAAGGGGAGGTGGAATGGGATGAATTATATCATATGAAGAGGTGGAAAAAAAAAACCTATTACAATAGAGGGAAAGAAAGGAGGGGGGAACATTGTTTCAACCCTATTCTCATTAGATTTGACTCAAAGAAGAAATAACATATACGTTCATTGGGATAAAGAAACTTAACTCATTCTTTAGGGAAGCAAAAGGGGAAGGGAAAGGGGGGGACTGATAGAAGGGAGGACAAAAGCAAGGGAGAAAAGGGTAAAGAAAAGAGAGGGGGTGATAAAAAGGGAGGGCAGATCGGGGGAGGCAGGGGTAAGAAGTAAAACGTCGGTGAGGAGGAATAGGGTGAAAGAAGGGGGGAAAAGTACAAAGGGGGTAAATAGAATGGAGGGGAATAGACAGTCAGTAATAATAACTGTGAATGTGAATGGTATGAACTCTGCTATAAAACGGAAGTGAATTGCAGAGTGGATTAAAAACCAGAATCCTACAATATGCTGTTTACAAGAAACACATTTGAAGCAGAGAGATACACACAGAGTAAAGGCAAAAGGCTGGAGCAGAATATATTATGCCTCAGCTAAAGTAAAAAAGGCAGGGGTAGCAATCCTTATCTCAGACAAAGTGCAGGCAAAAATAGATCTCATTAAAAGAGATAAGGAAGGAAATTACATCTTACTTAAAGGTACTATAGATAATGAAGTAATATCAATATTAAATACGTATGCACCAAGTGGTATAGCATCCAAGTTCTTAGAGGAGAAGTTAAATGAGTTACAAGAGGAATTAGACAGTAATACTATACTAGTGGGGGATCTGAATCTCCCCCTCTCAGAATTAGATAAATCTAGCCAAAAAGTAAATAAGAAAGAAGTGAAAGAGGTGAATAGATTACTAGAAAAGTTAGACATGATAGATGTCTGGAGAAAATTGAATGGGGATAGAAAGGAATATACCTTTTTCTCAGCAGTACATGGCACATTTTCAAAAATTGACCATGTATTAGGGCACAAAAACATCATAGTCAAATGTAGAAAGGCAGAAATAGTAAATGTGTCCTTCTCAGATCATGATGCAATAAAAATTACATGTAAGAAAGAGCCAGGGAAAAGTAAATTGAAAATCAATTGGAAACTAAATAATTTCATTCTAAAGAATGAATGGGCCAAACAAGAAATCATAGAAACAATCAATAACTTTATCCAAGAGAATGACAATAATGAGACAACATACCAAAATCTATGGGACACAGCCAAAGCAGTGCTTAGGGGAAAATTTATAGCTCTAAATGCTTACATGAATAAAAAAGAGAAAGAGGAGATTAATGAATTGGGCATGCAACTTAAAAAGCTAGAAAAAGAACAAATTAGAAATCCCCAATTAGACACTAAATTAGAGATCCTGAAAATTAAAGGAGAAATTAATAAGATTGAAAGCAAAAAAAAACTATAGAATTAATCAATAAAACTAAGAGCTGGTTTTATGAAAAAACCAATAAAATAGATAAAATATTGGTTAATTTGATTAAAAAAAGAAAGAAGAAAACCAAATTACCAGTATCAAAAAAGAAAAGGGTGATGTTACCACCAATGAAGTGGAAATTAAGTCAATAATTAGGAATTATTTTGCCCAACTGTATGCCAATAAATTTGACAATCTAAATGAAATGGATGAATATTTACAAAAATACAAACTGCCCAGGTTAACGGAAGAAGAAATAAAATCCTTAAATAAACCCATATTAGAAAAAGAAATTGAACAAGCCATTAATGAACTCCCTAAGAAAAAATCCCCAGGGCCAGATGGGTTTACAGGTGAATTTTACCAAACATTTAAAGAACAATTAATTCCAATATTATACAAATTATTTGGAAAAATAGGTGAAGAAGGAGTTCTACCAAATTCGTTTTATGACACAAATATGGTGGTGATACCAAAACCAGGCAAAGCAAAAACGGAGAAAGAAAATTATGGACCAATTTCCCTAATGAATATTGATGCTAAAATCTTAAATAAGATATTAGCAAGGAGATTACAGCAAGTGATCACCAGGATAATACACTATGACCAGGTGGGATTTATACCAGCAATGCAGGGCTGGTTCAACATTAGGAAAACTATTAACATAATCAACCACATCAATAAGAAAACCAACCAAAATCATATGATTATCTCAATAGATGCAGAGAAAGCTTTTGACAAAGTACAATACCCATTCCTAATAAAAACACTAGAGAGTTTAGGAATAGGGGGAGCTTTCCTTAGAATAATAAACAGTATCTACCTAAAGCCATCAGCAAGTATTATATGCAATGGAGATAAATTAGAGGCCTTCCCAATAAGATCAGGGGTGAAACAGGGATGTCCATTATCACCCCTATTATTTAATATTGTCCTAGAAATGTTAGCTTTAGCAATCAGAGAAGAGAAAGGAATTAAAGGAATTAGAATAGGCAAGGAGGAAACAAAACTATCACTCTTTGCAGATGATATGATGGTATACTTAAAGAATCCTAGAGAATCAACTCAAAAATTACTTGAAACAATTAACAACTTTAGCAAAGTAGCAGGATATAAAATAAATCCACATAAATCATCAGCATTTCTATACATGACCAACAAAGTCCAGCAGCAAGAAATAGAAAGAGAAATTCCATTTAAAGTAACGGTAGATAATATAAAATACTTGGGAGTCTACTTGCCAAGACAAACCCAGGAACTCTATGAACACAACTACCAAACACTCTTCACACAAATCAAATCAGATCTAAATAATTGGAAAGATATCAATTGCTCATGGATAGGCAGAGCTAATATAGTAAAAATGACAATACTGCCTAAATTAATTTACTTATTCAATGCCATACCAATCAGACTACCTAAAAATTATTTTATACAGCTAGAAAAAATAATAACAAAATTCATCTGGAAAAACAAAAAATCAAGAATATCCAGGGAAATAATGAAAAAAAATTCACAGGAAGGTGGGTTAGCGGTACCAAACCTGGAGCTTTACTATAAAAGCGGCAGTCATCAAAACTATCTGGTACTGGCTAAAAAATAGAGTGGTAGATCAATGGAATAGGCTAGGCTCAGGAAATGCAGTAGTAAATGACACTAGTAATGTAGTGTTTGATAAACCCAAAGACTCCAGCTTCTGGGATAGGAACTCGGTATTTGACAAAAACTGCTGGGAAAACTGGAAGATAGTATGGCAGAAATTAGGCATAGACCAACATCTTACACCTTATACTAAAATAAGGTCAAAATGGATACATGATTTAGACATAAGAGGTGATACCATAGGTAAATTAGGAGAGAAAGGAATAGTGTACCTATCAGATCTTTGGAAAGGAAAACAGTTTTTGACCAAACAAGAGATAGAGTATATTATAAAATGCAAAATGGATGATTTTGATTATATTAAATTAAAAAATTTTTGTACAAACAGAAGCAATGCATCCAAAATTAGAAGGGAGGCAGAAAGCTGGGAAACAATTTTTGAGGCCAGTACTTCTGATAAAGGCCTCATCTCTAAAATATATAGGGAATTAAATTAAATTTATAAGAATCCAAGTCATTCCCCAATTGAGAAATGGTCAAAGGATATGAACAGGCAGTTTTCTGATGAAGAAACCAAAGCTATCTATTCCCATATGAAAAAATGCTCTAAATCTCTAATGATTAGAGAGATGCAAATTAAAACAACTCTGAGGTACCACCTGACACCTATCAGATTGGCTAAAATGACAAAAAAGGAAGATAATAAATGTTGGAGAAGCTGTGGGAAAATTGGAACACTAATGCATTGTTGGTGGAGCTGTGAACTGATCCAACCATTCTGGAGAGCAATTTGGAATTATGCCCAAAGGGCGATAAAGCTGTGCATACCCTTTGACCCAGCAATTCCACTTTTAGGTCTTTTGCCCAAAGAAATCATGGAAGGGGGACACGCCACATGTACAAAAATATTTATAGCTGCTCTTTACGTGGTAACAAGGAATTGGAAGTTGAGGGGGTGCCCATCAATTGGGGAATGGCTGGACAAGTTGTGGTATATGAATACAATGGAATACTATTGGGCTGTAAGAAATGATGAGCAGGAGGAGTTCAGAGAAACCTGGAGGGTCTTGCGTGAGCTGATGATGAGTGAGATGAGCAGAACCAGAAGAACATTGTACACAGTATCATCAACATTGGGTGTTGACCTACTGTGATGGACTATATTCTTCTCACCAATGCAATGGTACAGAAGAGTTCCAGGGAACTCATGATAGAAGAGGATCTCCAAATCCAAGAAAGAAAAAAAAAAGAACTGTGGAGTATAGATGCTGATTGAACCATACTATTTCTTTTGTTTTGGGTGCTGTTTTTTTTTTTCTATTTTGTGGTTTTGCATCACTGCTCTGATTTTTTCTCTTGTAACAGGATTAATGCAGAAATAGGATTAATGTTATTATGTGTATATATATGTGTGTGTATATATATATCTATATGTATATGTTGTGAGTGAGATTTTCCCCATCCCTTAGTTATAAGAGATTTACTATAGTTTTAAGTGATTTAATTAAAATAATATTCAATATATTAACAAAAAATAATTGTGATTCATATAGATTGCATAAGGTTAGTAGGTCAAGTCCTTTTTCCATGTTTCTCAATTTTCCTATGACATAGTGTAGTAGATCTTGTGATATCCGCCCTAGGAAATGTCACAGGGTCTGTAGGTGGTCAGTAATACTGTTCACGCCGCTTTACACTGGCCTAACAATGATCCACCCTATTCATATCATAGTGCTGATCCCTTGTTATTACTCAAGACTATGTCCTAATTTTAGATAATGCCCCCCCCCGGGGTATATAAACCTATGTAGTTTGTACTTCTGGGTCTTTCAGGCCCAAAGCCTGGATGACCGGTTTCGTTGAGGGACTGGCCCTCTCTCAATAAACCTATTTGCTTCAGCCTGGAAACTTTGTTATTTTCATTCTTCCATCGGACTTAAAATTTTTTCTGCGACAATGTATATAGATATATAGATATAACCTATATCAGATTACCTGCTGTCTAGGGGAGGGGGGAGGGAGGGGAGGGAGGGAGAAAAATCTGAAATTGTAAAGCTTGTATAAACAAAAGTTGAGAACTATCTTTACATGTAACGGAAAAAATAAAATACCTTATATGTAAAAAAAAAAAAGAGAGAGAGAGATATGTGGTAAAGAGCCAGAAAGGCAAAAGCCCGCATGGTTCTACTAAGAGTAAGTTATATGGAGCAGCTAGGTGGCACAGTTGGATAGAGCACCGGCCCTGGAGTCAGGAGTACCTGAGTTCAAATCCAACCTCAGACACTTAACACTTACTAGCTGTGTGACCCTGGGCAAGTCACTTAACCCCAACTGCCTCACTAAAAAAAAAAAAAGACTATTGTGTGAAAGAAGGATTAGACTTGTTCTGTTTGGGTCCTGAAACAAGAACCAGGAGCAATGGATAGGGGTTTGAAAGAGTGAAATTTGGGCTAGTTGTCAAGAATGATTTCCTAACACTTAGGGCTGTTCAAAGTGGAGCCATGTTTTGGTTTTGGTTTTGTTTGTTTTGGACACAAGAACTTTGTTTTTTGAGTGACATGTGTTTTCCAAGGTTCCTCACCCCACCCCCATCTGAAGTACAATGGCTACTCTGAGCTGAATTGTACAATTGGAACCTCCCCTATGGGGCAGAGGGTTGAGTTCCTCTCCCTTGTACATCTTCAAGCAGAAGTTGGGTGACCACTCATTGGGTGTGGAAATTCTTGCATATATAAGTTGAACTAGATAAGTACTGAGGCCTCTTCCAGCTCTTAAATTCTGTGATTCTGTGTGTGGTGTATATGTGTGTGTGTGTGATGAATTTACTGAAGGTAAGGGGCAGATAACAAACACAACCTGGTGTTAAAGACTTAAAGGGAATCTGAAGAAGTGTCTATACTTTGTTACCCCTTTAAAAGGTGTGAAGAAATTTTTTCATATAAGCATGATAGATTGGAAGGAAGCTGGTCATTGACTGGTCAAAGATAAGCCATAGCTTCTTTGAAATACAAGACACACTTTATAGGGAAGGAATCAATAGTTGAGGCAGAAAACAGCTCTGAGGAATGTGAACTCTGGCAGCTGAGAAAAGAGCCAGCTAGGGACAAAGGGCCCTCCATTTAAGAGAATTATTTTTCAGCCCTTGGAATGGGGAGGGGATTCTTCTCTTCTCTCCTCCCCTCCATCAGTGGCTAAGTCATCTTGCAGCAGAACTATTCAGCAGAGAGCAAGTACAGTTAACATATGAGAGAAAAGAAGCTTTGTGGTTTGAGAGTGAGTTAGCCTGGCTTTTAGGAATTGAGTTGTGTAGAGAAACAAGTCCAAAGAATACAACTGAATGACTTGCCAAACAGAGACACTACACTCACAGGGAGTAGAATGAGCATACCATGAGAGGAGAAAGGACATTGGGGCACCACAGGGCTAGAGGTGTCTGTCACCTTGGCCATGTCTTCCCTAAATATGTGCCTGTCTGCTAGTATACTCTATACTATGCTCTCACTCTTCCCACAGGCACTTTATGGGAGAGTATATCCCAGGTTTGCAGGGGAAGGGGGAAGGGAATGATCTTTACTCTTGTTATTAATGCCATTTCTATAAATGCCTTTGTTTTGAGTTAAGTGTGTCTACTGACTGATTATTCAAGGAAAGTGCACCAGTGGGAGCTTGTGTTTTAGGGGTTCATGGCCACAGGGTACCTTGAACCTGAGAGTTGTCACCTCTCTAAGGACCTAAGCTGAGAATCTGAGTTGCAAAGGGAGCAGCCTGTAAAAGGCATGTTATGTGTGAATGTAAGATTGAGTACAGAGATTATTATGTTTTGTTTTATCTCCAACACCTACCCCAGTGCTTAAATGCTTAATAAGTGCCTGTCAAATTGAGTTACTTTATGTGCACAGAAAGGAACTAGTAATCCTCAGTCCTGAGCTCAATTGAGTGCCTCTGTACATGCATGAACAGGCCCTTTTTGGGACACATTATCTAAAGATATCTAAAACCATCATAATTTATAATTCACATAGTATATATTTTCTCTATCTCACAGAATCCACATGTCTTCTCAACTTTAGCTTGAACCCCAAATATCACTCACTCACTCAATATGTATTAAAGTACAATACTGGTATAAAATTGTAAGCTACAGTGATAAAGCACAATACTGCTTGAGTAAATCACAGTCATTGGTGCTATAACCTGAACTTTCCAATTCCTTCCCACCCACCCCAGTAGTTCACCTGTTTTTTTCCAGAGGGACACCAAAGACTGAAATGGAAAGAACTCCAAATGTCTCCCTGATATCAAAGTCAAAGGGGGAAGAAAAATTGTCTTGCCACTATTGCCTCCCATTTCCTTGATACCTCCCCCACCCCAATGGAGTTGCTGCTTAATATCTTCATGGACTGTGTTATCTTTTCCTAGTGTCACCACCTGGCATTGGGGAGTCCTTGACAAACTGGAGGAGTGACAGCACATACTGCTAGCTCCATCCCCAGAAAAGCTAGATTCAGTAAATATCCAATTAAGAAATACATACATACAAAGTTGCTCTATTGTTCTTTTCAAAGTAGACCAGAGGGGCAGCTAGGTGGTTCAATGGATAAAGCACCAGCCCTAGATTCAGGAGGACCTGAGTTCAAATCTGGCCTCAGACATTTGATACTTATTAGCTGTGTGACCCTGGGAAAGTCACTTAACCCTCATTGCCACACCAAAATGAATGAATGAATGAATAAATAAATAAATAAATAAATGTAGACCAGAAACAACATTTTAAAGACAAACAACCTTGAAAGACTTAAAGACTTTGGTCAATGTAATGACCAACCATAATTCCAGAGGCTGAATGATGAAACACACTACCTTCCTCCTGCCAAAGAGATGGTAGATTCAAGATGAAGACACACATTTTTGGATATGGCCAATTTGAGAATTTATTTTTCTTGGCTATTCATATTGGTTACAAGGTTTTTTTTTCTTTTTCAGTGTATGTGAGGTGGGGAGCAGGGGAGAAAAAAAAGTAGTAGGGAAAGAAAATTAATGTTAATTTTATTTAAAGAAGCAAAAAAAAAAAAAAAAACTCCACAGGATATCATGAGTACCATAACCCTTACAATTGCTCTTTATATAGTTGAGCCATCCCATCCCCAACTTGTCTCTGTGGAACCTAATAGAAAATGTAAAATAATGGATACCTATGGCATGAGAGGGAGCTGCCAGAATGACGCTAGTTATATTTTTGTATTTTGTTGAGTCTATTACAAATGCATTAATATGCCTTCATCTTAAAAAATAGGGAATAAACATTTATAACAATAGAAAACTGTCACATCTGTGGAGAAAATTTGAGAGATAGACACAGAGATATCTATTCACTTTGAACCTTGAATGAGCAAGCTTTATTCATAAAGCTGCCTGCTAGATTTTGCAATGCAAAAAAAAAATATGGCATAACAAATTACATTTGCCATTTGCAGTATTTACTAAAAGGTGGGATATCTTGAATGAGTTTGTTGAAATTACTCTTAAACCACTTTCAGAGATTGCTTGGCAAGCAAGAGCTTATGCAGTAAAAGCCGCAATTTCTCAATTACTGTCACTCTGTGAAGCATTTCTTAAAAAATGGATAGGAGCAAGTGATAATTCATTTGTTCTCTTGTAAGCTGTGGTTTTTGAGACAACACATTTGCACAAAGAAAAAGTCACTGAAAAGTCATTTGAGGAGGCAGCCTGCAGGAGGCTCCACTGGGACAGAGCAAACCAAAGCTTTGGCCAGGGCACCATATTTAGAGGTGATTGTCAGCATTTATAGTCCTCGGATGTGCTCGTACAAACTGCTCTCTGCTTCTCTTCTAAACTCTGCCTCCAGCTAAGGCCTTCCAAGCAGCAGTACATGCCAGTGTCAGAGGTTTTCTTTCTCCTTACTGCAGGGAAATGTTTCTCCCACTGTCTAGAACCTAGTAAACACTTGATAAATTTTTATTGACTTACTGACATACACACACATCCCCTGGCTCAAATTAGGGCTCCCTTTGTGCTTTTCACCCCAAGCCCAGATGGTAGTTCTTGACCCAGCTGCAAAAGCCACTAATTATATCTTTGGTAGTCAGTCCCAAAGGGATAGAAAGACAGCGATACCAACTGTTAGCAGAAAATTGAGATTCACATAAAGGGAACCATTAGGTTCTTAGAGCACTAACACTGGTTGTCTAGAAGGCCCCTGATCCTTAACAAATACTCTTGGAGACATTAAGTTTTATAATCCACTTATAAACTCAATGTGAGGTCTTGTACTCCCCACCTCTCACCAATTAAACCCATTCACCATTTCCTGCAAGTTTTAATAGAGTGCAAGAGAAGAGAGCATGAAGACAAGAAAGACAATTGAGGGGAGGCAAGAGAATACCATGAGAGGAGATTGAGATTAAAGGTAGGAAGGCTCAGTGAGGGAGTTAGATCCCCAAAAATCTAAGAGTGGAAAAAGGTTCAGGGAATATCCCTGTGAAAGAATAGAAACAAATATGGAACCAGTGTGCATTTAGGTCCCATTCTCTGAGCCCTGGGGGTTAGCAGACAAGAGCGGATACCAAAATCTAGGAACAATAACCCCATTTTCATACTATCAGCATAAAGTGCATTAACTGATTAAAAGGCTTCAAATTCCAGGAATAAAATCCAAAGTAAAATAGAAAAATTAGAGTGAGCAGCTGGAGCTGTGACCAAAGCCAATAGTAAGGCTGCAACCTAAACTTCTAAGTCATTGTGGTCAAAGGTGAAATTAAATTGAGTCAAAACACTTTATAAATGCTTGTTGACTGACTGATGGGAGAACCTATAACTATTATGAGTCACCAGAATTATGTCTGTTTCTATAATGCAGAAGGCCAGAGGAGACAGGACCACTGAGCTATAGAAATTATTAAAATTATTATTATTATCATTTATTGTCAAAATTTAGTTGCACTAGAGTGTTTTTTTAAATAGTAGTCTAGATACCTGAAATGTTGACCTTAATCCTGAAAGTTTATATGAATCTTTTTGATCCCTACAGTGAAATGTCTTAGTCACCTCTATGAAATATCATCTTCACAGCAATGATGCAGTGAAAAGAATTCAGAAGACCTCAATCTGAATCATAAGATCACAGGATTTTAGAGTGAGAGCTGGCTTTTTTGTTTGTTTGTTATTGATCACATTTATTTTGAAGTCATGAAACACCAGCAACAGAACAGACTGAGTCAGCAGGTCGGGCTGGACAAATCCTTGATTGGAGCCATCTTTCTGTGGATGATGAGCAGTGCAATGAGTTACACAAGGGCAACATTTTCCCTTCCATTTTCTGGCAAAACTTTATTAGATAAGGCAAAAGGATGGGCAGCTACTGAACCATGCAAAAATAATAACAAATGATGGAATAATGGTGTCAAACAGTGGATAGAGTGCTGGGCCTGGAGTCAGGAAGACTCATCTTCCTGAGTTCAAATCCAGGCTCAGGCATTTACTAGCTTAAGTGGGCAAGTCACTTAACTCTATTTGCCTCAGTTTCCTCATCTGTAAAATGACCTGGAGAAGGAAATGGCAAACTACTCCAGTATCTTTGCTAAGAAAACCCCAAATGGAATTGCAAAGAGTCAGACACAACTGAACAACAAAAATATTTGATTGCTAAATCTTGGGCTGAAAAAGGCAGAAAGAGAAATTAAACACCAGGACAATCCAGCCCCTTCATTTTACAGATTAAGAAATTGAGATCTAGAGAGAATAAATGACTTACTTGAGATCAGCCAGGTGGCAAGAGATAGAGGTGAAATTTGAATCTAAGTCTTCCAATCCCAAGTCCAATGTCCTTTCCAGAGCATTCTGCTGTTCCTTTTGCCTCCCCAATTTATATGACCTCTGTTACCTTTAAAGAGTCATTCTCCCTCTCAAGGTAATCATTTTCTTATCTTCAAAATGAGAGAGTTGGGCTACACCATTTCTAAAGCCTCAAAAGCTCTACAATCTTATGAGACTATGATCTAGAAGAAAGAGTCTTAGTGCTTCTCAAACTTCCAGTCAATATGCTAGTGAGAGAGGGTTAGTAACAGGCATTCACATGAGAAGTACAATAAGTTCTCAAGGATAAGGAAAATTATGTCAGAGGTTATTGAGGGGGTCTAGGAAAAGTTGTGTTTGCTAAGAGGAGAATGTATGGAAATGGTAGAGACTATGGGGAAAATGGATACTCAACTCAAAGTCAAGTCAATAAGTATTTATTAACATTTCTAATGTGCCAGGTACTGTGGTAACTGCTGGGAATACAACTACAAGCAGAAAAAAATAGAGATTTCCTGCCCACGAGGAGTTTTCATTCTAATGGGAGAAGATAACACATTAAAAAGAAGCTAGAAGGGGCAGCTAGGTGGCTCAGTGGATAGAGCACCGGCCCTGGAGTCAGGAGGACCTGAGTTAAAATCCGGCCTCAGACACTTAACAATTACTAGCTGTGTGACCTTAGGCAAGTCACTTAACCCCAACTGCCTCACTAAAATAAATAAATTAAAAAATAAAAATTAGGGGGTGGCTAGGTGGTGCAGTGGATAAAGTGCTGGCCCTGGATTCAGGAGTACCCGAGTTCAAAGCCGGCCTCAGACACTTGACACTTACTAGCTGTGTGACCCTGGGCAAGTCACTTAACCCCCATTGCCCCGCAAAAAAAAAATTAAATTAAAAATTAAAATTAAAATTGAAATTAAATATATATTTTTTTTAAAAAAAAAGAAGCTAGAAAGCAAGGAGGGGATGAGGAAGGGAAAAGTACCCATTCAGGACAAAGAGGAGAGAGTATGAAGTGTGACGCCCAGAAACAAATGAAGTCATGGCTTAACCTGGGCACTTTTCTTAAAATTGAGGTTCTGGGAGGAACTGACAAGTTGGAGGAAAGAGCCACAGAGGCAGAGTATACTTGCAGTGTGGTCAGGGATGGGAGGAACTTGCAGGAGAGGAAACTCATTGTGATTCAGCAGAGTTATGTGTCTCTATAATACAGAGGGCCAGAGGAGACAGGACCACCAAGCTATAGAAATCTTCTCATTATTGGGATTTAGGTGCACTGGAATTTTTTCTTTTAATTGGTAGTCTAGGTACCTGGAATTTTGACCACTATACCTTAAGTCTGAACATTTATATCACGTTCTTCTTGATCCCTGTAGTGAAATTTCTTAGTAACATCTGTGAAATGTCATCTTCACAGCATGATGTAGTGGAAAGAAATTCAGAAGACCTCAATTTGAATCAAAAGATTCAAGGGTAAGATGGTTGATTCAAGGGTGAGATGGCTGCTATGTTATGGTGGGGAAAGTCTAGAGCATTAGATATAGAGTCTGAAGAAGACTGAAGAAAAATGGATGGATGGATGAATGAATGAATGAATGAATGAATGCATAGATGCATGGATGGATGGATGGATGAATGGATGAAGAAAGACTTTATTGATGACAGAGATCCAGTTATAGAAGAAATAATAACTGATGTGTATATAGTGTTTGCAAATTTTTTTCCTTTTACAAATTTATAAAGTATGAGTATGATTATACTGCCTACTGTTTAACCCCAGGATACTGTTATTAGATATATAACCCATAAGATCAAACCCATAAGATGAGAGGTTTGGGGAGCCTCTTTCCACACATACTTAATGAAAGCCTTTGCCCTCCACTTCAGAGTATGCACAGGTATTTGGTGGCTGTTTCCTATCTACTTACTGGGTGATGTTGAAAGTCCTTTAAAATGACTGTGAAAGGGGGGCAGCTAGGTGGCATAGTGGATAAAGCACCAGCCCTGGATTCAGGAGGACCTGAGTTCAAATCCGGCCTTAGACACTTGACACTTACTAGCTGTGTGACCCTGGGCAAGTCACTTAACCCTCATTGCCCCACCAAAAAAAAAAATGACTATGGGCCATTCCACTAGGGAACTGGCCCATTCTCATGAGAATGTAAATAAAGACCTTTGATACTTCTCCAAAAAAATGACTATGAAGGGGGAACTGAATGTATATACAAAAGGCTTCAAGAGATAAACTCATCTCTCTTTTCTAGAAGCCATAGAGGTAAGATGCGCTATAAGCCACTGGATAGAGAGAGGGGCCTCAGGCTCTTATCCCTCAACCTGGACCACTGTGTGATCTTGAACATATGGCACTGTTGGTTTTCTGTCTCTGTCGGGTTTCATTCTTGCCTGCTCTTTGGCGTTGGAACACACAAGGATGTGACCTTGTGAGCTTTGAAAGGTCAAAGCACCCACCAGAGGCCCAAGAACAGGAGTCCATCTTCCTGTTTGCCAGAAGCAACAGCTTCAGGGACCTTTAGCTCAGAGATGGTAAGGAGGTCAGAGAACTTGTCAGAAAGAGATGATAGGGAACCCATTGACGGTACTGCGTGGTGCTAGAGCTTATTAGCAGGTCTATTGCTCACATGTAGTTGTTGGTTGCAAGGAGCAGAGACCCTGATCTCAGTTCCAAGGCAGAGAGGAGTACTAGTGCTTGTGGCTATAGAAGAACAGGAGACCTGATCACAGTTCCAGGCCTAAGAGGAGCACTAGTGTTTGCAGTTGTGGGGGAGCAGGGGCACTTCCTAGGTAAAAACCAGAGCACAGATGAGGAGAGCAGTGAACACACCTCTCCTCAGATCATACCACCTTGGAAGCACCAAAGAAATACACACCCCTAGAACTATCTCTGAAAACAGCAGCACAAAAAAGTATAAAGCTTAGAACAGTGCCTCCCCACCCCCCAGGTTAGAAAAGTCCAACTTTAAAATAAAGTTCAAAGTCAAATAGTCTAGAAAAAGGTTGGTCCTCATGTGTTTCTCAGTCATGTCCAATTCTTCATGACCCTACTTGGGGTTTTCTTGGCAAAGATACTGACATGGTTTGCCATTTCCTTTTCCAGTTCATATTAGAGATGAAGAAACTGAGGCAAACAGAGTTGAGTGACTTGCCCAGGGTCATACAGTTAATAAGTGTCTGAAGCTGGATTTGAACTCAGGAAGATGAGTCTTCCTGAATCCAGGTCTGACATTCTATCTACAGTACCACCTAATTGCCCCTGGGAAAAAAATTTTTTTTTAAAAAGAACTTGACAGGGCAGCTAGGTGGCGCAGTGGATAGAGCACCGGCCCTGGAGTCAGGAGTACCTGAGTTCAAATCTGGCCTCAGACACTTGACACTTACTAGCTTTGTGACCCTGGGCAAGTCACTTAACCATCAATGCCCTGGGGGAAAAAAGGAAAAAAAAAAGAAAATAAAATTCTAGAACTCCCATGTTAAGGGGGAAATATTGCAAAAAATCTAGGAAGAGATATTTCAAATATCATGGAACCATAGTCGGGATCACATAAAATTTAGCAGCTTCCATTTTAAAGGAGCAAAGGGCTTAGAATATCAAGAAGGCAAAAGAGCTAGGTTTATAACCAAAAATAACCTACCCAGCAAAACTGAATATAATCCTACAGGGGAAAACATGGATATTTAATGAAATAGAGGACTTTCATGTATTCCTGATGAAAAGACCAAAGCTGAATAGAAAATTTGACCTTCAAACACAAGACTCAAGAGAAGCATAAAAAGGTAAACATGAAAGAGTAATCATAAGGATTCAATGAAATTAAACTCTTTACATTCCTATATGGGAAGATGATACACATAACTCCTAAGAACTTTATCATTACTAGGGCAGTTAAAAAGAGTTTACATGAGTATAAGTCAATTATTTTGGAATGATCTCCAAAAAATGAAGGGGTGAAAAAGAGAGATGCCCTAGGAGAAGGGGTAAGAGAAAGATAGAATGTAGAAAATGTTCTCACATAAAAAAGATGTTCAAGGAAGAGCTTTTACAGTGTAGGGAAACATGGGAGGGGTGGCATCCAATGCTTGAACCTTATTCTCATGGGAATTGATTCAAAGACGGAAGAATATGTATGTGTATGTGTGTACATATACACACTCAGTTGGGTATAGAAATCGATCTTACCCAATAGGTAAATAAGAGGGAAAGGAAAAGAGAGATATGTGTGTGTGTGGGGGGGGTGATACAAGGGAGGGAGGATTAAGGGAAGCAGTGGTCAGCCACAAAACAAACTTTTGAGGATGGACAGAGGGGAGAGAGAGAGATAGAGAGAGCTGACCACTAAAGCTTCTTCTTGATCTAAATCTCTGATCTTATTCACCAATGAATAAGTTGTCTCTGTGTCTAAAATCTAAAGGAATATGTTGATTCCAAAGAATTCATAATTCTCTTGGTCCATGTTTTTCCACTCCACTTGGATCTCATTCTTGCTTCTTTTCTCAGCATTTCCCCAAAGAATCCACTCCTTTGATATGTAAACTAAATGCATTTACTACAGTGAACATGAAAAGAGGATTAACATCTGGACAGTTTGAACCAAGAGAAAGGAGTGGGGAGCTCAGGAACAATGGGGGTCAGCCTTCACAGCTCCATTCCACCTGTAATGAACTGAGCCATTAAGGGGAAACAAGTGAAAGGATCAAATGAAAGGCGGGACCATGGGTTCCCTCCTATAGGCATTTACAGCAGAAACCTTGGGCTTAAGCTACCTATTGTACCCACTTCCTCAAGGACTGAAGGAAGTTCTAACCAAAAGGGTCTTTTTTCCCCTCCAACTTTCCTTCCTCATCCCTCCTCAGAAGGTAGCTTTTGAGCTGAGTCTTGAAGCCAGGGAGATGGGCAGAAGGAGATCTTGGTGGGAATAGGGGAAAACCAGAGGAGAAGCATAGGGTCAGAGGATGGAATGTCATGTGCTGGAAATGGCAAGAAGTTCAGTTTTGCTGGGTCTTAGAGTACAAGGAGGGGAATCATCTTTTGATGTAAACTACATAAAGCAACAAAGGAGAACACCATGTGAACCTGAGGGGAAATTATATTGTCCCTAGACTGAAAAAGAGTTAATTATTATAACACAATGTGGCTGATTAAATGCCCCAGAAAAAAAGGGGTATGGAGGAGAGGACAGGGATGAGTATCAGCTGGCCAAATGCATCCTCCATAGGGACACCCACAAGCTCTGGTGTTATAAGTGCTGTGGCAGAATCTGAATTTTTAATCACTCCCTCAACCCAACTCTATCTTCTGTCCCCTTTGTTCCCAAAGTATGGCTGACATACTCAAAGGACTTCATCAGTGTGTGAGTTCTACCAAATACTCAATCTAAAATTCATAGGGGGATGGAAATCCATTTTACCAATCTCTGACTTCCTCTAACGTAATGTTTCCATAGAGACTGTACTCAACTTGTGCCTGACCTTGTTGCATGAATGTATGCATGAATGAATAAATGGATGGATGGATGGATGAAGAAGTATTTATTAAGTGTTTACTATATGCCAACTACTGTGGTAAGTGCTGAAAACTCTATAATAGTCCAGGGATGTCCCTCTATCCCAGGACTCCCATGACTAATCTCCATCTTTATTTCTCCTTCTAGTTTATCATAATCATCACTCAGGAGTCCAAGAAAGAGTTAACCAAGAAGACCGAATAAACATCATGAAACAAAGCATCTACCCTTTAAAAAATCCTTCCAGGAAGTGTGACATCAGTGAGAACTCTGGCAATTTGCCTGTACATGGTCCCCTTGAGGCTATTCAGTTTCACAATTCCATCACTTTTTGGTGCATGGGATGGCAGAACAAACAGGAACCTGCTGTATAAGAGAAAGTTCTGGAAAAGTCTATTACCCAGAGAGCATACAGTCATCTGTTTAACTGTTTCCACTCCCTTGTTTCACCTGGTTCCTACTCTAAATTATATGTATATTACCAAGATACAAAGCTATGTCTCTCTTTTTTTCTGTAGGCAAGAGATGTCTTACAAGTCATTGAAAATGTGGACACTTGTATGATGATGGATAATAGAGCAGAGAGCTGAGAAGCAGAAAAGCCTGGGAGGGTCACTTTGGTACCCATGAAGCTCTGGGATAGGAAAGTGAAAAAGGAGATGATGAAGAAATTATCTAAAAAGGAGAATTGTGACTTAGCAGGAGAAAGAATGGAATTAGAGAAAGGTGCTTAGGGAGTTAATTAGATTATATGACTAAAAAGGGGCACTAATTCAAGAGATTTCTGGGTGAAAATCCAAAAAGAATAGAGAACAAAGAGCACATCTATATGGCTACAATGTGAGTGTTGCTTTTTTAGCAAATGTCAGTGTTGAGACACTCCTGGTGAGGCTTCCTTGCCAGCACAGCCCAGTGAAAGTGACAGAAGAGGCAAGCATATGGTACAAAAGTAGAGAAGTAGAAAAGAGTAAGGAGGAGAGGGAGCTTAGTGACCAGGCAGCACTAGCTCTTCACTACTGGACACACCTCCTCAGACCTCAGCTTGTAAACTTTGAAGATGCCATTCCCTTCTCCTGGCAATTCTCCCAGACACTGACCTTTGTGCAGCTGAATACCATCCATGAGGCTTTGCCCTTCCATGAATTCAAGGTGGAAACAGGAGGCACTCTAGAGAAAGTGAGAATTGCTGGAACCAGAATGATTGCTAGGACTTAGATCCCGTGTAATTTAAGATTCTAAATGTGGATTCTAATCTGTTCCCCCAGTTTTTGGGGGGAACTGACTAAAATCACTGATAAAACGAGTTTAGGTTTTTAAGGGTTTATTGGAAAATAGAAAGAAAAAGATTGAGAAACAGAATTCCAACAGCCTGGCATTCCTATCTTTCCTCAAATTTCCTGTGAAGTCCTATGCCGCCACCACCACCAAGTCAGGAACCCAAAAAGCAAGAGCACTCCGCACAGGCTCCCTTTCCTCCTTCCTGTCTCCTCCCAGAAAATAGGAGGCTCCTCAAGTTGATTGGCTGGTAGCCTTGATAGACAGCACCCATGAGCAAACGTCATTTCCTGACGCCAAGGAAAAGCCACAATGTCTCTGAGGCATTTTCCTCATGGTGGAGCTTTCCCACAGCAAGTCTCCAGTAGGTGGCATCATTACAATACCACTTTTTTTTTTTTTTGGTGAGGCAATTGGGGTTAAGTGACTTGCCCAGGGTCACACAGCTAGTAAGTGTCAAATGTCTGAGGCTGAATCTGAACTCAGGTCCTCCTGAATCCAGGGCCAGTGCTCTATCCACTGCGCCACCTAGCTGCCCCTAGATACCACTTTAAGGCATGCAAAGCATTTTGCATGTATTATCTATTGACCTTTCAAGATAGATGCTATTATTCCTATTTTACAGATGAGGAAACTAAAGTTAAAGGAAATGTAAGTGACTTGCCCTATGTCATACAGCTTTTGAAAAACACAGGTTTTCCAGTCTCTGGGTCTAACACTGGATCCACTATACTGTGTAGCTGCTTACATAAAGGAAATATGAAGGAAGTTCCAGAGAGGCCCTAACCTGGAGGTCATGTTTGTTCAGTAGCCCTGCTCCAGAGAATCATTAAAGTTAGCTTCAACAGACTCCAGGTCCTGCACCACCACCCTGATATGAGTGATTAAAATAATCCTCTAAAAAAAATAATCCTCTGGTTCTGCTTTGGAGAGAGGTATGGTTTATTTGTTAAGTTCCAAAGTGGCCTCAGACACATGGCTTATGGTATCCTGGACAAGTCAACCTCAGTTTCCTCATCTGAAAAATGGGGATAATAATAAAGCTTATCTCCCAGGTGTGAGAGAATCATGGGATTTGGGGTTTTGGTGGGGGTGGGGCAATGAAAGGGAGACATGCACAAAGTCCAGGTAGTGCACTGCCTTGGGAAAGGCCTAGAGAATGGCCATTGGCAAGAGCTGAGGTTGGATTCTCTTGGTTTAATTCCCCCCCCCACACACAAAGCACCTGATGGCCATCTCATTCTATGCCTCCTATATGACTGATGCCATGGACATCTCAATCCCATGGAGCTGATTAAGCCTGACTTATTTTCCCCTCCATATATTGCATTAGCTGTATGCAGAGCCATGAAGTTTGGCAATGCTCATTTTTCTTCCTTCTCTGTTCTTTTATGGTAACCCCATAATTATCTCAGGTGTCATGATAAATAACGCAATGTTGCAATTGGCCTTGACATCTGTTATCAGTTATATTAGATTCTTTAATTTCTCATAATGGCATGAAGATAATTAGGCAGATGATGAAAAAACAGTGATGAAACAAGGATTTAAAAATTCTTTTCTTAATTAATATCACAATTGTCTTCTCAATTTATTCCCTACAGGGGAGTTAACAGTAATATTAAGGTTTTTTTTTAATCAATTTTTGTTTTTACTATACCTCTAAAAGATTCTGAATTTCCTTAGGTGTGTTTTTGAAAACTCTCATTGTTTGATTTGGTTATTGGCAAAGCTATTTAAAGTTGTGTTAAGATCAATTTTGTAGGAAACTTTCCAGATGATTATTAGTATCTGAAACACCTGAGAGACTTTATAACCACACCTGAAACTCTCCAGCTGAGACTTGCTAGCTGATCATCAGCATCCACACCTGAAAGACTTTCACTCTACAACTACACCCAGAGGACATCCCAAGAATCATCTGAGAAAAGACTTCTAAAGACTTAAATGGACAGAGAAAGAACTGATAGTATCTGAAAACAGATGGAAACACATTAAAAATTTTTTTTTCATTTTCTCTTTGACAATTCCTTAATCTGAAGTTTGGGGTTTTTTTACTGTTTTCTCTCACAACTAACTAATGTGGGAATTTTTCCATGACTACTCAAATGAAATTCTATTTAAAAAAAGCTCACAAAGTTGTTGTGGTAGTGGTTCAGTCTTTTCAGTAGTGTCTGACTCTTTGTGACCCCATTTGGTTTTTGTTTTTTTTTTTACAAAGATACTGGAGTGGTTTGTCATTTCTTCTCCAGCTTATTTTATGGATAAGGAAACTGAGGGTTATTTGATTTGTTTAGGGTCAGAGCTACTTAAGTATCTGTGGTGAGATTTCAACTCAGGAAGAGAGGGGCAGCTAGGTGGCACAGTGGATAAAGCACTAGCCCTAGATTCAGGAGGATCTGAGTTCAAATCTGGCCTCAGACATTTGACACTTACTAGTTGTGTGACCTTGGGCAAGTCACTTAAGTCTCATTGCCACACCACCCCAAAAAATGTAATAAAAATATTCAATAAATAATTTTTTAAAAATTAGAACATAAAGTTTAAAAAATCAATGTTACAATTTGTTTTTACATGTAAGGTGGGGAAAATTCTAAATAAACAAACAAACTAATAAACAAATAGCTGAATGAATGAGTGGATGGATGGATGAATGGATGAATGAATGAATTAAACTCAGGAAGAGGAGTCTTCCTGACTTAAGGCACAACCTAGCTGCCCCCTCACAAGGTTGTAGCCATCTCTAATTTCCTTCACTTAAAATAGGAAAGAATAAACACAAAGAAACAAAGAACAGAGGTCCTTTTGCAAAGGTCACATGTTGACTTTTTTTTTTTTTTAGTGAGGCAATTGGGGTTAAGTGACTTGCCCAGGGTCACACAGCTAGTAAGTGTTAAGTGTCTGAGGCCGGATTTGAACCCAGGTCCTCCTGACTCCAGGTCCAGTGCTCTACCCACTGCGCCACCTAGCTGCCCCCACATGTTGACTTTTAACAGGGTTGGAGAAAAATCATGAGTATAGCAAATATTTTTATCTATGTGTTCTTCCTCAAACCATGTTCCCTTGCTGAGGACTTTGCACTTATCACTGACCCTCCTTTGAGTGACAGGAACACAAGCATTTCACCCCACTCCCCACTCAGGCCTGGCAAACATGTTTTTCAGGGGAAGAAACCTGGGTTGGATTTTCCTTGCCTCAGTAGCAGGTCTAGAGGGTGAGGCGGAGGGTGGGTGGAGGTGGGAGTACCTAATGCCAAGCAGGTTGACTCTCTTTCCACCTATAATGTCATTCAAACCATGGGAATATGAAAGTGGCTCGTCCTTCCTGTTCTCTCCATCTCTGTCACTGTGGTGGCCTTAATCTTCTATTCACTACCCCATTCCCCAAAGTAACAAAGGCTTCTCAGAAGAAGCAAGGTTAGGTAGCAGGGGGAGGGATGCAGAATTTGATTGTTTCATCCCCCTGAAGTGAAGCTAATTTAGATGATACTAGAAAGTCAACAAGAGCTAATTAAGCACCATAATAAGCACTAGTGATATATAAAGAAAGGTTAAAAAAACAGTCCCTGGCTTCAAAGGGCTCACAGTCTAATAGGGAGGACAAACATGAAAATAACTACGTTCATACAAAATGTATGTGGCATAGACACGAGGCAATCTCAGAAGGGAAGGCACTGGCCAAGCTGGTGGAGCCAGAGAAAGACTTCTTTTAGAGAATGGCAGTTGAGCTGATCTTGAAGGGAGCCCAGCAGGCTCCCTTTGAGAGACAGAGCATTCCAGACATGGGGGACAACTGATGCAAAGGAAAGGAATTAGGAGATGGGGTATCGCATATGAGGAAGAGCAGGTAGACCAGTGTCACTGAACTGCAGAGAGCAGGAAAGGGAGTAAGATTTAAGAAGTAACCCCTGAGGGGCAGCTAGGTGTTGCAGTGGATAAAGCACCGGCCCTGGATTCAGGAGTACATGAGTTCAAATCTGGCCTCAGACACTTGACACTTACTAGCTGTGTGACCCTGGGCAAGTCACTTAACCTCCATTGCCCTACAAAAATAAACAAAACAAAAGAAGTAACTCCTGAGGGACAGCTAAGTGGCACAGTGGATAAAGCACTGGCCCTGGATTCAGGAGGACCTGAGTTCAAATTTGGCCTCATACACTTGACATGTACTAGCTGTGTGACCCTGGGCAAGTCACTTAACCCTCACTACCCTGCAAAAAAAAGGGGGGGGGAAGAAGTGACCCCTGTCCCAAAGCCCATTGGTATGGAACTCTCCCCTTATTGATGGAGGTGAATACCCTGACCCTGTGTGAGGAATGGGGCAGAAGTGGCCAGAGGCCAGAGACCTCTAGCCTTTACCAGTCCCCCCTCAGTTCATCAGGGCCTGCCTTCTACAAGACTCTTCAAGCTTTGAGTTGCTTTTAGGCTTCTGACTTCCGGCTTCAAGAAAGAAGATGGAAGAGGCCAAGCCCACTTCAGGTCACTGAAGGAAAAGGTTCCAGGAAGATATGAGAGGAGCCAGCAGCCTTCATCATGTGCCTGTCTCCAGCTTGC
The DNA here is from genome assembly GCF_019393635.1 of Dromiciops gliroides. Lineage (NCBI taxonomy): Eukaryota > Metazoa > Chordata > Mammalia > Microbiotheria > Microbiotheriidae > Dromiciops > Dromiciops gliroides. The sequence continues at coordinate 175,598,539 of NC_057862.1, forward strand.
TTTACTCGAGACTTTGCGCAGTTCATCCTTGGGTGAGATCATGGACGCTTTCTCAGTCGAGTTGGGTTACCTCACTTTTCAGTGGGAGAGCTCCTTCTCTCTTCATTCTCTGGAATATATTCTCATCTGTATATATTCCCTCTGATTTCAGTTTTGCTATAATTTGGATAAATGGATTCCTTAGCTATTCACTATGTGTGTTCATTGTATAGCTGATATTCAGGGGGGAAAGGGGTCAAACCTTGGATACAGAGCTTGGAAATCCCCTTTTCCCCCAAATAACAAAGCAATCAGTGGTTAGCTTGAAACAAGAAATACCCCCTGTAGACTAACAATATTTAAGGGACCAGAGAGTTGTAATCCTAGTGTAACGATTGGAATAACGCCACCTGCTGGATACTTACTGTAGAGGAGTTCTGCCCATGAAGGGAAGGTCTTTGAGGGCAAGACCAGGAGTCAGGAAGTGACGCGGGCTAGTGGGAGGAGGAAGGAAGAGACTGGCGCTCAGTCTCGCTCTCTTTCCTGAGGACGCTGGCGGAGAAGGGAGCTAGAAATGTGCTCTCCCTTTAATAGATAGGAATCTAGGCCTTTCTCTCTCTCTTTACCAAACTCTTATTCTCCTTAATAAATGCTTAAAAGTCTAACTCTTGCTAAAGCTTATAATTTATTGGCGACCACTCATTAGATATTTTAGACAGACTAGCTAGAATTTTAGCCCTTAACACTAGCTTCCTGCTTCTCCTCCTGGCAGAAATTAAAGTATCCCTGGGAGAAGGGTCTGGGCAGAAGAGACTAGAAATGTCTCTTCTGAGTTGCTTCAAGCCACATAACACCATCCCTCTTCCACACTGGGGATATTCTTCCTATAGTAGGAAGGGTTTTACATGCCAAAAGGAGGATGTTATATTTGATTTTGGAGGTAATCAGGAGCCACAGAAATTCACTGAGTGACAGAGGGGAAGAAACGTGGTCAGATACGCACCTTAGGAAAATCACTTTGGTAGCTGAGTGGAGGATGGATTGGAATAAGGTGAAACAGGAGGGAGGGAGATGAGTTAGGAGGCTATTGTCCTAGTCTGGGGAGAAGTGATGAGGGCCTGAACCAGGATGGCTCTGTCTTTTTCTTAAAAGAGTTCAAGGTGGGGCAGCTAGGTGGCACAGTGGATAAAGCACCAGCCCTGGATTCAGGAGGACCTGAGTTCAAATCTGGCCTCAGACACTTGACACTTACTGGCTGTGTGGCCTTAGGCAAGTCACTTAACTCATTGCCCCACAAAAAAATTAAAAAATTTTAAAAAGAGCTCAAGGGATGCTGGTGGTAGTAATATATAATTTGTATCTGCTTCATTCATTTGATGAAAATAAGACAGTATATGTGCCATGTACTAAAAAATTAAAAACACCTAACTTTTCTCTTTTTTAATTGATCTTCTTTTAAAGATATGGCTTTAATTTTCTAATGCCTTTCTCTTCCCCTCCCAACAGGAATTTCTTATCACAAATAAATATAGTTAAGCAAAACAAGGAGCAGCTAAGTGGTGCAGTGGATAGAGTGCTGGGCCTGGAGTCAGGAAGACATCTTTCTGAGTTCAAATCTAGCCTCAGATACTTAATAGCTGTGTGACCCTGGGAAAGTCACTTAACCTCTGTTTGCCTCAGTTTCCTCAACTGTAAAATGGGAATTATAATAGCACCTACCTTGCATAGTGCTTATGAGAATTAAATAAATAATACTTGTTTAAAAAAAATTCTTAGCACAGAGCCTGGCACATAGTAGATGCAATATAAAATGATTATTTCCACATGCAAAAGGTTCTCTGCTTTCCTTGGTCTCCTTGATTCATCATCTCTGAACTCTGCTGACCCCATCCCTCAAGAAGAGTAATGGGTCCTTGATCAGCCATAGCAAAAGTATCATAGTACCAATCCCCTTTCATTTCCCTCTTGCTAAGCCAGGGGCTCTTAACCTGAGGTCCATGAACTTGTATTGTGCATTTGTTTTATAACTGTATTAAAATATAATTGGTTTCCTTCAATATCCTATGTTAGGCAGCTTGGTGGCATAGCATATAGACCAATGGACTTGGAGTCATTAAGACTTGAGTTCAAATATGTCCTGAGACACTGACCAGCTTTGTGACCCTGGGCAAGTCATGTAACATCTGTCTGCCTCAGTTTCCTCACATATGAAATGAGGATAATAATAGCACCTACCTCCCAGGGTTGCGGTGAGAATCAAATGAGATCTTTCTGAAGCACGTACAAACCTTAAATCACTATATAAATGTTATTATTATCTTATTTTCCACATTTAAAAACATTATTCTGAGAGGCAGATTTTGCCAAAGGGGTCTATGACATAAATAAATTTAAGAATTCCTGTTCTAGGGGCAGCTAGGTGTCACACTGGATAAGGTGCTGGCCCTGGATTCAGGAGGACCTGAGTTCAAATTCAGCCTCAGACACTTGACACTTACTAGCTGTGTGACCCTGGGCAAGTCATTTAACCCTCATTGCCCTGAAAAAAAAAAGAATTCCTGTTCTAGGCAGCACTGATCCTTTGATCTGAACTAAGATAGTGGGAGTAAGAATGGATATTATTAGCTTTCATTTCTATCATAGGAACACATAGGATTTAGAGCTAGAAGATACTTTATAGATCACCTAGTTCAGTGATATCAAACTCAAAGAGAAAAGGTTTACTACAGGCTGCATATTGACTTAGAAAACCATAAATAATATTATCTGTGTTGGATTGTATTTTTATTCATTATATAGTCTCTAAGAGGTTCTAAGCAATGGAGCAACTTGCCCAAGGTCACACAGCTAGAAAGTAGAAAAGACAGAAATGGAATCTGAGTCCTTTGTCACCGAGACCAGTATTCTTTTTGCTCAATGACAAGGGATAGGATCCAGGCTTGATAACTGATTGGATGCGAGACTATAAGAGGGAGAGGATTCGAAGATTCCTTTGCGTTTTCCAGCCTGGATGACTGGGAAAACAGTGTTACAGCTCAGAACTCAGGTGGGAAAGCTGGTCTGAGAGTAATTCATGTCAGTTGAAGAAATATCTATTAAGTACTTACTATAAGTTTTTTTTTTCTTTCTCAGTGGGGAGAAGAGGGAATGGGGGAGGGGAGAAAGAGAGAAAATAAATGCTGATTAATTGGAAAACTGTTAATGAAAGAAACACTTTAATAGTAGTAAGTAGACTGAAGGGCAGCCTGGTGCACTGAGCAGAAGGACAGCCATCAAGTGAGGAAGACTTTCGTTTCTCTGACAGAGCTAGTGTCATGTCCATGGGCAAGTGACTTAATTAACTTCTCAGCGCTCCAGGCTGCTCTGCAAAACTCTGCAGTGGCATTATGAGCTGCTGGTCGGGGCTGGTGGTTTCTTTACACATAAGGAGTTCTTCCACACTCAAGTAAGCATAAGTTCATAGATCCAGAGCTGGAAGAAACTTCAGAGGCATTGAGTCTACCTCTGTCATTCTTGCTGATGAAGAAAGTGAGGCCCAGGGTGATTTGCCCCAAATCACACAGATACACAGGTAAAATTTGAACCCAGGTCCTGGAATTTGATCATAGAACCAGTGAGTACCCTTTCCACTTTACCATATTAGCATGATGGATCTTATTCCTTTCCCTTCCTCCTGCAAATAAGCAAACAAGGAGTCTAATGTTTGGGCCTGTGTCTTTTCTCCCAAAATGCACTTGATATCCTAACCTCTTTGACTGGGCCTCCAAAAAAGGGTCCATTGGGAAGCTGGATCCCTGCTCGATCTACCCTGCTGACAGGCACATCCCGTCCTGGCTTCCTACCCTCCCTTCAGCTCTCCACCTCCCTTGGAGTCTTTTGGTGGGGGTATGTACTGCTCTCCCTAATGTTCTGCACTGCTTTCAGGCATTATCAGCCACTCTCTGCTACTTCCTTCAAGGAACATCTCTTCTGCCCCAGAATCCCAGACTATTAGGGCTGGAAGGGACCTCAGAGATCTTCTGGTCCAACCCTTCATTTTGAAGGCGAGAAAACTCAGCAGGAACGCTCGAGCGCACACACACATGTACATGCACACTAAGTTGTAATGACACCCTCAAAGTCACACAGGAAGGGAAGAAGCAACAGCTACTGCCGGGTCTCTTGCCTCCAGATCCAACATTCTAGAACTCCACCGCCCCACCCACTTGCATTTGGGCAACATATAATAACAAATTCCTAGTTGTCCCAACATGCATCAGGGATTACAAGGTATGCAAAACTACATGTTATGCAAATCACTTTCACACACAAGAATTCTTTCGAGGCTCAAAACAATCCTGTGAGTGAAATAATGCTATTGAGTTGTTTCAATCATGCCCGACGCTTTGTGGTCCCATTTTGAAGTTTTCTTGGTAAAGATTCTGGAGTAGTTTACCATTTCCTTCTCTAGCTCATTTTACAGATGAGGAAACTGAGGCAAGCAAGGTTAAGTGCCTTGCCCAGGATACATAGCTACTAAGTACCTGAGGCTGGATTTGAAAATGAGTCTTGCTGCTTCCAAGCCACTTTACCACCAAAATGCCCCACATGAGATAATTAGTTGCTTGATGAATAGCGTATTAAGACTTGGAGTCAGGAAGACCTGAGTTCCAATCCTGCCTCAGATACTTTACTTATCTGGGTGACTTTGGACAAATTATTTCACTGGTAAAATGAGAATACTAATAGCACCTAACTTACAGGGTTATCCTGAGGATCAAATGAATTAAGATGTGTAAAGCAGGGGGCAGCTAGGTGGCGCAGTGGATAAAACACTTGCCCTGGATTCAGGAGGACCTGAGTTCAAATGTGGACTCAGACATTTGACACTCACTAGCTGTGTGACCCTGGGCAAGTCACTTAACCCTCATTGCCCTGCCCCCCACCCTGAAAAAAACACAATTGATAGTGTGGAGGTATACACTTTGAGAAGCAGATTGTTTTTATCCCCCCTCCCCATTTTACCTCCCATATGTGGGAGGGCATGAGTCAAAGGAGTTGAACTACATAATACTCAGGAAAGAAAGGGCCACTCTTGAGAAGAAGGCAGAGGATGGGGGCAGTTGATGATGATGATTGATGAGGAGGAGGATGGTGGGGGGGCGGTGCATGCAAGCATGCATGCATGTATGTGTGTGTGTGTGTGTGTGTGTGTGTGTGTGTGTGTGTGTGTGTGAAAAGAGACAACATCCATCCAAAGGTAACTATATAAGTGACCATAGGTCTTGGGCCAGTGTTTCCAGATTTCCTAGCAACCAATTAGATATCTTTGTTTGGAGATTCTGTGGCCTTGAGAACAAAAGAAAGGTAGATCTGGGATGTATTTAGAAAATGTTAGAGCTGAAAGAAACCTCAGAAACCATTTATATATGATTCGTACATTGTTATTTGCATGTTGTCTCCCTCATTAGATTGTGAGCTGAGAGCAGACTGTCTTTTGCCTTTTGTTGTGACCTTAGCAGAGTGCCTGACACTTAGTAAGCACTTAATAAATGCTAATTGACTGACTATTATAAACAATTTCTGACATTGTGTATTGTTATAGCTGATCAGTCTCATCCATTTTCCATTGATTTATGTTGATCTTCATTAGTTTTGGTTCAAGAGTGCATCATTGGGGCGGCTAGGTGGCGCAGTGGATAAAGCACCGGCCCTGGAGTCAGGAGTACCTGAGTTCAAATCCGGCCTCAGACACTTGACACTTACTAGCTGTGTGAACCTGGGCAAGTCACTTAACCCCCATTGCCCTGCAAAAACAAACAAACAAACAAAAAGAGTGCATCATTCTGTGACCTTGTCCCGACATTGTTAGAGCTGGCCACATTTGGACTCTATAGGCACCTACATCTTAACCATACCCACTATTGGAGGAAGCAACACAAAGTATACAGTCTGTTCATGGATCGAGGGTGGAGCAGCTATCTGTAGGAAAGGATTTATGCTTATTTCTCCTAACTTTGAAGCACTGTTTTTGACTGGGCTAGGCATGTACAGAGAATAGAGTATAGTGGAAACCTCAAACCTTTGCTATCTAAGCAGCCTAAATGGAGTCGTTGCAAGTAGAAAGTGCAGAGGACACACTTTAATAACTCATGGAAGTAACAAGGCATAATTGTGGACAGCTGCAAAGAACAGATTGGCCCAGCAGGCAGCCTTGTGGAAACAACCAGCTCTTAATGGGCAAAAGCTTCACATCCATCAAGAGTCCCAGCAATAGAAATCTAAATGAGTGACAAGCTCTTCGAGGAACAAACATCATGTGGAGGAGAAAGGAAAGAAAGAAAGAAGGAAAGGAAGGAAGGAAGGAAGGAAGGAAGGAAGGAAGGAAGGAAGGAAGGAAGGAAGGAAGGAAGGAAGGAAGGAAGGAAGGAAGGAAGGAAGGAAGGAAGGAAGGAAATGCATTTATTAGAGTTTACTGTATACCAAGCACTAGGGATATAAAGAATGAAACCTGTCCTCAAGGAGTTTACATTCTAACAGAAAAAAACACATATAGGATGGTGGCTAGAGAGTGGTGTTTTGATTTTACAAGTTTCGGGTTTGGTGAATGGCACCAGAGGATTGACTTATTGTTATTGGTCCTTCATTCTCTCTTTTTTTCCCCCAGGGCAATGAGGGTTAAGTGACATGCCCAGGGTCACACAGCTGGTAAGTGTCAAGTGTTTGAGGTCAGATTTGAACTCAGGTCCTTCTGAATCCAGGGCTGGTATTTTATCCACTGCACCACCTAGCTGCTCCCATTTGTCTTTCATTCTCAATTTTAATTTATTTATATTTTTTTGGTGAGGCAATTGGGGTTAAGTGACTTGCCCAAGGTCACACAGCTAGTAAATGTTAAGTGTCTGAGGTCAAATTTGAACTCAGGTCCTCCTGACTCCAGGGCCAGGGCTTTATCCACTGCGCCACCTAGCTGCCCCTGTCTTTCATTCTCAAAGAGGAGCATGACATCAGGAGGTGAAGTCATGACTTGCACTGAATTGGATGTAAGTGAGGGAGGGATGTGCAAGGTCACCAACCTCACTCTCTTCTTCAGAGCCATCTAGGTCCAATGGCAAGATATAGATCAGGATGCCTGAAAATGTTACTGGATGTTTAAGGCAATTAGGGTTAAGTGACTTGCCCAAGGTTACACAGCTAGTGATTGTCTGAAATGAGATTTGAACTCAGGTCCTCCTGAATCCAGAGCCAGTGATTTATCCACTGCGTCACCTAGCTGCCCCCTAGAGTTTATTTTTTTAAATGATACAGACAGTTTAATTGTTGTTGCTGTTGTTTAGTGTATCAGTCATGAATGACACTTCATAACCCCTTTCACGGTTTTCTTGGCAAAAATACTCAAGTGGTTTGTCATTTCCTTCTCCAGCTCATTTTACAGAGTAGGAACCTGAGGCAAAGAGGGTTATATGACTTGCCAAGGGTCACACATTTAGTAGGTGTCTGAGGCAGAATTTCAATGCAGGTCCTTCTGACTCCAAGGTTGGCACGTTATCTACTGTCCCATCTAACTGCCCTCATCCAATTTAGACTAGACCCCCTTCCCCAGAAGAAGAAGGTAGATAGAAATAGCTTAAATTACTAACTAATCCATGAGAGCAGCCCCTGACACCAGCCTATGTTAAATAGGAATAGAGAGAGTGAACATCACTTTTTAACCCTTTTTTGGATGGGATAGTTTAGTGAGATGATCAGTGTTTCTCCACTGTTCTTAATGCTAGGTCATAATTTTGAATATACGCTTTTTGGCATGTCGTGGAAAGATTATTCTGTTCTTATAATAAAAAAAACTTTTTAACATAAGATTTGCTATTACTAAAAAAAAGAGGAATGTGGAAAAAATAAAGCTTGGAAAGAGTAAAAAATCGTGAATGAATAGTAAAACAGAAAGTGAAATGGGCTAGTCACCTGCTGGAAGCGAAGGGTAACAGGTGGAAACTCAGAATGTTCCAGTTATGCTCTTCCAATGTCAAGAGAAAAAAGAGAAAGACCTCTAGTGTACTGACCGGAACTCCTGTGGTGAAATTGTGGGAGGACAGAGACAAGAGACTCACCAGATGGGCAGGTATGGATGGGTTGCAATCTGAATCACCGAAGGGGACTTCCAAATTGATATGATCACAGATTCAATTAAGTACTTTTAACATAAATGAGCATTGTATTTCATTGAAAGCTTTCTCTACATCTACTGATGTGAGCATGGAGTCTTTATTATTCCTCTTATTGTCATGCTTCATCATATTAATTATTTCCCTGCTATTAGATTCTCCTCACATTTTGTTCATATATCTGTTTGGTTAAAAGATAAAATATTTCAGATGTAGTGCTACATTATATTTGCAAGTTTTTAATTTACCATTTTGGGCTCGAAATTCATTAATGTCAAGTCCATAATTGTCTTTCTCAGCTTTGTTTTTGTTCACTTGATCAAAGCATATTTATCACACAGTAGGAGTTAGGTAGCCTGCCATCTTTCTCTTTATTCTGAAATGGTCTAGATAATATAGGAGTTACTACCATTCATTTTTCAGTCCATCTGCTTCTGGTATCATTTTTAATGGCCTGTCAATTCTCCTCCTGAGATCACTCTGTTTAGATTATCCATTTCTTGTTTTATGAGTCTAATATTGAGGAACTGATCCTAGGAAGCTGGGATATTGTGCCCACTTCCTTCTCAACTAAGAGGCCCACCTGCTTTAGACTCAAGCATGTGGTCTATACTGGGTTCAGCCTTGAGTAGCCTGGCCTCCAATGAAAGATGTTAGGCTGCCTTTTCTCAAACACTTTGGTTCACTGTACTCCATCTTGGTGCTGTAAGTTATTCCTTCTAGTCTTTAGCTCTTGGGTGTTCAAGCAGGACTAGCACCTCTGGTGTGACAGCTTGTTGAAACCTTGTCAGGGCTGCTCATCCATCATTGGTGTCCACCTTTCACCCAACACTCACCTGTGTCTCCAAGAATCTATAGCATGCATGGGTGGCCACACCCCAATAAACCCTTTTGATATATGGGCTAAACAAGGTTGAGTATAACTGATAGGACTCCAAACTGATAGATGAGTTAGGGAGGTGTCTACCCTAAGCACATGAAGACTTGCCCTAGCACAATGAGCTGATAAGAACAATTTGTTTCAACAGCCATGAAGGCATCTGAAGCAGGAGCTGTGGAGCACTGAAAGCTTGGTCTTTGCTAGACCCCAAAGTCATCTTGACTTTTGTCTTGCCACTGGACTTTGATGAGTTAGGAAGAGAGTGAGGCTGATGACTTTGTGCAACTCTGCTTCAGTTAAATCTAATTCACACACCAATCAAGATATCACCGCAGGATGTCACCACTCCTCTTTGAAAACAAGGGGAAAACAACAAGATATCACCCAAAGGGGAAAGTAGAAAGGTACTTCATATACAATATAAATCAGGTATGAAATAGGTACTTATTTCCTACACACACACAAAAATGCTAATACACAATATTCATAAGCAAGCATCTAACAGAAGAAAACTTTTAAAATGGCAGAGCTATAATCTGCCAGGGAGATTGATATGTAAAATTAAATATGAGGCAATTGGGATTAAGGACTAGGCATTTGACATTCTACCTTGGCTCTGTCCTGTTTCCATTAGATTCCACGTATTCTGGCAAAGCAAGCTGGTTTTAGCCCCATTCCCTTATTGGTGGTCATCTTGAATTAGGGAATCCTATTGTCCCCTGATAAACCCAACTCTCCTCAATCTGATTATTTAGAAGAGAATTTTATTTAATAGCTTGAGGCCTTGCCTATCTTACTCAAGCAGACCTAGGACCTAAAAAGGAGAAAATGCTTCCCATTAGAGAAGGAAATCCCACTTATTTGGGAAATTAGGTTATGTCAACACAGTCCAGGCTGCAGGGCACCCAGAAACTTCTTGTCCCTCTCTCACTCTCTTGAAAGCTTTGTTTAAGGTGGTTTATTTTAAAAGTTCATCTGATTCTTAAATCTGAGGACTCACTTTTACATGCAAATGTAGAACCCTGATCTAACCTATCAAAGTTATATCACTGTCTAACCTCTTGCGACAAAAAAAAGGGGCAGGAAAACAACTATAAAAAAAAACAGTCTCAGGGCAGCTAGGTGGCACAGTGCATAAAGTACCAGCCCTGGATTCAGGAGTACCTGAGTTCAAATCCAGCCTCAAACACTTGACACTAGCTGTGCGACCCTGGGCAAGTCACTTAATCTTCATTGCCCTGAAGAAGAAGAAGAAGAAGAAGGAGGAGGAGGAGGAGGAGGAGAAATCCCAACACAATTACCTCATCAAAATATGTTGTTTAATGAAATTCTGTAGAAATTTTTCATTCTTCCACAACTGAGGAGAAAAGAGAAAAGACAATAAATGAGCACAACCCCCTTAGTTTTCCTTTGAGAGAAAGGTTTTGGTGGCCATGACCCCAATCCCACACCATTTGTTCTGGTCCAGAATCTACATGGGGCTTCTGAGGAAAACATTGCTGCTATTCTTGAGAGGCCCGATATACAAAGTAGGAAGCAGATGTGTAGGCATCCTGGAGGACCGGTATCCCTGCTCTTATCCCAACAAAACAGACAGCAGGCAGGCTTCAGGGTAGGTAGTGGGCCTGGTCTTCTTTTCCTGTTAGGTCTATTCTGTGGCCACCAGGACAACCCCTGCAATCATGAAGAATGCCCTCTTTTTTTGCGGGGCAATGAAGGTTAAGTGATTTGCCCAAGGTCACACAGCTAGTAAGTGTCAAGTGTCTGAGGCCCGATTTGAACTCAGGCCCTCCTGATTCCAGGGCCAGTGCTTTATCCACTGTGCCACCTAGCTGCCCCCAAGAATGCCCTCTCAAGAGGCCATGACTACAATAGTAAATCTCAAAATTTGCCTGAAATGTTGCCCCTTGGACAGAACAATAATGAAGTGGGGGTTGAGGAGGCCCCCTAATACCTCACAAGCAAAGGAGGGTGGAGCTCTCATTGCTGCAGAACCTAAGTCTGAAGATCCCAGCCTCCAATTATTCAGGTCTCTAGAGAGGAGGGATGGTGCTGAGAGTAACTCTAAGGAGAGGAAAACCAAATCCTTACCACTTGGCTGAACTAGGTCTTGATCAATCCTGGTGCCAAGCAGTTCACCCAGATGCCTTTTGGTGCAAGCTCCAAAGACAAGGTTTTGGTGAGCCCCAGTAAGGCTGTCTTACTGACATTGTAGGGACCCAGATTCTAGGATTAGGAATACATAAAAATTCCTGTCACCTTTATTAGTGGTACAATGTTAAATTTGGAGTCAAGAGACCTGGGTTCAAATCTTGGCTACACTATTTATACCTTTATGACCTTGGACAAGTTATTTCAGTGTTCATATCTCCTATACCTTCATCTGTAAAATGAAGGGCATGGACCACATAGACACTGAGCTCTTCCCCTGCACTAAACCTTAAATGGTGGCATGGAATTTGGGGTCAGGCTGAAGCTATGCCTTCTAAATGGTAAGTAGTCATAGACATTTACCATCCCCTTCCTCACATTAAGAAGCATCAAAGAATGGGAGAGGGAAAGGAAAGGCTCTTGGGATGGGTGGCCCAATGATTCCCTTCTGAGATTAGATTTCACAGGATTAGAGATTTAGAGCTGAAAGAGCCCTCACAAGACATCTAGGACAACCCCTTCATTTGATAGGTTAAGAAACTGAGGTTCATATGAAATAATGCTCTAAATCACTATTGATTAGAGAAATGAAAATTAAAACAACTCTGAGGTACCGCCTCACACTTATCAGATTGGCTAATATGACAAAAAAGGAAAATAATAAATGTTGAAGAAGTTATGGAGAGATTGAAAAACTAATACATTGTTGGTGAGTTGTGAACTGATCCATTTGGAAAGCAGTTTGGAACTATGCCCAAAGGGCTATGGGACTGTTCATACCCTTTGACCCAGTAATAACACTACTAGGTCTGTATCCCAAAGAGATCATAGAAAAGGGAAAAGGACCCACATGTACAAAAATATTTATAGCAGCTCTCTTTGTGGTGGCAAAGAATTAGAAATAGAGGGAATGTCCATCAATTGGGGAATGACTGAACAAGTTGTGGTATATGAATTTAATGTAATACTATTGTGCTGTAAGAAATGATGAGCAGGCAGATTTCAGAAAAAACTTAAGTAGACTGATGCTGAATGAAGTGAGCAAAACCAGGAGAACATTGTACACAGTAACAGCAACACATTGTGTGATGATCAACTGTGATAGACTTGGCTCTTCTCAGCAGTGCAATGATCCAAGACAATTCCAAAGAACTCATGATGGAAAATGTTCTTCATATCCAGAAAAAAAAGAACTCTGGATTCTGAATGCAGATTGAACCATACTGTTTCTACTTTTTTGTTTTTTGTTTTTTGAGGTTTTTCCAGTTTGTTCTGATTCTTCTTTCACAACATGACTAATGTAGAAATATGTTTAATGTGATTGTACATGTATAACCTATATCAGATTGCTTTCTGTCTTGGGGAGGAGGAAGTGAAGGGAAGAGGGAGAAAAATTTGAAACTAAAAATCTTATAAAAACAAATGTTGAACACTATTTTTACATGTAACTGGAAAATAATAAAATACTTTTATGATTAAACAAACAAACAAACAAAAAAGAAACAGGCTCAAAGGGGTAAAAGGAATTGACAAGGTCACCCAGCTAAGAAGTGTCAGAGGTAGTAGTTGAACCCAGGCGTTCCTGACTCTAAGTTCAGCACCCCCTCTACTCCCCTACACTGTCTCTCTTGAGAACACTTGGTAAAACATGGAGCCTCCTCACTTCCAGGAAACAGGTACCCTAAGGCACTATCGTTGGAACTGTGAATTGCTTCAGCTACCCTGGAAGGTAATTTGGAAAGATGCCCTGAAAGTCACTATACTGGGCCCACTAATACCACTATTGGGCTTACGCCTCTAAAGAGATCAAAGAGAAAAAGGACTGTACAAAAATATATATTTAGCAGCTCTTTCTGTAATAGAAAAAAACCAACAACCTGGAAACCAAGGGGATGCTCACTATTGGCCCATGGCTAAACAAATCACCACATATGGATATGATGGCATGGGGGTGGGGAGGAGCATGAGAAATGGCAAAATGAACAGCTGTAGAGAAAACTGGAAAGACCTGTATGAACTAATAAAGAGTGAAAGGAGAAGAATCAGGAGAAGAATTTATAGTGACAATAGCCTTGTATAGAAAAACAACTTTCGTGGGCAGCTAGGTGGTGCAGTGGATAAAGCACTAGCCCTGGATTCAGGAGGACCTGAGTTCAAATTTGGCTTCAGACACTTGACACTTATTAGCTGTGTGACCCTGGGCAAGTCACTTAATCCTCATTGCCCCCCAAAACCAAATCAAAACAAAAAACCAACAACAACTTTCAAAGACTCTAGAATGCTAGTCCATGGATTGTGGATCCAGCAGATGGAAGACAAGGGACTCGCCCTCCTGACAGAGAGGAGGGACTCAAAATGCAGGCTGAGATGCATATTTTTTGGACATAGCTTGGCTCTACACACTTGTTGTAAGGGTTCTCCTTTTTGATATTGTTGTTGTTCATTGGGTAGGGTAAGGGAGAGGGGAGGAAGAGAAAATAAATACTTGTAAATTGAAGAAGAGGGAAGGGCTTATGTGAGGGACTGCTATAAGAGGAAGTGCATCATTCCCCCTTTGCTGTCTATTTTTACTGCCCTATTTGCAAACACTATTGCTGCCCCTCCATTACCCAACCTTTTTGATCTACTGGGTCCCAACTTGGAGGAGGCCTGATGACCTGAATTCAGAACTCTGGATAGAACTAAACCCCTCCAGGGCTATGCTAAGGAAATAGGGCATAAGATAGGCACTCTCTGATGGTGCTGTTCTGTGACTTTCTATTTATAAGCCCATATGGTAATATTCATTTATATTTTTTAACACTCTCCCCTAAACTTGTATGGTTGAATGAATAAATAAAATGCACATATGATATTGGGGGTGGGAGGTGGAGGGGACACAGAGCTTCCTTCGCTTGTGCCCTTTCCCCCAGCACCTTTGTTGTCAGCTTGGATTAGCTAAGCCTAGAAGGATGATTGTGAAGTTTTGATAGAGGTGGGAGATGAAGAGAGAAGGTGGCTTCTGTCTTTAATTTCTAGAAATGTTCTGGGGGCAGCTAGGTGGCACAGTGGATAGAGCACTGGCCCTGGATTCAGGAGTACCTTGAGTTCAAATCTGGCCTCACATAATTGACATTTACTAGCTGTATGACCCTGGGCAAGTCACTTAACCCCAATTGCCTCACAAAAAATAGAAAAAATAAATGTTCCTGAGCCTCTTTCCATTTCAGACTTGTTGGACATATCCCTATGCCCTGAACCTTCCTTTCTCAAGCTCAGGTGAATGCAATTGTTAAGCCGCCCTCATGAATCACCCCTCATACCAAGAGTTGAAGATTAGATCACTTACTGTCTCAGGAGCATAGGCTGCAACAGAGGAAACAAAAAACACAGTGCTTGCCCTACAAAGAGAGAGGAAACATTGGGAGTTGGGATTGGCCAGATGATTAGATGTTTGCTTCAGTCTCTTCAGAAAACTCCTGATTTTCCTCTCATTGGAATCCTTTCCATCTGTATCTTCAGAATTTCATTCTTGAGAGTTTCTCATTCATCCTGGATTGTTTCTCTCCAGTGTAATTTTAGTACATGGGGTCTTAGCTATCCTTGGTCTAAACCCTAGACCAATCTACTTTATTTTACAGGTGACAAAACTGAGATCTAAAAAAAGTAAAGTGACTTACAAAAAGTCACACAGCAGATTAGTGGGAGAACTAGAATTAGAACCTGGATCTCCTATCAGCCCAGGGCTCATTCCACCATACAACACTACTTGCTTATTAATTGTATTATAATTTATATTCAATTTTTAGAATCTGGTTTATTTCTAGATTAAATGAGAGTCCCCTATCATAGCAGGTACTATAGAAAGTCTGATTTCATTTCCCACGAACTGTGATCCATTGAGAGAAGGGTTGAAGTTTGGAAAGATGAAGCAGGGGAAGCAGGGTGGTGCAGTGGATAGAGCACCGGCCCTGAATTCAGGAGAACCTGAGTTCAAATCTGGCCTCAGACACTTAACACTTACTAGTGTGATGTTTAAAATCTTAATTGTGGTCGCCAAAAATTAAAAGGCTTCAGTACCAGTCTTTGGGCATTAAACATTTATTAAAGCATACAGATATTTACAAAGAGTTCAGAAGGTTATGAAAAAGAAGTCCTACCTAGCCTAGAGTTCCAGCTTGGTTGGGTTCTTCCTGAAGTCCTCCTCCACAAGCCTGCTTTAATCAGGAACTCTCCCACGAGCCTGTTTTAATCAGGAACTCCTTCGCAAGCTGACTGTGGAAGCTTTTTTATAGTTCTGGAACAGAGGCGGTCCTTACACACTGCTTCAAGGTGATTGGTTGGTGTCATCCAAATCCATTGGCTTTGAAGGTGTTCTCACTAGCTGTGTGACTCTGGGCAAGTCACTTAACCCCAATTGCTTCACCAATAAATTAATTAATTAATTAATTAAAATTAAAAAAAAAAAGATGAAGCAGAACCCTAGCCCAACCTCTAGTCCAGTAATTCTCCAAATATGGTCTAGAGACTCTAGGGGGTGGATAAGACCTTTTCAGAGAAATAGCAAGATTGAAACTATCTTCTTAATAATACTAAGCTATTTTAATTTCTAATACAACAAGTATGTATAATCAACGTAAACAAAAGCTCTTTGAGGGAGGATCCTTACAGATTTTTACAAGTGAAAAGGGGTCCTGAGACCAAAAAGTTTGACAGCCACTACTCTAGACTTTCCATCTTCTTTTCTGGTAGAGGCCCCATAGTCAGACTGGGCTTGTGGGTAAGGAAGATGTAGGCACAGTAATCTTGCCCAAAGCCCCAAAAGGGGCTGAAAGAAAATGTATCATAGGATAATTCTTCAGGGAGGTTGTGATTAACCTAAAGTCATACCAGTGGTAACTGGCAATGGTGGAATTCAAATTCAGGTCCTCTGAGTTCAAATACAGCATCATTTTCAGTGTGCCACACTACCTCCCTGGGTGCCTGGGTCCCTGAGAGTAACTAGATTCTCTTATTTTAGTTCCTGGGGAGGTGGTTTCTCTCTGTTGTCCCCAACCTCAAGGCCAGGGAAGGAGTAATTCTGTAGATACAAGAACCACGGGTGCCGAAGATGAGGCAGGTTGTGGGATCTAGATGAAGATTGCCTCCTTCCTTAAGTTGACAGATAGACCACTAGAAGAAATGAGTATGAGAGGAAAATTTGGCAAGCTGTTGAGAGAATAGACTAACCTGGTTTGTTCCATGTAATACCTTCTTACTGTGGGTGAGGAGCTCAGGTACTTTGCAAGCTTCCTAGTATGGGTAGACACTCAGTGCAGTTTGAGAGATGATGGATAGAACTGATAGCTAAGACCCCAAGGATTACTCATTGATAAGAAGACCAAGGAACAAGGGGTTAAATCTCTACAGAATAGCAAATGGTGATTAGACTGCAGTGCAAGGCACTAAGAAACCCTCTCACTAGGGTCATGGAGGCAAGAAGTATGGCCTGTATGGAGAACCATAACTTAAACATAAAATCATCATAACCAGAGCCCGGAATGAAGATCTGGGAATTGTAGACAGGGCTATCCCCTGGGAGATATGGAACCAAGGAAGGACACCCATCAGACTACACTCCCCAAACAAATTTCCATGTAATTACAATTCAATTAAAATGAACATCAGTGGTTCAATAAGGGGGCAGTTCTACCTTCTTTAATCCTTCAATAGGAAACAGGTATCAAACTTGCTTCTCCTGAAATAGCATATCCCCAGTGCCCACCCTCATCCCCACAAAAGCCCAGGGCAAAGATTCTAGTTCAGAGGTGACTCTTGCCCGTAGTCAGCCATCTAAGAGAAAGCTATCAGGAAATGAAATCACAAAAGTTCCGAAGTCCAGCTCCTTCTCTCCTGACTGGACACCATTACGTTGTCACTCCTCCAGGTGACCATGGTGTATCCCAGCACTGCTCTGTTCCCTTTGAGAGCAAACAAGGGGCAATTCCACAGAAGACAAACACTGGGAAAATTACTCTCTTCTGCAAAAACTGCTAGGGTTGGGGAATCCAGGAGTAAAGATAATTACCTTCAGGGTGGATCCTGGCTACCTTGTCTGATGCTTGGACAGGAGCCCAGGCTCAGCATACCAGGCTGTTAGTGCCAAGGCCAGCTGTCTCAGCCCTCTGCTCAATTCCTCTGCCTTTAAACCTAGACAGTTCCTTGTCCCCTCCTCCTTGTCCTCTTCCTTGAGTCATCAAATCTTTGAGGTTTTCCCCCCTCCTTTTTAGATGATTATTTTTTAAATCATCCAATCTTCAGGCTAAACCTGAGATTCTAGCTGAGGTAGCTATCCACATAGTAACTGGTATCCCTACTTCAGTCAGGTATCTCCCTACTTCAGCCTATCTTCCCCACAGTTAGCCAAGTCCTTTTCCTTAGGTGCGGATCTGATCATGTCACTCTCCTATTCAATAAACTCCTTATGTTCCTTATTGCCCCTAAGATAAAATATAAACTCCTCTATTTAGCTCTAAAAGCCCATCACAAACCAATCCCAATCTCTTTCCAGCCTCATTTTGGAGTACTCTCCTTCCCCTTCCTCTCCCCACCTCCCCCTATAATTTGCTTCTTCGTCTTTTTACTGGTCATCCCTAATGCTTGGAATGGACTCCCTCCTTACCTCAACCTTACAAAGTTCCTTCCTTCCTTCCAGGTGTAGCTCAAACATCAGTCTTTCTTGATCCTTACAACCGCTAGTCCCCACCTGCCTTAACTACTTGGTACTGAACTGCCTTAAATTTGTTGTATTTGGGGGCAGCTAGGTGGCGCAGTAGATAAGGTACCAGCCTTGGATTCAGGAGGACCTGGATTCAAACCCAGCCTCACACTAAAACCAAACCAAACCAAACCAAACAAAAGGGGCAGCTGGGTGGCGCAGTGAATAGAGCACCGGCCCTGGAGTCAGGAGTACCTGAGTTCAAATCTGGCCTCAGACACTTAACACTTACTGGCTTTGCAACCCTGGGCAAGTCACTTAACCCCAATTGCCTCACTAAAAAACAAAACAAAACAAACCCAGCCTCAGACACTAGCTGTGTGACCCTGGGCAAGTCACTTAACCCCCATTGCCCTGGGGGGAAAAATTGTTGCATTTGTATTAATTTTCTTTCTATTTATTCTTTCTATACTCATCTATGTATTTGTTGTCTCTCTGTTAGAATGTAACCGTCTTAAGAGTAGAGATTGTTTCTTCTTTTGTGTTTGTACCCCAAATGTCTAGCCACTAATCAGTACCTGGCCCATAGTAGGTGCTAAGTGTTTGTTGACTTGTTTGGAGCTTAATAGAAACTTGGAGGTCATTTAGTCCATGATATAATACTGAACTTGCTTCATTCTTGTGGAATACATGTCTTCTTCTTTGGAAAAGTCAAAGGTCATCTTTATCTATGAAATTATAGAAGCTCAGAATTGGAAAGGGCACAAGCCAAACAGGAATTCTTTCTCCAACATCCCTAACAGATGGCTATCCATCCTCTACTTGAAAGCCACCAGTAAGAGAAAATTCACTACCTCTCCCATACTCATGATACATATAGGGGTTTTCTCCTGAATGAACTCTTATAAATCTCCAGTGCTGTTCTCTGAATGAAGCCTTGGCTATACTAAGTACACGTATAAGGGTTTTTCCCTATAGATCTTCTGATGCTTAAAAAACTTTGATTTATAGTTGAATTCTCTTCCACACAGATCATATTGACAAGATTTCTCACCTATATGGCCACCCTTGTGGCCCTGATGTGTTCCCTTGTGGACAACTCTGACAGATACTTTTTCTTTATGTTGAGTTAAACTTTGCTTCTGGGAAATAAACTCTGTTTAATTATCTTGATTCTGGCCTCTGGGGTCATGTAGAGGCAGTCTAATCTCTCCTCAAAGTCATCACCCTTCAACTACTTGAAGATGCCTGTTGGCTTCTAGGACTCCTATTCTCTGCATTCAAGCCCCGAGTTTCATTCAACTGATGCTCAGGTGACATGGGCTCCACTCCCCAACTCCATCCTGACTGCCCTCCTCTCTAGCTTTTCAATTCTTGTTGTTGTTCCTCAGTTGTGCCCAACTCTTTATGACCCCATTTCAGGTTTGCCTGGTAAAGATGCTGAAGTGGTTTGCCATTTCCTTCTCCAGTCCATTTTACAGATAAAGAAACTGGGGCAGAGTTGAGTGACTTGTCCAGGATCACACAGCTAGTAAGCATCTAAGGCTGGATTTGAACTCAGGAAGATGAGTCTTTCTGACTTCAGGTCCAGCACTCTATCCACTGAACCATCTACTTTCTCAATGCTCTTCCTAAAAGTGTGTGCAGCAAGTGTTTCTACCACAGCATTTCATCTCTGTCCGGAGCAGAAGGACGCTCCTGAACTTCTCAATAGGAAGGAACAGAATAGTGAGACATTTGGAGTAGAGGGGCCTGGGCAGAGGCAGCAGGTCCCTGTAGTTACTCATTTTCTCTTCCTTCAGTATTGGGAGTCATTTCCTCTGAGCCACTTTGGTGGCTGCTTAACTAAGGACCCATGCCCACCATGCTTGCAGACAAAAGGGGAATTTGGGGTTTAGCACCCTATGTTGCCAATTGCTGAAACCTATCCCTTTTTCAGCTCTAATACTCAGTGTGAAAGAAATTCGTCCAAGGATGTATTGATAGGCACTCTTGTTAATTATAAACTATCAACATTCAGTTTATTATTTGCTCAGAACATAGACCCAAAGTATACAATCAGTCAATATTGATTGAGCACCCACAAAAGGTGGGGAAGTGGATAGAGCACTGGGCATGGAATCAGGAAGACCTGAGTTCAAATCCAACCTCAGACCCTTACTAACTCTGGGCAAGTCACTTAACCCTATTTGCCTCAGTTCCCTCATTTATAAAATAATCTAGAGAAGGAAATGGAAAAGCACTCCAATATCCTTGCCAAGAAAACCCCTGACAGGAAAATAAGCTTTAATATTGTTAATATCAAATGTAATATTCCCTTTTCTATCAAAAGGCCAACCTGACCATAAGAGAAGGGCCCTCCTTCTAAAGCTTCCTAAGAATATCCTTGTATTCCTACTCTATAGCAGGAATTTTTTTTTTGCAGGGAAATGAAAGTTAAGTGACTTGCCCAGGGTCACACAGCTAGTAAGTGTCAAGTGTCTGAGGCCGGATTTGAACTCAGGTCTTCTTGAATCCAAGGCTGGTGCTTTATAGGTGCCACCTAGCTGCCCTATAGTAGGGATTCTTAAACTTTTTCCACCGATGACCCCTTTTCACCAGAAAAATTTTTGCACGACCCTGAATATATAGGTATATAAAATAGGTATATATAACCTTTTGCCGTTGCCAATTTTTTTCATGACCCCCCCACACACACACTCAGTTACATGACCCTATATGAAACCCACAGTTTAAGAAGCTTTGCTCTATAGACACTTGCTCTCAGTTAGGTTGGGTGGGACTCCATACCCTGAGAATCTTTAAACCCTGTTTATCTTGTAAGCAGAACTAGTTTAGACTAGCCATAACTACTCAAAGTGTCCTTACCTCCTCACTAAAGTTTGGGGCAAAGGGGATCATGAAGGGTAAAAACAACCAGAATGAAGTGGGTTTTCTTGGTTGGATTGCCTAGGGCAGCTGGGGCCTCGTGAGGAGGATTCATTCCTCATGTGACTACCCCACCCCTGCTTTTTCCTCCTGAAAGTATAAAAACCTTTCTGTAAGTTTTCTTGTTGGTTAGCCATGTACTCAGATATATGAGTGACCCAGGCTTTCCACCTTCTTTATATTTTTGTAGTAGGAAAAAAACAATAACAAGAACCTGAAAACCAAGGGGATGCTCACCTATTGGCTACTGACTAAACAATCAAATAATGTCTTTGTTGTGAAACTTTATAAGACCAATGTAGATAGGAAAATAAATTCTCTTGTAATTTAGATATGTTAGATTATAAATTCAGTTGTTTAAAGAGTAGTCTAAAATCTGTTAGCTTTGTTAAGTATTTTATTTCATTCAGATTACAGTAATGGGAAAAGGAAAAAAATTCTTCCTTGTTTTATTTGATAAGATGTTTGACATGGTTATGTTTGTTTCAACTCTGCTAGTGAGATGGTGTAAGATCTATGATGTTTAAACATGAGAGCTACAGAGGTGAAAAGAGCTATAGATACATCTAGTTAGAATGAGAAAGTTTTAAGTTCCATTTAAATTTGTTCACAATGATTTTCTGTTAATTTGGGGTTGCATTTTCTGTGTAAGTTAACTTTGGGGTGAATTAAGGTAACCTAACTAGAAATAGATTTTGTTTCATCCTTCAAATCCAGGATATTTTTTATGATATTGTGCAGATATGCTATTAGAAAGGTAGCTTCTCTTCTAACCTGGATGTTGCTAGCTGATGAGATGAACTGTCAAAGGTGGAAAAAATGTTTGAAAACTCTTAATATTCCAAAATACAGTTTAAGAAACTAGAAACTTCCAGTTTGCTTATAGTAAGGAGAAAGGTTTATTGGCTATCCACTTATAAAACCTGAATCCCCTGGCTCATTGCAAATGCTTTTTCATGAAAGGTGAGGTGATAATTAGGAATTTATTTATAGAATAAGACTGTTTATTGTGAATTATGAAGTTGCATCTAGAAAGGCCCACACTGAAGTAACATTTTAACCAACCTAGTCTTTTTTTTTTTTTTGGTGGGGCAATGAAGATTAAGTGACTTGCCCAGGGTCACACAGGAAGTAAGTGTCAAGCATCTGAGGCTGGATTTGAACTCAGGTCCTCCTGAATCCAGGGTCAGTGCTTTATCCACTGTGCCACCTAGCTGCTCCTTAACCAACTTAGTCTTAAGAAATTCCAGTGGATAAAACACCAGCCCTGGATTCAGGAGGACCTGAATTCAAATCTGGCCTTGGACACTTGACACTTACTAACTATGTGACCCTGGGCAAGTCACTTAACCCTCATTGCCCTTAAAAAAAAAAGAAATTCCAGTCTTAAAGATTTATTTTTGCTTTAAGGGTCAAATAAAAGATAGATATCTACCAGTCTAGAGGTTTACAGCTATCATGTACTACTTCATTAGATTCTAATGACTTTTTATATCAGGATAGATTTTAAACTGTTTTTGAAAAGGAGAAATGCTCATAGAAAAGAATGTTTAGAAAAAATCTTTTTGTGGGATTTTTTTTAGAAGATTTGTTTATTTACTAGCTAATTTATTGCAACAGCTTGCAAATACTGATAACAATTGTACCCAGTCCTACTGTGATTAATGAGACTTTGCTCTTTGAGGTAAAACCCTTTGGGACCCTGAATATTCTTTTTTAACTTCATTCTTAGGTTTATTGTGTCCTTGGGCCAGTGTTTTGCCACTTCAAGAAAAAATGCCAGCAGCTCAGTGGGAGTGACATCTGAGATCTAAGGTCAGTGTATATCTACCCCTGGGAATAAAGTTGGAAGGATGACCTTGGAAAGACTAAGGTTGTTCCCTCCTAATTCATCTTCCCATACAAGAAATCTTCCCATGAGTTAATTCTGAGCTTAGCTATGTATCCTGCCATATACTTGGCCATTTATATTATTCTAATACATCTATTGAGTCATTCTGAGCCCTTGGGCTTAGGCCTGGAGGACCGGTATTGATGCTGTTATATTTATGTCCCTGCTTCTTCTCATAGCAAATCTCTCTAACCAAGACAAGTTAAAGTGTGATTATTTTTATAATGAATTGAGAGAAATTATCATTTTCTATTATTTCAGTAGTCCATTATTAATTAGGATTCAGACTTTTTATTTCCTCATTCAGGGACCAGCCACTGTAGGCCAGTCCTTCTAAAGCATCCTAAAAATATCCTTGTATTCCAACAAAATTTTCAATAATTCTCTCACATGGTACTAACCATATATACAGACATGACTGAACAACAATATGATTCAGCACCACATTAAGCCTTATATTGCATCTTTATCCCTGCATTATCCTAATCTTTGCTGCTGATTGTGTCAAATTAGTAGCTATAAGCTAGGGGACTTAAACTCACAACAGGAAACAAGTATCATAAATCATAATCCCGTGTTTCTATTAATGTCATAAAGTTGAATAAATCTAGATACATAATCTCATGTATCACCCCAAGGAAACAAGCTTTGTTAAATAGGCCCTATATGCAAACTAAGTCATGTTACAGATCAAACCACTTAGAGAGGGGGTGGCTAGGTGGCACAGTGGATAAAGCACTGGCCCTGGATTCAGGAATACCTGAGTTCAATACCAGAGCCTCAGACACTTAACACTTACTAGCTGTGTGACCCTGGGCAAGTCACTTAACCCCCATTGCCCCACAAAAAACAGAAACAAACCACTTAGAGGGCACACCATGTACTAATTTTAGAGAAGAGATGTACATATCAGCAAAGTCACCAAGAAAACCCAGTAAGCATAAATACCATTGTGAGGGGAAAAACAATCCTCTTCTCAATAATTCTCAGGAACTCAGCATCGAGGTGACAAAAGCTCTTTATTTCCTTCTCATGAGAAGGAGGCACCCTAGTGTGCAGCTAGTGGGTGCAAAGAAAGGGAGCTCACAGGCCCTGTTTTATACCCTAGTCCCTAATGCAAATGGACCCTCCCCTTTTTCATCATTGGTCCAATTACTCAAGGGTTACAATCTACACCCAAAAACTAGCTAATTGGAACACAGTATTCCCACCCCTCTTCCTTGTATGGGCATAACTCAGGAGTGGACCTTATACTTCCTTATATGGGCACAACTCTGGAGCGGACCTTATTGAGACCAGGGCTCCTTGAACCATGTGATTTTGTTAGCCTGAGGGGGAGGAGGGGATCTGAGACCTTTGTCCTATAAACAGGTCAGGAGGAGTATGATTGACTGTTATATCCTCATTGAGAGGAGACAACTACCCATTTTCTCACAACCATGAAACGTAAGACCAAACTAATAAAATAATGATCATCGGGCAGCTAGGTGGCGCAGTGGATAGAGCACCGGCCCTGGAGTCAGGAGTACCTGAGTTCAAATCCGGCCTCAGACATTTAACACTTACTAGCTGTGTGACCCTGGGCAAGTCACTTAACCCCAATTGCCTCACCCCAAAATAAATAAATAAATAAATAAAATAAAAAAAAAATGATCATCGATATCAAATAACAGCAAACATTCTTGTGACCTGGCAATCTACTTCTAATGTTCAGTTAATCAGCACATTTCATCTTGAGTCTAAGATGTTTCATGTAATTGTCTGGTTCCTAGAAACATCTTCTTCTGCACAGCCCAGAATAAATTTCCTTCTCAGGCAGCTCTGGAGTAGTCACTTTCAGTGGATTTGTTTTTCTGGCTCCAAATCACCTGAAGAGTCCTGGGCGATGCTACAAAAATCTTTTGCAAAACAGATCTCAGTATAATTTAGTACACCCTCCTAAATTTGCTTTTTCCAATAACTAGGTCATGTGGTGAAAACCAACTCAAGCCTCATGATTCTGGTCTCCTTAGAGACTGCATAGAGCCATGAGAACATCATATTTAAGAATCAATAGTTCAGGGGCAGCTAGGTAGCGCAGTGGATAGAGCACCGGCCCTGGAGTCAGGAGTACCTGAGTTCAAATCTGGCCTCAGACACTTAACACTTACTAGCTGTGTGACCCTAGGCAAGTCACTTAACCCCAATTGCCTCACTTAAAAAAAAATTTAAAAAAAAAAAGAATCAATAGTTCACTTGAAACTTTAGAAAATTTCAGTTATCACATATATCACTTGCTATTTCTATCTTTCCATCTTTACAAGTATTAATGCAACTTTATATGTCAAATGAAGTTAATTTGGCAACTTTTAAGTGAAGTCATATGTGTATTAGAGGTCATCTTATAAAAAGTGTTCTGTTACCTATGTTTTATAGGAAAGATAGATCCTTATCAGTCTCTACTTCTCCTAAGAGGGTAGGAATTAATTGGAATTAATGAATTGGAATGAATGAATTTAATATAATTGCAATTGGGATTAACTGGGGTTCTAAAAAATTGAGTAAAAATTTTGAGCAAACAAGACCAAATGAAGATTTGTAACTTAAAAGTTTTATTAATTCTACCTTCTGGGGGGGGGGGTTGGGGGGGTTGGTGAGGCAATTGGGGTTAAGTGACTTGCCTAGGGTCACACAGCTAGTAAGTGTTAAGTGTCTGAGGCCAGATTTGAACTCAGATGCTCCTGACTTCAGGGCCAGTGCTCTATCCACTGAGCCACCTAGCTGCCCCCCTTCTGTGTTTTTAAAAATTTGTTTGGCTTCTGATTTTTCAATTTATATTTGAATTTCCTAAATATATCAACATGACAGTTTGCTAACTTACAGCAAAAAGACAATTATGTATAATAAATGGAATTTCCTTTCTTTCCTGGAACTTGAATCTGGGTGAGGAATGAAATAGATGGACACCAGAAGTTAAATGATGATCAAGTCAATGCCAATTTAAAAAGTACTTTTTTTTAGTCTTAGCCTATATAACCATATTGGCAAATATAAAATTCATAACTAAAAGGGCTCATTATAGAAGCCAGATCCTCATGGATTCTTTTAGATTCTCCCTTCAGCCTGTTGCTAGCAGTGTCCAACTATCTGGTTTAGGTAAGGAAAGGAGCAGCAAAAAGCATGGAAAAATGTAAATTCTTTGGTCTACAGGTTCCTAATTTGATGTTCTTATTAGAGTCATAAAGTGAAAGCTAGTTCTCACCCACATGACCTGGTTATTGGCGAAGCAATTTTAAAAGGAGGAACTAGAATTAAGAGGCATTAGAGAAAGTTTCCTGTAGAAAGTGGAATTTTATTTAAGACTTAAAGGAAACAGGGGGCAAGTAGGTGGTTCAGTGGATAGAGCACCGGCCCTGGATTCAGGAGAACCTGAGTTCAAATCCAGCCTCAGACTCTTGACACTTACTAGTTGTGTGACCCTGGATAAGTCACTTAACCTTCATTGCCCTGCAAAAACAAAAAACCTTAAAGGAAACCAGAGAGTACAAAAACAAGTAGGCTCTGAGGAGCAGTTTCATCAACCTTACATAGGTTTTAGTTACATAAGCAGGATGAGCACAATGAAATTTTATAGAAGGTAGAAGGAGGGGGGCAGCGAGGTGGCACAGTGGCTAAAGCACTGGCCCTGAATTCAGGAGGATCTGAGTTCAAATTTGACCTCAGACACTTGACGTTTACTAGTTGTGTGACCCTGGGCGAGTCATCTAACCCTCATTGCCCCACACAAAAAAAGGAAGGCAGAAGGAGAAGGTAATGACATACATAAAAGAACAAATGGCTGAAAGGGAAGACTTCTATCAGTTTAAATAATAAACTAGTGAGCAAACACCAAGGTTGTAGTTGGAATTTGCAAACTAACCAATTAGTCACCTGAGCTGAAGTTTGATGTCTAAGTTTAATTCCCCAGGCTCTAGGGAGCTATGTAACCTGCTCTTATAAATAAGTGGTGAGAAGAAAGTTAAGCTGAAAATTCTCCTCTCACAGTGGCTGTGACCACCAATTACAATTACTTCTAGGACCTTATACAAGAAGGACATGACTGTTGGGAGACACTTCCAGGTGACTGCAGGAAGAAGCCAGGAGCCACTTCAAACAAAATTAACATATGGAGACAAGCTAAACTCTGAAAGAAAATATGGGGACCTGAAACAGAGTGAGAGAAGCCCAGACAGCAAAGGCCAATGGGAAATGATTTACACCCTAAAGGAAGAGAAAATGGGGAACTCCAGGAATCTGCTATTTGTACCCAGGCATTTCTACTCCAGAGGTGTCAAAAATAGCCAAGGGCTGCCTACTACCCTCAATATTCCAGACTTCTGCCAGAGCCAGATCAAAATATAATTGGGTTAGAGCACTGGCCCTAGATTCAGGAGGACCTGAGTTCAAATCCGGCCTCAGACACTTAACACTTACTAGCTGTGTGACCCTGGGCAAGTCACTTAACCCCAATTGCTTCACCAAAAAAATTTAAAAATTTAAAATTTAAAAATTTAAAAACATATATATAATTGGGAAATATTTAACAAAATAAATCAAAATACAATAAAACATATGATATCACATTTTAAAACTAAGTCAATATACAAGGGCCCTTATATGAATTGTGGTCCGCTTTCCAATTTGAGTTTGACACCACTGCTCCATTTCCAATGTCTCACTACTTTGTTTTCCTCATTCTGAGACATTCAGGAGCCTCTTTGGTTTCTAATATGAATGAAATGGTATTGTGTAAATACTTGCTACATACATTTTAGAAGCTGGAGAGAAGGGCAACCGAGATGGAGCAAGGATTGGAGACCATGGCATTTGAGGATATATTGACAGAACTGTGTAGCTTGAATGGAAAGAAGAGAAGCCTTAGAAAACAATAGACATCTTCAAGCTGTTGAAAGGTTGTGACATGGAAGAATGATTAAATTTATTCTGCATGACCCCAGAGGACAGAACCAAGAGCATTAAACAGAGTTTATTTCCCAGAGGCAAATTTTAGCCCAATAGAAAGAAAAACTTGCATCTATTAGAGTTGTCCAAAAATGGAATGGGTAGACATACAGGTGAGAAACTTTATAAATATGGTCTGAGTGGAAGAGAATTAAATTGTAAATCAAGTTTAGTGGGTTTTTTTTTTTTGGTTTTTTTTTGGGGGGGGCATTAAACATTTATTTAAAGCATACAGATATTTACAAAGAGTTCAGAAGGTTATGAAAAAGAAGTTCTACCTAGCCTAGAGTTCCAGCTTGGTTGGGTTCTTCCTGAAGTCCTCCTCCACAAGCCTGTTTTAATCAGGAACTCCTTCTTAGTGGGGTTTTTAAGCCTCAGAAGACCTATAGGGAAGAACTCCTATAAATGTAATTAATATAGCAAAGACTTCCTTCAGAAAACAGGGAACAAGGGAATAAGCACTTATATAGTACTTACTATGCACAAGGAACTTTTGGAATATTATTAAACTATTAGGTATTATAAATTTATTGTAGTAACTATTGATATAATAATTTTGATGGTATATGATTGCATATTTTATATTTATGTTGTATTTTATATATTACACACATAATTATATATTATGTATTCATATATACATACATATATAGAAATGCAAACTGAATATATCATATATTCTAGTTATATATAATTCTACATTAATTTATTATTATTAAATATTATCATAATTATTAAATTCTTGAAACCAAATATCTCATTTTATTCTCATAACAACCTTGCAAGGTATCATCCCCATTTAACAGTTGAGGAAACTGAGGCAAACAGAGGTTAAGGGATTTCCCCAGGTCACACAGCTAGGAAGTGTGACAAATAAAAAGATTTGAGAGACATAGTTTCTGGGTAATTTAATAATTTTATTAACAAGGCCAACATGTTATTAATAAAAGGATGGTCATTTAGCTATCTCTCTTAGACCAAATGCAATCATGGGCCTGGGCTCAGCGTTTATATTGTTTTGGAAGATGAGTGGCAATCAACTCTGATTGGTTAACACAATAGGAGGTATTATAAATTAAATGAGGGTCTGAAAATGACATCATGTCACCCTTGGATAGAGAAACTATCTTTATACCCAGCCCCAGCTTTGGACTATCTATTCAAATAATGTATGCCCCATCGACCCTGAACAGGAGACAATGGCAGCCCCATGGTGGGTCTAATCTCATTATTATCAATGTCCTCCAAGAGGCTGAACTTTTAAAATCAGGACTTTAAAAAGGGGGGGGAACTCTGAATCTCCCCAATCGTTGGTTATTAATAATCATTTCTCTCAGAAGTATCTGAGGGTAGATTTGAACTTGGGTCTTCCTAACTCTACATCCAGGGTTCTATCCACTGCACCACCAGCTATCTCTAGGTAGCCCTAAACATTCATAAAAGAGTTCATAAAGGAGAAAACACCTATCTATGTGCTAAGTATGAAAGAGGTAGTGAATTGCAGCCTTCAAGGAGAAGCTAAATGACTGCTTGTTAGGAATTTTACAGAAAGAATCATAGATGTCTAGATTAAAAAACGGATTGATGGGGGCAGCTAGGTGGTACGTGGATAAAGCACTGGACCTGGATTCAGGAGGACCTGAGTTCAAATCTGACCTCAGATACTTGACAGTTACTAGCTGTGTGACCCTGGGCAAGTCACTTAACTCTCATTGCCCCACCAAAAAAAAAAAAAAAAAAGGATTGATTTTGAGTCTTCAGGTTCCATTTATATGGAGTTTTTGCCCCTTTCCTTTGCTATTCACCCACGCCATCCCTCCAAACATGTTTATTTCACTCTCCATTAAAAGCCTTTTAACTTTTCCAACTTTAGCCAAAATCAGGTTGTCATAAATCCAATATTTACATAAGATCTCTAGAAATCAATTACTCAAGTCTAAACATAATTATTTCTGAATACTCACTATGAACCTTATTCTCAGTTATAGCTCAGAAGCAAAGGTGTGGTTCATACTAGCACATCTTCACCTACTTTCCATTTACAACCCCTTCACCTTATTCCCCACCCACCCCAACCTCCCTTTGGCACACATAAAAAGTATGTCAGGCTGGTTTCACACATTTGTCAGCATACGGTTCTGTAAGAGAGTATGTCGGTTTCATCTCCTTCTCTCTGCACCCTAAACAAATTACTGGATCCAATTTACACTTCTATATAGGATGAAAGGGAATGGGGAGACTGTCTATGCCAGGGATGGAGCTTGGGCATGCATAATTAATACTTCAGAGTAGAATGTAGACTTGGGGAACAAGGATGTGGAGGACCTTGGATACTCCCAAAGGCAGCACATTAGTGAGCAGGTTTACACCCCTTTTCTGAAAGAGTGAGGTAAGTGGGACATAAGTGTTAACTTGCGTAAATAAATTAACCAGAGGCCACATTTAACAAGGGTTTAGTCAGGAGCGAAATGGTCTCCTTCCCAACATATTCGCCAGTTGCTCAGGACTTGATAACCCCTAAAGAGTTGCCTTTTCTCACCCACTTTCAATAAAATCTAGTTTTGAGTAACAAACCCATTCCCCTCAGCTGACTAATGTAGACTTGTGAAGGTTTGGGGGAAAAGAACGTAAAGGGGGCTTGATCACAGGCATGGACCCTGTGATCTCTCTGAACTACGTCTCCCTTAAGGCTGTACATTTTGAATGGCACCGGGGAAAATCTTGCAAAAGACAAGACATAGCGTTGGAGAAGGTGAAAGATTATCCAGGGAGAGACGAGAAGAAAAATGTTTCTGAGCTCTAATAATCATCTGATTTCCTCCCCAAGAGGAAGCAACAACATTCTTCACAATGCTCCCTGATTCCCATGCCAAGTAAAAGCCACAACACTCCCTATAACATTCTCTATCACATGGCTTCTTAAACTTTTTCCACTTGCAACCCCTTTTCACCCAATAAATTTTTATGTTAACCAAGGTATATAGGTATATAAAATAGGTATATATAACCTTTTACTATTGCCAAATTCTTTGCAATTCCCACATTCAGTTACCCGACCCCATATGAGGTCTCAACCCACAGTTTAAGAAGGTTTGTTCTATAATGCTCCAAATTCTCCTACTAACACTGCCATAAGCATCTTGATATCTTGCTTCAGCTATGTTGTGGAGATAGAGTGTCTAATATGAAGCTGAGACCAGATTTTGCTAAGAGAGACATGGGTGGGAAGAGTGTGTCTATTGGGGGTTATTTTATTTGTTTGTTTGGTCTGTTTGGTTTTTACCTTGCCAAGTGCCTTTCACTGATGACTTCATGATGATTTCCATCACTAAGTAACCTCTCTTCCTTTGAGTTTCACGCTTTTCATATCTACTACATAATCACCATCATCATAAATAACATTTTATAGGTGGAGCAACTAGGTAGCGCAGTGGATAAAAGCACCGGCCCTGGATTCAGGAGGACCTGAGTTCAAATCCAACCTCAGACACTTGGCACTTAACTAGCAGTGTGACCCTGGGCAAGTCACTTAAGCCTCACTGCCCTGCAAAAAAAAAAAAAAAAACCAACCCATTTTATAGTGCTTCCTATCTATGTGCCAGGAACTGTGCTATCCAGTCTTGGTAGCTGTTGTCTGCAGACCTCTAGGTCACTCCCCTTCCTTCTTCAATGAGTGCAGTACATGGCTCACAATTTTTCTCATTTACACAACTCCTGCTTCCATATTAGGTGATATCAGCATATTTATTGAATCTTCCTCAAACACTCTAATCTCAGTTTCTCAACCTAGTAGCCTCAACCACACAGAAATATGGTCACACCCTTGATCTTGTCATTACCCACAAATGTACCTCCTCCAGGTTCAAGAATTCCAAAATTCTCTTATCCCACCAAAATCTTCTGGCTTTGCAACTTTCCCTCTCTCTTCCTTTACCAAATCCTACTATTTATTTTCACCGTGACCTCCAATCCCTCTACCACTCCATTCTCTCCCAGGTCATCTCCCTTGCACTAGGCACTCTCTCCTCTTTTCCCCATCCTGACCCCTTGGCAAACTAATTCAATTCTACACTGTCCTCCTCCCTTGAATCACTAGACCTTTATCATATATTTCCAAGTGTGTCCTGCTAAGCCTCAGCCTTGGACCATTCCTACCATTCAGTGCCTTCACTTCTATACACATACCTCTGAACAAAGGAAGAGAAAATTAGATAACCATTCTGACTAGGTCCACTACAGATTTATGTTGTAGAACCTCAGTTGGGTCCTTACTGTTCCTTGGCAATCCTACTATGCCTTCCTTATCAATTCACTATCACATGCTACAGAGACTCTTCCAAACTTTTTCATCCCTCCTCAAACTTACCATGTGCTCTCCAAGCTGAGAATCTTGCTTCATATTTTACGATAAAAATTTAGGCCATTCTCCATGAGCTCCTTCTTCACCCCTCTCCCTGATCTCATAGCACTCATATGCCTTCTTGCCATTATCTTCTCGTTCCACCCTATCTCACATAAAGAGGTGGTCTTACTCTTTATCAAGGTTAGTCCTGATATCTGCTCATGATCCCATTCCATTCTATCTCCTACCACAGAATGCCCCCTCTGTCATCCCCATCATATCACTTATTTTCAACCTCTTCCTGTGTACTGGCTGATTTTCTACTGCCAGCAAAATATGTTCATGTCTCCTTCACCCTCAAAAACCCCTCACTTGATCTTTCTACAACAACAACAAAAACCATCTACATACAATAGATGCCTCCACTTTCTCTCTTCTCACTCTCTTCTTTACTCCTTATGGTCTGGCTTGTTCCTTCATCATTCCACTGAAATTGCTCTCTCCAAAGATATCAATGACCTCATAGTTGCCAAATTTTTCTCTTTTTTTTTCTTTTCTTTTTTCTTTCTTTCTTTTTTTTTTTTTTTTGGTAGGGCAATGAGGGTTAAGTGACTTTCCCAGGGTCACACACCTAGTAAATGTCAAGTGTCTGATACTGGATTTGAACTCAGGTCCTCCTGAATCCAGGGCCAGTACTTTATCCACTGCTCCACCTAGCTGCGCCCAATAGCCTTTTTTCAACTTCATTCTCCTCGACCTTTCTGCAATCTTTGGCTGTTGATCATTCTCCTCCTCTATACTCCTTCTCTCTAAGTTTTCAGGACACCACTCTCTCCTAGTTCTCCTCTCCTACTTATCTGACCACTCCTCAGTCTCCTTTGCTGGATCTTCATCCAGATCACTCCCTCTTACATAGGTGTCCCATAGGGTTCTGTCCTGGGCCCTCTTCTCCCTCTATACGGCTTCATTTGGTGATCTCATCAGCTCCAATAAACTTAATTACCATCTTTTTTTTTCTTTTTCTTTTCTTTTTTGGCGAGGCAATTGGGGTTAAGTGACTTGCCCAGGGTCACACAGCTAGTAAGTACCAAGTGTCTGAGGCCGGATTTGAACTCAGGTCCTCCTGAATCCAGGGCCAGTGCTCTATCTACTGTGCCACCTAATGCCCCTAATTACCATCTTTTTGTTGATGGTTCTCAAATCTACTTATCCTGACCCAATCTCTTTGCTGGCCTTCAATCTTGCATCTCCAGGTCCCTTTCAGAAATCTCAAACTATGTCCAGTTGACATCTTAATCTCAATATGTCCAAAACAGAACTTATCTTTCCCCTGCATACTCTTCTCCACTGCCTTTACTATTTCTGTAGAGGGCAACACAATCCCCCCCCTCCACCCCCCCAATCCCTCAGGCTTGCATCCTAGGAGTCATCCTAGACTCTTACTATCTCTCACCTCCCATATCCAATCTTTTGCCAATGCCTGTTGATTTCATCTTTGCAATACTTATTAAATATACCCCCTTCTCTCCTCTAACACTACCACCATTCTGGTACAGGTCCTCATCACCTCATGGCTGGTGGGTCGGCCTGCCTCAAGTCTCTCTCCACTCCAATCCACCCTAAGAATGAGTCATAGAGTAAAAAGACACTCTAAGAATGAGTCATAGAGAAGAAAAGACAAGACAGATATGGTCTGATATATACCCAAAATATGGATAAAGCATATTTCAAAGTGTAGAGGAAAAAAGAATCTAAGTTACTTGAGAGAAAGAACTATTTTGATTCCTTTGATTTCCTCAATGTCCTGTACATAGTAGGTGCTTAATAAATGCTACTTGAATTAAAATGAGCCTAGGACGGATGGGACAATGTCAATAATGAAAGTCTGAAAATACAAAGAGAAAAATCCTGATGAGGAACAAAAAAGAAGCTATCTTAAAAAGAGATATGGAGGGGCGGCTAGATAGCACAGTGGATAAAGCACTGGCCCTGGATTCAGGAGTACCTGAGTTCAAATCCGGCCTCAGACACTTGACACTTACTAGCTGTGTGATCCTGGGCAAGTCACTTAACCCCCATTGCCCCGCAAAAAAAAAAACAACAAAAAAACAAACAAAAAAAAGACATATGGGCATAAAGGGAATTCATTAATCAGCTACAATTTTTAAAATACATAAATATCCCTAAGGGCAGGTATTGAGCAAGAATACAAAAGTGTGATGGTTTTGTTAAGAATAAGATTAGGTTAAAAAAAAAAAAAGAATAAGGTTGGGGGAAGCTAGGTAGCACAGTGGATAGAGCACTGGCCCTAGATTCAGGAGGACCTGAGTTCAAATCTGGCCTCAGACACTTGACACTTGCTAGCTGTGTGACCCTGGGCAAGTCACTTAACCCTCATTGCCCCACAAAAAAAAAAAGAATAAAGTTAGGAGCACTAAAGCTTAGAATGATCCAAAGCTGGATATGAACACCGAGGACAACAGAAAAAACATTTTAAAGTTAAATGTAGGAACACCAGCCAATGATATAATGTAAAAGGGAAGAAATTAGATGAAAAGATATTAATATATTAACAAAATGCTAACACTCTGATACCCCCTTTATGAAGTATGAAGTTCTTTCTGATGGAATTACTCTACTTATGTACAATTACTTTACATATGTTATCTCATTGGACTCTCACAACAACCCTGGGAGGTAGGTGCTATTAAAATCTCCATTTTAAGGGACAGATAGGTGGTGCAGTGGATAAGGTACCAGCCCTGGATTCAGGAGGACCTGAGTTCAAATCTGACCTCAGACACTTGACACTTGCTAGCTGTGTGACCCTGGGCAAGTCACTTAACCCTCATTGCCCCACAACAATAAATAAATTAAATTAAATATAATCTCCATTTTACAAAAACAACTAAAGCACCACCACTAGTACTACTACTATTACCACTACTACTATTACTCTTCATCCTCCTATAATGATGATAATTAGCATTTATATAGCACCTATGTGACAAGCACTGTACTAAGTGCTTTATAAATATTAAATCTCATTTGATTTTCACAACAAACCTGTGAGGGAAGTG
Source organism: Dromiciops gliroides (assembly GCF_019393635.1). Lineage (NCBI taxonomy): Eukaryota > Metazoa > Chordata > Mammalia > Microbiotheria > Microbiotheriidae > Dromiciops > Dromiciops gliroides. The sequence continues at coordinate 175,633,587 of NC_057862.1, forward strand.
CTATTATTATTCCCATTTTACAATGGAAGAAACTGAGGCAGAGAGAAGTAAATTAATTCCCCACCGTCATACAGCTTTTAAGAGTCTAAGGCTCGGGGGCAGCTAGGTGGGGCAGTGGATAGAGCGCCAGCCCTGGAGTCAGGAGGACCTGAGTTCAAATCCGGTCTCAGACACTTAACACTTATTAGCTGTGTGACCCTGGGCAAGTCACTTAACCCCAATTGCCTCACTTAAAAAAAAAAAAAGAGTCCAAGGCTCCATTTAAACTCAGTTCTTCCTAACTCTAGGCCCAGCACCACCATTCATTGGTGGCTATCCACGGAGCTCCATAGCTGCCAGATGAGGAAACTGAGGCAGAGTGTGATGAAGTACCCTTGGTCACATGGAAGTGAATGTCTGAAGTGCTATTCAAACTCAGGGCATTCCAACTCTAATTCTAGCATCCAGCCAGTGTGCCATGACATGTCTCTAAATACGATCATCATTAACCAAAGGTATAGGACTAGAGTCTAGGCTTCCTATTTCCAAGGCCTATGCCATGAGAACACAATTATATTTTATATGTGACAGGTAGCAAAGTTAACCGCTTGATTTTATCAAAACACAAAAGACATTTCTAGAACTCTTCCCAAATTTTTCTCATGATCCTCTATAATGATCATTAGCTAATGGAGAATAAATCTTTACTGTCTTGTCTCTCTGGATCTACAACTGTCTGTTATGGAGCTGGGAACAATATGAATGGCACAACCAATTGCAATCACTGTTTGCTCCAGAGAAGCTTCTGAATTTTCAGAGCATCTAAATTAACCTTCTTCCTTTAAAGTCCCTCCTCCATTAATATGTATATTGCCTGAGGCAAATGTTCCTAACCTAATACTGGCTCTCTCAACAGAGAGAGATACACATTTAAAATCTAAACTTTTCTTCTTGGTTGTCAAGAGGTCCCCATCCTTCTTATCCAACTGAATCCAACTATACCCCAGTGTGTATTCTCTGTCCTAATCAGACTGATTTTCCTTGTCTTAGTGGCAAGGTCAAGTGCCTTACCAAGCTCCGAACTTAAAAAACAAATCTCAAGGTCCCAGAGAAATTTTAACTAGAAAGCCCTATTTTACAAGACCAGTGAACCAAGTTCTAAACCATGAAGCCTCCCAGGCCTGTATTTACCTGTCCTTTGCATTTTTTGCCTTTTGCCTTCCTCCCACACACACTTCAAACTCCCCTTTAGATGTCTTCTCCCCACATTAGAATGTAAGCTTTGTGAATGTGGGGCTTGGTTTTTTTTATAGCTAGTGTTTAGCAGAATGCCTAGAACAAAGGAAATGCTTAATAAATGTTCTGTCTAAAGCCTGCCCATCCTTCAAGGATTAGCTCTAGTCCCAACCAAACCATGAAGCCTTCCAGATCTCTTTTAGGAGTTTAGAGTAGATCAATAATTTTTGAAGTGTATCCTGTGGCATAGTAATATCAGAAGGAGATTTTTAGGAGAACATAGCTGACTCCATTTTGTGCTATATTTGCTGTTATATAAATGTCCTAAATGTCTCCTTTGGTACTTCCCTTCCCCCAATCACTTTACAGTTACAAAAGAAAACTCAAAGGACTTTGAATAGTTCCCAGGAACTCATCCACTTCTCTTTATCCTGTCTAATAATGCACAGTAGTAGGAGCTTGTTCAATTGTGTCTGACTCTTTGTGACCTCATTTGGGGTTTTCTTGGCAAAGGTACTGGAGTGGTTTTGCCATTTCCTTCTCCAGCTCATTTTACAGATGAGGAAATGGGGGCAGAGTTGAGTGACTTGCCCAGGGTCATGCAGCTAGTAAAAGTCTGAGGTCAGATTTGAACTCAGGAACATAAGTCTTCCTGATTCCAGGTCTGGCTGCTCTATCCACTATACCACCTAGCTGCTCAGTAGGAGCTTAACCAATGCTAATTAACTAAGTAGCTGATAAAGAAAATACTGTCTTCTTTGGACTGGTATAAATGGTTATTCTACAAGCTTTTGTAACAATTTAAACATCCTTTTCCTTTTTCTTTTTCTACATACCCTAGCTGATTTTACCAACTCTGAGTCTTGTAGTGCAGAAGGAAAGACTATATGTATATATGTTGACATGGGACTTAGGATAAATCAGAAGATGATCTGATAACAGCACAAGACATATGGAGGAATCAAGGGACTATTAAAGTTTAGATTGACCAACTAGATATCAGGACAGACACACCTAAGAAGGGGAGATAAAATTCCATAGCAGGAAAGTCAGTTAGGCATAGCTACTACCTGACTGGAGCCAGGAGACAGAGATAATACCAAGGGTCAGGACTATCATTTTTTTAAAATCCCCCTCAACTCTCAGGAATATGACAAATATCTAGGCTTTCCCCACCCCATTCCCAAAAGGAACTTTCCACTTTCAGGTGGTCACCCCATCTATCCTCTATAGAAGCTTTTGCCTTCCTTCTGTTCTGGAAGGACAATGTTTCTAAGCTCTCCTCACCTTGAGGCAAAGTCTTTGACTTCCCTCTTAGTAATCTACCCTGGTGCCAAATAAAAAACCATTTTAATTCTAATTGGACTTTGTCTAATGTGGACATAACTGTGTAAGTCAATTATACTACCTCCTCCTTTTATGTTCACCTCTGCCTTCCCCATGGATTCCCATAGCATTTTTAGTCTGTACTCCACAATTTAGCAATGTCATACATTGTTATCATTCCATATAGTGTGGTGTGGGAGACAGAAGACCTGGATTCACATGTTAACACCTCCATTGACCAACTGCTTAAAGTCTCTGTTTTAGAGTTATGAGTAATTTAATCAATTTAAATAATTTTTATGTAATTAAAGGGCTTTTAGAGAAGTAGATCTTATTCCTCTTGTCCTTTCCTATTGGGAGAAACAAACACACACAACAAAGTTGACCTGGATATCTCCCATCTGAATCTTTATCATTCCAGACTTTAATTACTGCATGGGTGAATTGTAATAACAATTATACCATTAAGATTTTCTTAAGTCATCATCAAGCTCATAAACCCTAAATGTCTATATAAACTCATATAGGCTTGCATTGTTATTCCTTGGTGTGATTTATTCCACTAATTATTTTTAGATCAATTATTGGTAATTAATACACTGAAATATGTTGCTCCAGATTATATCATTTGCAGGTTAGTATTATAAATATCCCCAACCAAAATTTATAGCATAATTCGTAATGTAAAGAAGTTGAGCCAATATGTAAATTGCTACAACAAAGAGACCCAGAAAGTACCTTAGCAAATGTTTGACTTACTTGCCAAACAGGCTAGAATATAAGCTTGGCTGAAAAAATCTTATGAAAGATGATGGACAACAATGAGTAGTATTACATAAAGGAAAGAGGGGGTAGTGGAAGTAAACCCATTTTAAAGAAAGCTTAGCAAGAGATCCAACTAAGCAAATCAAGGGCATTTAAGTATGAAAAATGGAATGAGTGCTACAAACAGAATGAAAATGGAAAATACGTGCAAAAACATTTCAACAAACTTTTTCCCCCATCCAGGATAGAGAAACACTCTACTTAGACCTTCAGCTCACTGTCCCTGAGATGCTGACAGAGGAGGTAGAAATGACACTAAAGAAAAAAAAATGGAAAAAGAAGCTCAATTGGCTCAAGTACATGTATAGAGGAGATCCATGCAATAAGTAATACAATTGTGAAAATGCTGGGACATAAAATAGAATATATCCAAAAAAGAAAATACTAAAGAGTAGAGTAACAAACCTTTGTTAAAAAAAAAAAAGAAGAAAAAGGTAGCTGTGAGAACATCAGTAACTACTGTCCTGTATGCCCACTCTCCAGTCTATATAAAATCTGTACACAAATTAAGGACATTTTCAATGATGGTATTACTAGGAAACAAGCAAGTTTCCATAAGCAGTTTTTAACAATCAGTTGCATCTTTACCATCTCACAAATTGACTGAAAAATGTAGAGAATAAAAAGCTTACTCGTGCTTATTGAACACAATAATAATTGATCAAATGAGAATATCTGTGAAGCATTTGGCATAGTGCCTGGAATATAGTGGGTTTTTAATAAAAATTTGTTTCCCTCTCCTTTCCTTTATTGTCTGTTGATTGCAACACCAACAAAAAAGCAGTCTACTCAGTAGGGAGAAAATCAACTATCTTACAAGAATATATCTCCTATCCATATATCAAAATCATTCAGGACTTCCTGGAAGATGCAGCAACAGGAATAATAACCATCTGATAATAAAAAATCAGACAAGGCATAAAACAGGAAGATACTGGCTCACCAAAGGTATTCATCCCTGTGATGGAAGAGATCTAGTGCAGAGTACAGGTCCCAGAAGACCCTGTGGATAGTGAGGTCCTCCAGTTTCTGCAAGTTGCTGTTTGTGCATGACATTGTATTGATTACGCCAAAGCCCAAGTCTCCTCCTACCAAAGCTCCATAATCACTCAAAGGATTTTAGCCTTTATTTGTGTACAGGAAAGACCAAAGGGATATAGGATGTCTATTGCCTAGATTTATTTTTTTTCCTGGTATGAAACAGGTTTATTCCCACACAGGAAAAGGGGATGCTAACCATGAAATCTTCATAGAGTATATTACAGAATGATTAGAGCGGGATTCAATAATTTAGTATAGCTGCAGGCTATATTGCATGACTAGGAGGCTGACAGCTAAGCCTCATCTGTACATAAAGCAGGTTTGGTTTTTTGGTTTGGTTTTTGGAGAGGCTGCTACTTAGACACTTCACATTTCATCTCTGCACTGGCACTGTCTAGCCAATCAACCTTAATCTCCCTGTTAGCCTTTTTCCAATGCCAGCTCTTCACTTAATGCCAGTTCATTCCTGCCACTGGTCAGGCACTCTCTCACTCAGGTGCCAGAGATGGGAAAGACACATCAACTACAGACCTATCAATGCTTATGAATTTGATGCTTTAGGAAGGAAAACACACTAGAGGCAAAAACAACTAGGAGTTCTGATACAAGTCCAATTAGTTGAATCCATTACAATCCCACACCCCATTACACTGGGACAAAAAAAAAAAAAGGCTCACCCTTAACTCCTTATGACTATCATGTCTTATCCAAGAGGGGGTATTACCCAGAGTTCAGCACCCACCTACCTACCTACCTACCCACTCACTCATCCATCCATCCATCTATCTATCTGTAACAATGATTTCTCTGGCCATTGCTTCCAAGTCTGTTACATTTTACCCCTCTTCCAAGGTTCTCTGGTATTCTTTTTTTCTTTTTTTTTTTTTGCAGGGCAATGAGGGTTAAGTGACTTGCCCAGGGTCACACAGCTAGTAATTGTTAAGTGTCTGAGACCGGATTTGAACTCTGGTCCTTCTGAATCCAGGGCCAGTGCTCTATCCACTGTGCCACCTAGCTGCCCCTCTCTGGTATTCTTAAGAGGGTTAGGGGAGTGTTCATTCTGTCTGCCATTGGCTCTAGCCCCCCCCCAATGGTGTTCCTCCAATTTTAGGGGTCTCCTGAACCCCATTTCCATTTAACTACTTAGTTAAATTTGCTTATACAAAGAAATATTTACTTTAAAGATGCAGTAAGAACACATGCAGAGATGAAGGATGGAGAGATGTATTCCTCATGTGAAACAGAATATAGAAACAGGTAAGTCAACATAAGGTGTTTTGAGAAGGAAGAGAGACCAAATAATTGAAGGGTGGGGCACTAAGAACAACATCTGTGTCTCTCACAGCTCCTAGCAAGGTATTGGCCATATGAATCTCCATTAGTACTTGTTTCTAGATAGAGGTTCACTTTGGGACAGGAGGTGGTGGAGGGGTATTCAAAGCATCCCAAAGTTCATATTCTTGGCATAGCTTCACTACGTGTTTTTTTCCTACAAAGAGAAGAATTGAATGAATATATCCAAGCGGAAACATGCTCCCAAATAAGGGAAAACTGAGTCAAATATATGGTAAGGAAAGAAGAATTCCATTCAAGGCAATATGCATTTATCAAGCTTCTGCTGTATGCTGGGCACTAGGTGAGAAGGACAGCTCTCACAGAAGTGAGAAGGGCAAACAAAAAAAATTCAAATAGCATCTGCCCTTAAAAAGCTCATATTCTACCAAGGGGAAATTACATAAACGTGGATAAGTAAAAACATATGTATATGTGTATACATATGCATATCTACAACATGCATATATACATATATGACAAATACACATACATGTATTTATTATACATACATGCATACACATATAAAACAAATATCTATTAATATAATATACACATATATAATGAAATAAAGTTTGCTTTCAAGGAGCTTACATTCTATTGAGAGGAAAATGTATGTAGAAAAATAAGTAAATATAGAATATTTAATTTGTATAAATTATGTAAAATATTTAATTTGTATAAATTATAATTGTATAAATGTGTATAAATTTAATTTGTATAAATTAGCTTGTATAATATATACATAAATAAATTTGTATGATTTATGCGAATTTGTATAAATTATACTACATTTGTATAAATTTGTATAAATTGGGTGGGGAAGGCATAAACAACGGGGGTGGGGTGGGGGACTGGAAATGGCTCTACATAGGAAGTGGTGCTTGGGCTGAACATCAAAGGGATCTGGATTTCAAGATGTAGAGGTGAGAAGGGCAGTCATTCCAGGAATGAGGAACAGCTTGGGCAAAGACACAAAAGCAGGAGATTAATAGTCGTGTATGAGGAAAAACAATTAGCCAGTATGGCTGAAGAGTAAGAGGGCTTGAGTGAGGAGTAATATGAAATCGATCAGAAGCTGAATGTCCAGCAGAAAGTGACCCTTCAGTGGTCTGGTCGTTGTTGGTATCCAACATGCTTCAGATTTTTACAATTGCCTTCCTTTCATACCATCTAAGACAGCCTTCAGACATTCCTATAGTATATAAAACAAAATAGAATTAATCCTCAAGGAGCTTACATTCTAGGAGGCCAAGATGAGTCTAAGGTCTTTGTCAAATGTCTTTTCTCAGTCCCGCCCATGTTCTTTTTTTTTTTTTTTTTTGACAGGGCAATGAGGGTTAAGTGACTTGCCCAGGGTCACACAGCTAGTAAGGGTTAAGTGTCTGAGGCCGGATTTGAACTCAGGTACTCCTGACTCCAGGGCTGGTGCTCTATCCACTGCGCCACCTAGCTGCCCCCCCCCCCATGTTCTAAGAGCTCTCTGCCGTCTAGTCCCTGACTATGTTCCCAGGTTGACATTCCTTTAGGCCAGTCCTACTAAGTAGATAACTCGTCTTCTTTTGTGAATGAGTTCTTTCCTTTTTGACAGCACAGGTTGAAGCTAAGCAGTGTGCAGGACAAAGAGCACTGGACCAAGTGCTCAAAAGACATGGATTGAAATCATAGAACTCACTAAATATTTGGCCACAGGAAAGTTGCTTGGCCTCCCTAGGCCTCAGCTCCAGGACTAGATGAAGTTTGAAGTCCCTTCAAGATCAAACAAGCTACAAATGTGAGTGTGCCTCTCTCTAGAAAATAGGTGTATGAAAAATATGTATGTAAATCAGATATATTGGGAGAGTCATTATTTAAAAGAGCTTTCTCTGAATCCTTTTGTAATGGAAATGAACATGTCACCATTTATCTGTTTGATATATCTGTATTTTCAAATGCAAGGTCATCTTATAAGAGAGCCCAACCATCAAGTTGTTCTCCCCTATGGGGGGGGGAAGGGTTTACAGAATTTCCCACCAAGCCCCTGAACCATGAAAACAAGATGCATAGAAAATTATCACCTCAGGGGCAAGCACTTAGTTACACAGGTTCAAGATGATAAATGTTATAAATGGGTCATTAGCCAAACTACATCATAGGTTGGGGAGAAGAAAGCTTTCCTGAATCTGTGGTGGGGATTGGTTATAATGGAATCATGATATTATTATTATTATTATTATTATTATTATTATTATTATTTTGGTAAGGCAATTGGGGTTAAGTGACTTGCCCAGGGTCACACAGCTAGTAAGTGTTAAATGTCTAAGGCTGGATTTGAACTCAGGTCCTCCTGACTTCAGGGCCGGTGCTCTATCCACTGTGCCACCTAGCTGCCCCTGAATCATGATATTATTATGAAATAATGTCACTTGGGGCAACTTTCTATGGAGTATACTTATACTATCCAAGGCTCCTTAAATCCAGTTTTCTGTTCCTCCACTCACTTATTCTGCTGCAGCTGACTTTGGTTACAATGAGACTTTCAACCACATTATATCTATTTAGAAATGGAAGTTTCACATGAGGAGACTAATCCAAAGTGGGGCAGTGAGGAAAAAGAAGAACCAAAAGATCAATATATATGATAACAATGACAACAGAGTCAGCATGGAAAAGCAATAACACTCTAGTAAAATGCAGCAGTTGGTGTTAGTACCATACTATCAAAGTTTAAGGATACATTCCTCCTTGCTATTAACTAATCAATCAACAGGTGATTATTTAGCATCTTCTATGTGCCAGATATTGTGCTGTTGCTGTTGTTGAGTTGTTTTAGTAGTATCCTACTTCGTGATCCCAATTGGGGTTTTTTTGGCAAAGACATTGGAGTGGTTTGCCATTTCCTTCTCTAGTTCATTTTACAGATGAGGAAACTGAAGCAAACAGGGCTAAGCAACTTGCCCAGGGTCACACAGATAATGAGTGTCTGAGGCTGGATTTGAACTCAGGTCTTCTTTTTTGTGTGTGTGAGACAATTGGGGTTAAGTAACTTGCTAGGGTTACACAGCTAGTAAGTGTAAAGTGTCTGAGGCTGGATTCAAACTCAGGTCTTCTTGACTCCAGGCCCAGTGCCCTCCACTGTACCACCTAGTTGCCCAAGATATTGTTTTAGACACAGTGTATACAAAGACAGAAGTGAAAACATACCTGCCTTCAAAGAGCTTAAATTCTAATGGTCAAAATATTTTGAAGGAAAATGGACTTTGTAGGTATTGGGGGGTTGGGTGTTTGTTGGTAAGTGTCTACCTCATCAAAGAAAATTTATTAATATACTTCATTAATACATAAAATATGTAGCACCTGAGATCCCCTCACTCATGGACCCTCAGAAAACTAACCTAGGTTCCAGGTACTATGTTGTTCAGAATTTTCTCCAACTATTGAAATGATATTGGTCAATTTGATTAGTTTCTGCAACTATCTGCTTATAGATCCCACCAATATATTTAGTTTTACTAGTCAGCCAGAAAATAGACAGTTTTAAGCATACATTTAAAAATAGCATAGTAATAAAATAATAGCAGGACACTAAGTCTTGAGCTCACCTCCCACAAATACACACACTGTGGGAAAAGCAAATGTGCATGAGGAGTATATGTGAGGCATACACACATTTGGAGCACATGTAGATGGGGCACCTGCCCAGGTAGGATCACATAAAAGGAAGATACATGGCCAGGGCAGACTATGTGGGAGATATGTGGGAGACTCATGACTCAGATGCTAAAAAACTACCAAATCACTGCTGGGCTTTCTTTCTGACAGGTGCTATATCCCACCAAGCAATCAATCTTTGCTCCCTCTGATCTTCAGCTATCCCACAACATCCAAGAGTACCTAATGGTCTTTCTAAACTCCACCAGGGATACTATGGTGAGAGAAGGACTATAGAGAGCTTTTGTTCACCATCACCATCCACAGAGAGATGCTAGGTTTAATACTGTTGTTGTTGTTGAGTCATTTCAGTTGTGTCTGACACTTTGTGACCCCATTTGTGGTTTTCTTGAAAAGATACTGGAGTGGTTTGCCATTTCCTTCTCCAGCTCATTTTTACAGATGAGAAAATGGAGGCAAAGAAGGTTGACTGACTTGCCCAGAGTCACACAGCTAGTATGTGTCTGAGGCCAGATTTGAAGTCAAGAAGATGAGTCTTCCTGACTCCAAGCCTGGCACTCTATCCATTGCACCACCTAGCTGCCCAATATTTTTTGTTATTCAGTCATGTCTGCTTCTTTGGGACCCTATGGAAAATACTGTCCATGGGGTTTTCTTGTCAAAGATACTGGAGTGGCTTGCCATTCCCTTCTCCAGTGGAGTAAGGCAAACAGAGGTTAAATGACTTGCCCAGGGTCACACAGCTAGTAAGTGTTTGAGCCTGGATTTGAATACAGGTCTTCCTGACCCCTCCACTGAGCCAGCCTCCTCCTCTTTTCCCTATAGGGAGAGACTATAGCTCTTTCTGTCAGCACTTTCAGCCTGGTTTTGTTTTTTTTCAGACTACCACCAGCCAAAATTGCAGTCCCCAGATGAATACTATCTTGAGAGCCCCTTGGTACTCTGTCCTCTCCCGGCATGGGGGGTAGGGGGCATTGTGGTTAGTAAGCCAATCCTCCATGAGGAAGAGCTATGACTCTCTTCAGTTCAGCCAACAAAAGGCAGCAACATATGCTTAAGCTAAGATCATGTTTGATCTCCGAATGCTTCTTTTAGCTCTTCCGAGAACTATTCTCTCCTCTGCTGATTCCTTGGAATCAGCTCAACTCTCATTTTGATGGTCAGAACCTGCTCTAAATTCCTAGGCCTTTTCATATCTCCTGTAGAGGCAAATATCCTCAGGGTTCAACTCCTTCAAACAGAAAAGATGCTGAACAATGCTATGTTGAGGAAAGTGTTTTGAACCTGACCCATCATGCTTCTATACTAATAACAATATGAGGGATGGCTAAAGAAGGCTGAAAAGGCTGGCTGTCTTTTACCCTATTCCCACCCCTACCTCCAAGCAAAACAGCACAACCTACTCTCATCTTTCTACAAAACAATTTTTTTAATTAAAAAAGGTGTGGGGCAGCTAGGTGGGGCAGTGGATAGAGCACCAGCCCTGGAGTCAGGAGTACCTGAGTTCAAATCCGGCCTCAGACACTTGACACTTACTAGCTATGTGACCCTGGGCAAGTCACTTAACCCCAATCGTCTCACTAAAAAAAAAAGGGGGGCAGCTAGGTGGCACAGTGGATAAAGTACTGGCCTTGGATTCACAAGGACCTGAGAAAAAAATCAGATTGTAGGATGAGCTGACTGCAGCTGGAGCAACCATTCAAAAAGTCTTACAGACTGAAAATTAGAACAAGAAAAGAAGCTCATTAAAGGAGACCTCTTAGGGTTCCAGCTACTGCCAAGAGGCTTCAACCTGAAACCAAAGTGGGGGAGGGGTGAAGTGCACAGAAGAACCTTGTTTCCTCAATTACCTAGGGATCTTAAAGAGAAATAACTGCCAATTGAATAAGAGGTGGCCAATTAAAGGAAATACCTAGGAAGGACGGAGTAACCCTAGGATTGGGGACTATGGTACTGTACCTATGAACTAATAACATGCTCAGAGCTTAATAAAAGTATTAAGCCACATCTGAAATTTTTCAATTATGAGATTGTCTTCCTCTAAATTACCTGATATTGTTTGCACCCTGAGTTTTTCTCCCACTGTAATAGAGCAGTTTTATACTCTAAACAGCTCTGACAAGTTGTGATGGAACACACCATTAGGAGAAAAGGAAGAGCTGAAGTTACCTGAGCTGTGACTTGAGAGAAGCCTCAAGCCAGACAAGAGGGAGGAGAGACATGTCCAAAGATATGGGCCACTTCAGAAACTGGCATGTGGTCTTCCCTATCTGGGGGGTTTTACCACATGGACTGATCCAGAGGGAACTTGATATGGAGAAGGTCTAGGGGATATGGACAGAATGAGGCTCATAGATTTTTCAGAAATACTTGTTAATAAAGAAATTGACTGATCTGTTCTCTGCTCATCTATACAATATATTAATTGGCCATTTGGAGAGCTGCCCAGGATCTTTCAAAGCTTCTAAGGCTGTAATTAGTCCAAGAGTGACACAAGGGAAGGATAAAAGGTAAGGCTGAGGTAAAGAAGGATTGAAGAAAGGGAGGAAAAGAGAGAAAAGAAGAGTGACTGGGTAAGAGAGGAAGAAAGATTATGACAGGTAGAAAAATGGAGGAAATAACAATTTAGCTTCTTTTTTATTGCTTCTTTGGGCAGCTTGGTGGTACAGTGGATAGAGTGCTGGGCCTGGAGTCAGAAAGACATACTAAGCTCAAATCTGACCTTACTAACTTCAAATCTGACATTTATTAGCTGGTTGACTCTGGGCAAGTCTTTGCCTTGGTTTTCTCATCTGTAAAATGAGCTAGAGAAGGAAATGGCAAACCATTTCAGCATCTTTGCCAAGAAAACCCCAAATGGGGTCAATCAGAAGAGTCAGACGTGATAGAAATGATTAAAAAAAAAAACAAGACAAGTTTTATGATTTATTTTTATATGCAATAAAATACTTAGGAATACATTTTAAATAAAAAACAAACAAAAAAGGATTACATTTTAATTCTCCATCTAAATCTTTTATCATGATTCCCTTGATAGAGAACTTTATTATATTATGTACTGTAAATGATTATTATTTTATTTTTTTAAATATATTTTGTTTTTAAGCAGCCAAGATCTGCCCTTCTTACCCTCTCATCTACCTCTATCCTCTTTGAAAACACAAGAAAAACAAAGCCCACTACACACATATATATAGTTAATCAAAAATTCCCACATTGGCCATGTCCTAAAAAAAAATTGTCTCATTTCTCATTCTGAGCCTTTCATCTCTCAGTCAGGATATGGATAGCATGTTTCATCATTGGTTCTCTGGAATCCTAATTGGTCATTACACTGATTAGAGAGCAGCACAATAGTATATCACATGTATAATAACATAACTTGCTCACCCACTCTCTAATTTATGGACACTCTCTCAGATTCCTATCCTTTGCCACCTTAAAAAGATCTATAAATGTTTGTACATTCTTAGAATTTGTTTTGCTTCAGACTAATACCTCCCTTAATCTTGTTCTTCAGTAGTGTCCAACTCTTCATGACCCAGTGAACCATAGCTGGAATGGTTTGCCATTTCCTTCTTCAGGGGATTAAGATAAATAGAGGTTAAGTGACTTGCCCAGAGTCACGCAGCAAGCTTCTGAGGCTGGATTTGAGGTCTTCCTGACTCTAGGCCCAATGCTGAGCCATCTTAGCTGCTTCTGTTGCCTCAGAGTGACGGAATTGTAGGCTTCCCTTTGGTTTAAGATTCCTACCCTGGAGGGGGCAGCTAGGTGGTGCAGTGGATAGAGCGCCGGCCCTGGAGTCAGGAGTACCTGAGTTCAAATCCGGCCTCAGACACATAACACTTACTAGCTGTGTGACCCTGGGCAAGTCACTTAACCCCAATTGCCTTACAAAAAAAAAAAAAAAGATTCCTACCCTGGAAGAAAGTGAGACCCTGCTTTGCACCTAAGGTCTGAGCCATACCTGCTGCTACTGCTGCTTTGGGCTTCTGAACTTCCTACCCTGGATGCCACTGCCTTGTCCAGGTCTCTTTCTGGCTCTACCCTGGGTCTGTTGCCTGGGACTGGGTAGTGGGTGACAAAGCTATTGATTGGTGATTGTTCCCATCCCAGTGCCCCTGGTGTGGGGTCTGAGACCTTTCTCTTGCCCTGGTGGACAGCCTCTCCCTACAAGGGAGAGCACTCTGTCCATGCTCCTGTGTCCATAAACCTCCCTGTCTGTCTCCCTATGCCAAACTGGCCTGGACAAAGGATTCACTGTGACTTTTTCCTCCAACAGGTTTCTGTCTAGTATATTTTCTGGATCTATGAGGAGTGTGTGGAGAGGAGCTAGGCTACATTGCTTCCTATCATAGATTTAGCTTCTTCTGCTTTGTGTTTCTTTCCATGAGCACAGGTGACTGTGGAGTGGTCTTCAGATGGTGGCTTGGGAGGTTCTGGCTGCAGCTCTGTTGCTATGTAACTGGAGAGTCTTGGGCTAGTTATTTAATCTCTTTGAGTCCAGTTTCTTTGTCTGTGTTCAGGGCTGTGTTGGCATTAGCCGAGCTGGCTCTCTTAAAGCCAAGTATAAAATTCTGTGTGAGCATGTGCACTTTGGAAATCACCAAGCTACAAATCAGGGCTTGATTTATTGTTTTGTTGATTGTCTAGATCTAAGAAAATGATGGGAAACCTGCTAATAATGCAGATTAAACTTACACTAATGGGCATCAGGGGACTTGCTTTTTACCTCATTTGCTTCTCAAAATGCAGCAGCAACCCAAGGTCATCACACTCTAGCACTTGCAGACAGATGCTGGATGGCTAAGTGGTTAGTGCTGAGACTACACAGGACAATCAAGTCCAGTTCCCCAATGCCAACCAACAAAGGGGAGACAAAGCCTCCAATGCTATACTATCATAGGAAAAGCATCTTCAACAGCAGGGCTTCAGGGGCAGCAAGGTGGTGCAGCAGATAAATATGGGCCCTAGAATCAGGAGGACATGAGTTCAGATCTGATCTCAGACACTTACTAGCTGGGTGGCCCTGGGCAAGTCACTTAGCGCCAATTGCCTCAGTTTTAGTACAGAGTGGGACAAATTCCAGTCTATCCAATGTCCTAGAAGAGTATCGCCCATAGCAAGGTAAGACTTGCTACTTTAAAAAAATCTGATAACCCACACCTTCCATGTTGAATCTCCCAATGCTATGCTATCAGAGAGCCTCAAAGAAGGAAGGGTGAAAGAAGGGATGAGGACTATACCAAAGGAGCAATGTATGAAATTGTCCTCAATGACTCACAACCTTTCTTGGGATTATACTCAAAAAATTGTCCTCTCAAAGGTGAAGGAGATTAGAACCACCCAAAGGAACTGTCAGTCAATTAAGAGTCACTCTAATCTTTATGTCTCACTCCCAGAATCAGAGTTAGAAGGGATCTCAGATTCGATCTAGACCAATGTCTACCTGAAAGAGGCAGAATTCCCTCTACAACCTACCTGCCCTAAATCTGCCTCTTTGATACTTACTACATTGCTTCTATTTTTGCTACGTGAGGCCAAGCAACATAACAACACCTCCTCCCAATGTGACAGTCCCTCAAATACTTGAAGATAACTATTCACCTAAATGTTGTCCAACAGGGCCACTCAGGCAATTGAAACTTCTCTATCTCTCCCCTCTCAGGAGTGAATTTCCAGTCCTCCCTGCTATCCAAAACCTAGATAAACAACATGTACAGCGTTCCCCTGATCTACCAAGTCAGTAGCCTAGTGGAGGGTGGGAAGTGGGGGCATGGGAGGGGGGAGGCAGATGGGGAGGAGGAAATAGAGCTTTTCTGGCATGACCTCTTTTTGATGAAGCCATACTGGCTTTTTTTTTTTTTCAGGGCAATGAGGGTAAAGTAACTTGCCCAGAGTCACACAGCTAGTAAACTGTCAAGTGTCTGAGGCCGTATTTGAACTCAGGTCCTCCTGAATCCAGAGCCAGTGTTTTATCCACTGCACCACCTAGCTGCCCCCCATACTGGCTCTTTGCAATCATTTGTTTCTTTTATAAATGTTCACTAATCACCCCTTTATTAATAATACATTCTAGAATTCTGTAAGGAATCAAAATCAAGTTCACTGGCCTATAGTTTCTAAACTTCATTCTATACACTATGTTAAAAAGTAGGACATTTGCCCTTCTCCAAACCTGTAGTACTTCTCCTGTTCTCCACAATCTTTCAAAGATTACTGGGGCAGCTAGGTGATGCAGTGGATAAAGCACTGGCTCTGGATTCAGGAGGACCTGAGTTCATATCTGGCCTCAGACACTAGACACTTACTAGCTGTGTGACCCTGGGCAAGTCACTTAACCCTCATTGCCCGCCCCCCCCAAAAAAAAAGGATTACTGAGAGGGGTTCGACAATCTCCTTTCCTGATCTTCATTCAAGTCACACCCTTTAACTACAGGTGTCCCAGAGGGCTTTGTCCTGGGTCCTCTTATCTTGGTGATCTCATCCCCCCACCATGGATTCAGTTATCATCCCTATGCTGATGATTCTCAAATTATTTATTCAGCCCTAACATCACTACTGAGCTCCCATCTTAAATTTGTAAATGCCTATTGAGTTGAATGCCCCAATAGACACCTTAAGTCGACATGTTAAAAATGGAACTCATCTTTTCCTCCAGATCTTCCCCTCTTCCAAACTTCTCTATATGTTTTGAGGGTATTACCATTATCCCAATCACCCAGGCTTGCTACTGAGGTGTCATCCACTACTCTTCACTCTCTTTCCCCACCCCCCTCATACCAAATTGTTGCCAAGTCCCTGTACATTTTACCTACGTAGCATATGGAACTGCTACCACACTGGAGGACAGCTAGGTGTTGTGGTGGATAGGGCCCTGGTCCTAGAGTCAGGAGAACCCGAGTTCAAAATCCAGCCTCAGACACTAGACACTTACTATCTGTGTGTCCCTGGGCAAGTCACTTAACCCCAACTGGGTCATCTCCAATCATCCTAATAGATATTTTACCATTGGACCCAGATGGCTCTGAAGGAGAGAGTGAAGTCGATGACCTTGCACAGCCCTCCCTCATTTAAATCCAATTCCATGCAAAGTCATGATATCCACCCCAGTGTCATGGTCCTCTTGGAGATGGAAGGACAAACAACACCACCCTGGTGTAGGATGTCATTACTTCACGCCTGGGATATTACACTGGATTTCTGATTGGTGTCCCTGTTTCAGGTCTCTCCCTACTCCAGTCTTGCAACTGTCAAATTGATCTTCCTAAAGTACAGCTCTGACCATCTCACACACACACTCAATAAACTCCAGTATTTCCTTGTCATCTCTACAATCAAGTATAAAATTCTCTCTTTGACATTCCAAACTTCATAACCTGGACCTGTCCCTCCTTGCCAGTCTTCTGACAACTTTACTCACTTTCCTGCATACTGTATGATCTAGCTTCCTTGTTATTCCTCAAGCAAGACGCTCCATCTCCTGACTCCATAAATTTTCTCTGGCTGTCCCCATGTCTGGAGTTCTCTCCTCCACATCTCTGCCTCCCAACTCCCCTGGGATTCCTTCAAGTCCCACCTAAAATCTCATGCTCTATAAGAAGCCCTTCTTGATGCCTCATAATGCTAGTGCCTCTCCTCTGTTGACTATCTTCAAAGTATCCCATATATATATTATTTATACATAGTTATCTGCTGATGGTGAGCTCTTCCAGGGCAGGGACTGTCTTTTGCCTTTCTTTGTCTCCTCAGCCCTTAGTACATTGCCTGTCACACAACAAGACTCAATAGATCTTACCGACATCCGTCAGTTCTTTGAGTACCCAAAGATCTAGTTGATCCAGTCTAGGTGACTTTTAACTCACCAAGGACAGTTATGTGTTCTCTTATTATCTTCCTGCTTACTTGGGGACATCAGCTCTATTAGCCATTATGGTTCTTTCCTTTCCAGGCCAAAGGGAATTCTCCTTGGCAGGGGAAAAAGAAATAACAGTTGTGGAAGTCTCACCTTCTGACACTCCTCTGTTATCATCTTCCTGGCCATTTCGAGCAGTGATGGACCCCTCTCTGGTTATCCTCTTCTCCCCAATTCTCCACCAGCTTCCATTCATTCTGAGTTTCAGCTAACTGAGGATCATGCATGTTTTTGTACAGCTAAGTTTTGATTAGCATAAATAATGAATCCCCTGAAGTAGTTGCATATGTTAGAATTCATATTATTCGAGGATATGATTATGTAAAAACATAGTCATTGGTTCCAGCTCAATGGAAATGTATAGTATGAGTTGGAAAAAATGCAAGCACTTCACTACGATTCATTATTCACATTAATCAGGGCCTAGCTAATGCCCCCTGATACTCTTGCCATCGCTTCTGTCTTCTGTTTGGTCTTTTAAAAAAAAAAATCTAAGTTGGTTATTGAGCTTTCTGTGAATCCACATTTGTTCTCTTTAGATACCATACCCCCAGGGGGCCAGTAGGGTGGCACAGTGGATAAAACACCATCCCTGGATTCAGGAGTACCTGAGTTCAAATCTGACCTCAGACACTTGACACTACTAGCTGTGTAACCCTGGGCAAGTCACTTAACCCTAATTGCCTCACTAAAAAAAAAAAAAAAAAGAGTTTTCCCATCCCTCCTGAATTGACTTATTCCATGGAATCTGATCTACTCTTTCCCTGATGGTTTCATCAAATTTTTCTCCCCCCCAAAAATCTATGGAATAACCAGTGGGTGTGCTGGTAAATGATTAACAATGGCTCTCTGAGGAGAAAAAAAATGTTTGTACAACTTGATATAGACAGTAAACATTTTCTCCATACTTTCTTAAGTCTAGGCAATCAACAAATCATGCACTGGTTTGTGGTATTCGCTGATTTCCAAAGTATGTCATGTTTGAGATTTTTAACAAAAGGGTAAACTAAGGCAGATTGTGCAAGATAACATTATTAGCAGGGGAATGCTACCTGTCAATTAAATGGGTCAATGAAATGCCCTTAATTTATGCCAAAGATCCTGAGCCAAAGGACAGTTCTCCTTATATAAGTTTTGGTGAATAAAGAGCAAAGAATAGGACAGGGTAGATGACATCATGGAATTAAGGGCAACATGATTGGTTACAGAGCTGAGGCGCAGGGAACATGATTGGTTGAAAATTTGGTAATGAGAGCTAGGAACGATCCTCCTTCTTTTCTCATAAGACTAAGAAGTGCTCTTTGAGTCCAGGTATGAAGCAGTAGCCCAAACTTTGGTCAGCAAACAAGACATCCTTGAAGGATAGCTTGATGGATATCAGACCCAATCCCCTTTCTTTTCACATGCACTCTCCAAGATCAATTAAATTCCTCAAGCAGGAGAGCTGGATTTTTAAACTTAACCCATTACAGGCCAGCTGCACTCTGAACTGAGTTCAGAGACAAAGAACCATAGGATCAATAAGAAAATGATACAGGGTCACTCTTCGTACCCCCCCCCACCAGGGTCAACAGCTAGTGTCTTTTTTTTTTATTTTGGTGAGGCAATAGGGGTTAAGTGACTTGCCCAGGGTCACACAGCTAGTAAGTGTCACGTGTCCTGAGGCCAAGATA
Source organism: Dromiciops gliroides (assembly GCF_019393635.1). Classification (NCBI taxonomy): domain Eukaryota; kingdom Metazoa; phylum Chordata; class Mammalia; order Microbiotheria; family Microbiotheriidae; genus Dromiciops; species Dromiciops gliroides. The sequence continues at coordinate 175,652,565 of NC_057862.1, forward strand.
TTGAAATCAGGTAGTCACTGGACTCCAGGGTCGGTGCTCTATCCACTGCGCCACCTAGCTGCCCCCTTACACAGCTAGTGTCAAGTGTCTGAGACCCGAATTTTGAACTCAGGTCCTCTGAATCCCCAGGGCCAGTGCTTTATCACTGTGCCACCTAGCTAGCCCCAGGGTCACTCTTTAATCTTCTAAGGCATAAATGCTCACCTGAAAAATTTTAACATTAGCTCAGGAGAGTGGTTGGAGATGTCTCTAGCACATTCTACTCTGTCACACTCTGCCTGGCTTTCCTCTCCTCTAGCACAATTCCAAAATAAAGTGGCCACTAATCCTCAAGGTTCCCCATTATTTCTACCTCAGCATCTAGTTCTTCCATCCTTGGTGAGAATAACTAAAGACTAGAATTTCCCCTTGTTGTTTCTTCTACCTTTTTGGAGGGAAAAATGTTTCACTAAGTGAAATCACTAAATTATTAGCTTCTCTGGTTTTTGCAGGGAGAGACCACTTTAGTGACTATATGGATAATTAAGTAATGAAGGGGGCATTGTCATAATATCATTCATGAGCTAATCTCGTGATCTGTTTCCCTGAACTCATCTGTCAGTTTCCATAGCTTGGTCCAAGTTGTCTATAATATGTTTTATTGATAATGTATGTTTCTGCCTCTATTTATCTTCTATTTAGTGGGCCACTTTATTTTGGAATTTGTGCTAGAGGAGAGGAAAGCCAGGCAGAGTGTGACAGAGTAGAATGTGCTAGAGACATCTCCAACCAGCTCTCCTGAGCTTCTTTTAATCTGTTCCCCGGATTCCTTCATGAAACCTATGGCCCAGGGCTAACAAGGACTAAATCCATTCTTGTCATTTGCTCTAAAAGATTATATTTTTGCTTGACTCATTTTTCCTGCCTGGAGTTTACCCTGGGAAATCTTTAAATATATCTTTATATAGAAATTTTGTCATAGTTTACACCAGCACTCAAAGTAACAAACAAATATCAGGTTAAGGACCACCTTTCTTTTACTCCAAGGAAGATGGAAGAAGGTACAAGGGACTCATAGGTGCCATAAACAGATACCAAAAAACACTATGGCAAAAAATCACGGTGACCTACCTGCTTCCTTCACAAAGGAATTGAACTTGGGGTTGCCAGTGGGGCAACACTCTTGACATGTCAGTAAAATCCTTCTTTCATACACATTCCTTCCCAGACTCAAATATCATCCTGCATTTCAGACTTTCCTCAGAAGATGAACAAACTTTGGGGCCAATAGACAGGCAAGCTCCTTTCCAACCACCTGTCTTGTCCAAGTAGTTCATGATAACCCAGAGGGGAGAGAAGTATAGGTCTCTTGCAATACGACTTATGAGGAAGAGTTAAGATTACCAGTAAGAGGTGTTAGTCTCTTACTACCCCTCATGTGTGTGATTCACTTGTCTCTCCACAAGGCACATGCTCAGAAACTTTCCTTCTTTCTTTTTAAGGCCAGATTTCTATGGCCTCGAACTTGGGCCCCCCCTTCAAAGCAGCCTCCAACTCTATTCAACAGTCATTTATTGGGTACCTACAATGTATGCCAGCACTGTGCCAGATGCTGGAGATTTGAGAGAAAAAAATAAACAGTTCCTATTACTCAGGTGAGAGAATGACAGTGGAAAGAGCTTAGCCTCCGTGTCACTCCCTTCTGGTGGGTAAAGAACTGAGGATTGTGGGGCAGCTAGATGGCGCAAGTGGATAAAGCATCAGCCTTGGATTCAGGAGGACCTGAGTTCAAATCTGGCCCTCAGACACTTGATACTTACTAGTTGTGTGACCCTGGGCAAGTCACTTAACCCTCATTGCCCCCGCAAAAAAAAAAAATAGAAATGAGGATTGCAATTCCTGAATTTGACAATCCAATATGGCCATTCATTAAGGGAAAAACCAAGGAACTTAGGGTGCAGAATCTCTCACAGTATGAAGGAAGGGATCCTATGATAAACTGAAATCCCTGAAGACTAAGTCTTGACCTCATCAGCAACTACTTATGGGACCTTTCTACTGAACATGGACCTCATGAAGAAGTGACTGTGATTATCAAGGTGTAGAATGCCCTTCTGTACTGAAAGTAGATCTTGAGTATTATAATCCAGTCATTCTATAAGGAACATTTTTTAAAAGTTTCTTCAGCCTATGTGTGCTCTGTGGCTTGAAAAAAGACTTATCATATTGACACTATGTTACTCTGAGTTTGAAGTTCCCTGGGAAAGTTGTGGGCATCAACAAGGACACTTTGGCTCCAGAAATTCTACATTCGGCAATCATTTCTGGAGTCTCAGTGTTGTTTGGGACCAACTCCAGCTAATTCAAGTTATTAGCAGAATACCACAAGCAGCAAGTTGAGACTCAGTACCTGGATACTTGGACCAACTCTCCATGCTGGCTGTCATTATCTCATATGCAAATTAGATTTCTTGCCTTGGAGGTGGGTAGTTATTGAAAGGTTCAAAGACTGTATGCATGGTACTCAATTTCAAGGTTGGGAAGACATAGACAGGATGACATTTTGACTGGTGTTAAATTGGATGGCTGCTTGCCAGAAACCAGATAACAGAGTTCAACATACACTAGAGCCCAGGGGAGATCACTGTGGGTGAAGATGCCCAATCCCATAAGCCACATGAGTGGTTTTATCCATATGATAAATGAAGAAAATCTCTGACATGCAGGGTTATGAACCTTTGTCAAATAAAAGTGCTGCAGAGAGCCTAAGCCTTCTACCAAAGATTAAGGCACTAGTGTAAGTGAACTCTGTTGCATGGAACCAGGCTTCTTTACCTCAGGATGCCCTTAGCAACTGCATATGAAAGGTTACAAGAAGTATACAGGCCAAGATGCGAGAGGGTGATGCTCAGGGACTCAAGTTTTTTTCTCTAGGCAAGACAACTATTGATGCTGTATGAGAATATTATACCAATCCGTAACTGTGCCACACTTGAGCCAGGAAGTAATTGGTGCCGCCTCAAACATTTTGTTCCATCAGCGTGACAGTGCTATACAATGACTTCGGATATTTGGGTCAAAAGAGAACAATGGAACTAGTAAGAGGCAGATTTCACTGCTCCAAAATGAGAACAGATGTCTATAAGAAGTGTGATGATTGTGCTCTCTGTGTTCAGATGATAGCGTGGCCAATTTGTGTTACATGATTGGAGAGAATAAGTATCAGAAAGACTTGGAAGTATGAGTTTTTGTCTCTGGAAGGAGAGAGGAAGAATATAAGCAACAACCTAGTGATAGCAGATCATCTCAACTGGTATGCATAGGTGTAACCCAACCTGGAAACCAGAGAGCCACTGCAGCTACTAAGTGTTGTGGGGGAAGTACTTTTCTGTAAATGGCTTGTTGTTATTGTTCAATCATTTCAGCCATGTGTGACTCTTTGGGACCCCATTTAGGGTTTTCTTGGAAAGGATACTGGAGTGGTTTTTCATTTCCTTGTCCAGCTCATTTTACAGATGAGGAAACCGAGGCAGCGGGGTTAAGTGACTTGCCCGGGGTCACACAGCTAGTAAAGTATCTGAGGTAGATTTGAATCAGGAAGGCCTGACTCCAGGCCCCCCTCACTCCTGTGCACTATGGCACCACCATGGCTGCTCCTGTTAATGGCTACCCTGATATAATCATTCTGCCCAAAGCAGTAACTTGGAAAACAAACTCCTTAAGGAACTGTTGGCCTTAGCAGAAGTAGAGATGTCTAGATCCTTACCTTAACTACCTCAAGGAGGCCTACAGCCTGAGCATTTCAACTGCACTCAGCTAAACAAGTTGGAAACCAGAAGTCTGAACAAAAAGTTCAGTGGAGTCAACATAAATGCTGCAATGCTATCCTAGGTTTTACATGCTACATTTGTCTTGCTGCTTTGTTGCTCTGGAATCTCCAAAGATGGAGAAGGCATAGAGACACACAAGGAATACATCTCTTAGCTAAGAAATCAGTTAAGGAGGCCTACCGCCTGGCAGTGGCCTCAGGTCAGAAAAGAAACAAGTGATGATATAATTCTCAAGTTTGTTGTCAAGATCTTCAGTAAAATAGAAAAACAAAAAAGACTTGGGCTGGGAAATGTTGGTATGCAGAGAACAATTAAGGGACCAAGGGAAGGCTGTCCCATATAAAGTAGTTAAAAGATTGGCAACTCATAAACAAATTAATCAGCAGAAATTCATTAAGCAGCTACTATGTGGCAGATGCGCTAGGCAGGGGAGATACAACACTAAAAGTAGGATATTCCTTGTTTTTGGGCAGCTTGTATTCTACTGGGGGATATAACATGTATCAGTGAGTGGGAGGCAAGGAAAAATCCATGCTCAAATCATGGGTCTCATTCTACCAAGGCTCATTGATGCTTATGAGATTATTCATGCTTTGCATTAGGAGCTCTAGCTCATCTTTCTTGATATCCATACATCATACATTATCTTTCTTTCTTTCTTTCTTTTTTTTGGTGAGGCAATTGGGGTTAAGTGACTTGCCCAGGCTCACACAGCTAGTAAATGTCAAGTGTCTCAGGCTGGACTTGAACTCAGGTCCTCCTGACTCCAGGGGCCAGTGCCTCTATCCACTGAACCACCTAGCTGCCCCTATACATTTTTCTATTAATATCTGTGACGGTGAGTTTTTATTACTGGCTCTTTTCTTGGATTTTTGTCTCATGAGAACATCTTTGTGACTCTATTGCTATTCTTTTAGCTCTTCATATGGTTGTAAGATTCTGCTTGAGGTACTGATGTTTTAAGATGATGTCGTCTTATTGGAAGGATATTGGAAAAGCACTGCTGAAGGTATTAGACTGGCTAGAAGCCACTGGTCTAAATCTTTCAAATAGAAATTGCCAGTTCTGTAGTGTCTCCAGTTCAGTACATAAGTCTATAATATCACAACAAAGAGCCAATACCAATCTTGAAAGGTAGAGGCCACTCTTCACCCTGGCCACATGTAAAGAATTCCTGAGAGTTAAAAGACTTTCCTCAAATTCAGTCGTTACTAATATTAATTTGTGGGAAGACTATGCCTTCATCACTAAGACTTTCACACGGTTTCATTCATGAGTATATTCTTGAGAAAAACTACAAAGTAGAAGAGCAAAACAAAACAATCTGGCCTAGATATTCTGGCATCATTTGGAAATTATTTGGAGAATGAGACACACAAGTAGGACTTTAAAGACTTGGTTGATCAGTAGTTTCACAGATTCAGCTAACCCTTTGCATTACCCACTATAGAGTCATAGGAGCATTTATGCAAAGGGGACAGGGGCTGCCAAAGTCCGCTGCATTTTTAGTAAAAGACCCATTATATTAAACCCTGAATTGAGATGCTGTGCTTTAAAATGGGCTGTTACTGATACATTCTAAAAACTGTCCATGGAGGACACATCTAGTTTCAGATGGACAAAATCCACTGACATATTCTACCAAGTGCCAAAGTGGATGCTGCCAGACAGAAATAGGCAACTATAAGTTTAGTAGCCATGGAGGACCATCATGGGTATAATAGGTGCTTTATCCACAAGTCCCATATTTTATAATTTGTGGGAAATATCCACAAAGGAAATGCAAAGGATCAGGTACCAACATAAGAAAGCTCAACTGAGAATTTGGCTTTTTTCCTCCATAAAGTATTCCCTCAATGAATATAGACATGATTTTGGACCAATCCTCCCTGCCCTATTTGTCCTTCTGTGATTGGTGGCAAGAGTAGCTGCAAGGTGAAGATTTATGAGAAAGTATACAGAACATAAAATGGAGGTGGGGGAACCTTTGGAACTCAATCTTTACTCTCCAAAATGTTTCTTTTTGTATCCCACAGATGTGAATCTGACACGCAACTTTTTCTTTTTCTTTTCTTTTCTTTTTTTGGTGGGGCTATGAGGGTTAAGTGGACTTGCCTGGGGTCACACAGCTAGTGTCAAGTGTCTGAAGCTGCATTTAAACTCAAGTCCTCCTGAATCCAGGGCCCGTGCTTTATCCACTGCGCCACCTAGCTGCCCCCCTGACGCCCAATTTTTACTCAATAACCCTGGGACAGTTCTCTCTCAGGTCCTCAGAACAGTCTATGTCTCTCTTCAGTGTTTTATCTAAGAGGATTCCCCACCCCAAGCTAATATTAATGATCTTTTCTTACCCATTTCAGGAACTAAAATGTCTATAATACAAAAGGTACAATACCTTACATTTACATTACTGTTGGAAAGAATGAAGAAAGTGAAGCTATTACATGCTGAACTGGACCATATGAATCCAACAGAAGTTACAGAAAGGCATTACTTTGCTACTACCCAAAGAGTACTGCCCCATGGCCATGAAAGTATTGCAAGATGAAATTGGACACTTAGGCCTAGATAGAACTCAATAACATTTATTTACTTGCACCGAAGATGGCAGAAGGTAAATATAAAAAAGTAAAAAGACTTGAGTACAATGTGTCCAAAAGAAGGTGTTTCTGTCTCTACTGCTAACCTGGAAAATGTAAGTACCTGTAAACCTTTGGAGCTGGTATTCATAAATTCCTGATCTCTGAAAAGAAATAGGAAGACCATAAGCAACATCTAGTGGTGACAGATCACTGACTTATACTACATGGATCTATCCAACAAGGAACCAGTAGATTTTTACAATAGCCAGAGTGTTATGGAGAACTATTGTTCTACATATGACTTGCGGTCAAGATCCATTCTACTCAAGGTGGTCATTTGAGAGTGTAACTGATACTCTAGTCATAAGGTCATTGACTGGCATCCTTATCATTGCCTTGTCATCCCTTCCCACTATTCTTGAAACCTGGTATTCTCAAAAGAATTGAAAAGTTAGAAATCAGCAACTCGAGCAGTGTGACTTGGTCCTCCACAGCAGACACAGAAAGCAGGCTTTGATTTAGAACACATAGATGCAAAGGAGGTGCCGCTTAGATGCATTTTCTGTAATGGAAGAGAAAAGCTGCCATTCAAGGCAGGGCTCTTAGTTATTTGGGGAATATTCTCATTGCAAATAGATTATGGGGGCAGCTAGATGGCGCAGTGGATAGAGCACCGGCCCTGGATTCAGGAGTACCTGAGTTCAAATCTGGCCTCAGACACTTAATATTTACTAGCTGTGTGACCCTGGGCAAGTCACTTAACCCCAATTGCCCCGCAACAAACAAACAAACAAACAAACAAGCGAATAGATTATAGCCACATCCATAATGCCTCAATTAGTTCTCTTGTTCACCAGTGTCAACAGTTTTGCCAACTCAAAGCTATTTTGGATTAGGAAGAGTTAGTATTTTTTTTTTTTAGTGAGACAATTGGGGTTAAGTGACTTGCCCAGGGTCACACAGCCAGCCAAGTGTCAAGTGTCTGAGGCTGGATCTGAACTCAGGCACTCCTGACTCCAGGGCCAGCGCTCCATCCACTGCGCCACCTAGCTGCCCCAGGAAGAGTTAGTATTGATGAAGATGTTGTTTAAGAGCCTAAATGAGAACTTAAATACTTGTTTAGCAGGAAATCCTATGCCTGGATATTTGAACAATGTGGACCATTTGGAAGACAAGAAGAGAGGGTAGACTTGAGGCCAGAAAGAACATAATAAACCCATTGGAACTGTATGAAATCCCAAGACCATACAACTAAGGATTACTCAAGATTGTGGTCCCCTAAAAGGCAGCAATAGTAGGCTTTCCATACCTTGTTCTTTCCATGTGGTGGCCTTGACTACATAACCCAGCAATGCCAGGGGTTAGGATTAAGTACTATAGAAGGAAACTCCTAGGAAAACAAGGGAGGCATAAGCCTGAACAAGGAAAAACTCAATTAGTCAACAGTGCCAAGCTCTGCTAGGTGCTAAGGATATTATTACAAGAAATGAAATAACCTTTGCTTTCAAGGAGTTTACATGCTATCAAAAGAGAAAACATATACTTATATAAATATGTACAGAATAAATTCTATGTAGTTTGGGTGGAGCATTAACATTTCAGGGGATCAGGAAAACTATCAAATAGTCAGAAACTTCAAACTCTCACAATATAGCCATACTAACTTGCCAGTGTGAATATTTCCCATTCAAGGTTCCCAACCATCTATCCCAGGAACCCTCAAAGCAAAAAACAAAGAAAAGAGAACTACCAGGGGCAAAGGAAAGAAGTCCCAAGGGTATGGCAATGGTTACTCCTCTGATTTGCTTAAAGAACTTACCTGTGGCCAGGGGCCAGGATAGAATGAATAGGCACAAGCCTTAATTGGTTATAGGGCTTCCAGAGAGTAGATCGATAAGTCAACAAGCATTTATTAGGTGGTTACTTCATGCTAGGCACTGTGCTAGGCACTGGGGATATAAAAGCAATAAAATGAAAAACTTCTCTAAAGGAGTTTGGATTCAAATGGTGGAGATAACATGTGTATATATCCCATTTCAAATGCATCTAACACAGAGAGAATACATTGTAATTTTAAAGAGCCAAATGGAATTTTGAGAAAAGCAGTTTGTACTGGCATTTTGAGATGACAGCTAAAAATGTCTTGCTATGAAATGTATCTTTATAGAGTCAGGGAGATTGTGTTTATTTTATCTGTATCTATAACGTTCTGTGAAGAATTTTTGAAGAAGACAGATAAGGAGAAAGTGATATAAAATTTCTTCCTTGTCAGAACTGTCATAAATTTTACACACACACACACACACACACACACACATGCACGCACACACACATGCACACGCACACACACACACATATATGAACGTTATAAAGGGAATTTTGTAAAAAGATTATGAGGAACCAGGAAATACAGTATACTTAGAAAGACAATTTCCTATGATTACTGAAGAGAAGACAAAGAAAAAGAATTAATCTAGCTCATTTCCTAAGAGACTGGATTTAACTCTTATCTTAAGAGGAAATATTAAGAAGATTCTTAAGAGACCTTAACTATTATCTAGAATGAATTGAGTGGTATAAGGCTGAATTTCCAGATAAGTGAAGAGGAGTCATTTCCCGTTATAGTGAGAGTTTAAGAAGGCTCTGACTATTAACGTTCACATAACTAAAATATGTTAAATGGTTATATTTATATATGTATATATAATGTTTATATATACATATATATGTCTTGTTATTGATTGTAAATAAATTATACATGATAATTTTCATTCTCATTTAGCCATGGAAAAATAAGAGTAATTACTACTGGATAAGGAGGTTTCTCTAGTTCCCTAAATAACTGACATTTAATGAACTGGGATAGGGGCTTCAACTAATTTATTAATTCATGAAAATGAGATTATGATTTCATTAATGAGAAATAAGTTACCTAAGCACACTTGTGGATTTCTCAAGAGTGTGGGAGGATAACTGTAAATAAGAAAATGAATCAACGAAAGGGCTGCAGAGTAATATACATGTAAATTTGGTCAATCCAGTGACCTCCTCATTTAACCTAGCTACACATGGGGACATCTCTTCAACTAGTTTCGTATAGAATAAATTCAAAATACGTTATACTCAATACTCAAATAGATGTTATCTCAATCAATGGAGATTGCAACCCATACATACTTGACCATGTTGTTAATGGTCTTCCAAAAGTTATCCCAAATAGGCCTTCCTCATTTTCTTTTTTTCCTGTGAGGAGGGACAAACCCAGGTCTAAATAATAACAAAGGTGATGAAGCCCTCTTGCAATCTCCCATCTTTTTTGGGGGGCTGGGAAATGAAGGTTAAGTGACTTGCCCAGGGTCACACCGCTAGTAAGTGTCAAGTGTCTGAGGCCAAATTTGAACTCAGGTCCTCCTGAATCCAGGGCTGGTGCTTTATCCATTGCATCACCTAGCTGCCCCCATAATCTCCTATCTTTCTCTGTTTTAGCCCCTCATCTGCAACATGAATCAAAATCCAGATATCAAAGTCTTCCTCTCTGTCTGGGAGGATATATGCTACTGAAAAGAAAATTAAGTTTTCAGAGAGGGGCCCCTTTTGACCAACTATTTGATTGACAGCTTTTCCTAAAGGCAGAACCCATGACTCCATTGACATTTCTGGCTCACTCTCTAGCAGTTAATCTATTTTAAGACAATTAATTTTTAAATTTTTTGTTATTCTGAACTTGACAAACGTCAAGAAACATGAACATTTCCGTGAACAAGAGCAGAAAAAGAGAATTGCATATTAAACTGCGACTCTATTGCATACAACTTTAAAAAAACTAGTGAAAAAAATTTATTAATAAGTGTTTACTATATGCAACATGCTGTGCTAAACATTTTTGGTACCTACAGAATGGCAAATCATTCCTAGATCTTAAAGAGTTCACATTTTAGGGGCAGCTAGGTGGCGCAGTGGATGGAGCACCAGCCCGAGATTCAGGAGGACCTGAGTTCAAATCTGACCTCAGACCCTCAATACTTACTAGCTGTGTGACCCTGGGCAAGTTACTTAACCCCAATTGCCTCACACACACACAAAAAAAGTTCACATTTTAATAGGGAGAGTGTTTCAAATGACTCACTGCACTGAGCCAATTGTTTTGAGATAGTTCTCTGGCATAATGAAGTCCTTCCTGAGAGGATGTAGGTTTCCCACTTGACCCTTGCTTTCTAGGGTGCCATACTCCCCCAGTGTAGATACAGCTATCAATAAGCTGAGTACTTTTCTAGATACCCAGTTTATGTTTAAGGAAAGAACTAAGGCCAGCCAAAGACATCAGGGAAAACAACCCTTTAATGAGTTTGGGTGCTGAAAATGTGTTAAAACAATGGCAGTCAGTTCGATTCAAAGCTTTAATGCAAACAATGGGAAAGAGGGAAAGAGGGAAAGAGGGAGAGAGGAAAAGGGAACCTGATATACAACTGAGCATCCACACTAACATAGAGTACAGTACAACTCACAAAGGGGCAGTGCTGTCTTGGGGAATACATAGACATGGAACCAGTCAGCAGGAAAGGGGTGATCCAGAGGAAGGAATGCTCTTGCTGTAGGGGAGGGTGTGCTCCCTCAGGAAGGGGTGCTGCAGTGGGGAGGTATGCTCCTGCCAGAGAGGAGAGTGTGTTCCAAAGTACCTTTCTGAAGGTGGAACTCTTATACTCTGATTTTGGGTACCCCCCCCAATATGGCTGAGTGGCATATCAGGGGTCAGGGCAAAATATTATTTGGGGGGGTTGTTATTAGGGAAAAAAACAAGCTAGTAATCTGATGGTAGACAAAGTATTATTTGGGAAACATGGCTGGATTAACCTTTGAATAATATTATTGTAAGGAATTGTCCATGAGTATTTTTTATAAGCCGATAGCCTCCCTTAAGGGGAGATTCTCATAATGGCCTCAAAACTATCAGGCCTGATCTCATAACAATGGTTTCCATGTATAAATTCCATAAACTACAGCCTCTCTTAAGGGGAGACTTTCATATTTGTTTCAAGACTACCAGGCCTAATATGGTGAGAGAGAAGCAATACATATAGGAGGTTTTATCTACAAATCAGATGGAAAAATCTGGTGGTCCTTAGTATGCAGGTGGTAATACATTTTACTTAATGCCATTTCCATTAATAAAACCATATTTGTTTCTGATATTGAACCATTTAACAGTCTGGAAAAAAAGGCAGTGGTCAGTGGAGGAGGGGATGCTACTGTTCTCAGGACTCTTGGGCTTACCTGACTGTCAGTGGCTTTTGTCTTGCTGTTGGTGTTAGTGGTAAGAAGGGTTGCTCCCCCTTGATGACGGCTGCTGGGGTCATGCAGGAAGCTGGATTGGTGGCCTGGAAGTGGGCACTATTCTTGGGGCTTTGGGGCTCAAGATCCTGTGTTGTTTCTACCTGGGTCTTTGGAAAGGTGGTGGTTGAGGTATTTTGATCTACCTAGCATGTCACCTCTCATCTCCCTCTTTTGTTGTTGTTCAGTCATTTTCAGTCATGTCCAACTGTTCTTGACCTCATTTGGAGTTTTCTTGGTAAAGATACTGTGGTGATTTGCCATTTCCTTCTTCAGCTCAGGAAACTGAGGTAAATACGGTTAAGTGACTTGCCTAGGGTTACCCAACTGGTAAGTATCTGAGACCAGATTTGAACTCAGGAAGATGACTCCTGGTCTAGCATTCTACTCTGCCATCTAGGTGCCCCATCTGTCCTTAGGATGCCTTAATGATCCCATGAGACTGTCTTTCCTACACCAATAGTCCATTAGCTCTTTGGAAAAAGGTGGAAAGCATATTTCTTCATCACTTTTCTGGAGTTGTGATTGATCATTGCATTGATAAGACTTTTTAAGTCTTTCAAAGTTGTATTTCTTAACACTGTTGCAGAGAAATGTATACTATGTATAAAGTATTCTGATTCTGTTCATTTCACTCTTCATCAGTTCATACAAGTTTTCCCAGGGTTCTCTGAATCTGTCCCATTCATCACCTCTTATAGAGAAATGATATTCCATTCCATTCATATAATATAATTGTTCAGCCATTCCCCTACCAACTGACACCTCCTTATTTTCCAGCTCTTTGCTACAACAAAAAGCGTTATGAATATATTTGTACATAGGGGTCCCTTTTCTCTTTCTTTGATCTCTTTGTGGTATATGCCTACTAGTGGCCTTGCTGGACCAAAGGCTATATACAATTTAAGTGACTTTTTGTGCATTGTTCCAAATTGCTTTCCAGAATGGCTGGACAAGTCAGAGGTCCACCAACAGTACATTAGTGTGCTAGTCTTCCCCCCATTTCCTCAAAAGTCAACATCTTCCTCCCCTCATCAATCTCTGTCAATTTGATGAACTTGAGAGGAATCACAAAGTCAGAATCATAGAATCATAGAAAATTAAGATAGTTAATTTTCATTTCTCTTCTTAGTGATTTGAACCATTTAAAAATATTGCAATTGATAACTTGTTTTCCCTTCTTTTTGAATATTGTCTGTTTGACAATGGTCCTTTGACCATTTATCTATTTACCAGTGACTCTGGTTCTTCCATATTTAATTTAATTTTCTCTTTATATTGAATATCAGACCTTTATCAGAGAAAACTTGCTGCAAAATTTTTCCCAGGTAACTGTTTCCTTTATAATTGTAATTGAAATGATTTTGTTTGTGCAAAAGCTTTTCAATTTATATAATCAAAATTATCCAGATTATCTGCTGGGTTCCTCTCTTTTTTTGGTCAACAACTCTTCTATCTATAGTTATGAAAGGTATATCCTTTCCTACTTTATTTATGATGTAACCTTTTATGAACTCATTTGGAATTTATTATGACATATATATATATATATATATCATATGAGATGTTTATTTAACCTAATTTTTGCCAGTTTGCTTTCTAATTTTCCTCAGTCATTTTTGTCCAATAGTGATTCTTTATACCAGTAGCTAGGGTTTGGGGACTTAATGACCAACATATTACTATATCCATTTGCTTCTGAATCTTGTGTGCCTAATCTATTCCACTGATCAAATTTTCCTTCTTTCTTTCTTTCTTCCTTCCTTCCTTCCTTCCTTCTTTCTTTTTTTGTTTTTTAACTAGTACCAAATAGCTTTGATGATTACTACATTGTAATATAGTTTGAGATTTGTAATATAATAATAGTCGACACTTATATAGCACTTACTATGTGCCAGATGCTTTACAATCATTATCTCATTTGATCTTTACCACTACCCTGGGAAGTAGGTACTATTATTATGCCCATTTTATAGATGAGGAAACCGAGGCAAACAGAAGGTAAATAACTTGCCCAGGGTCACATAGATAGTAAGTGTTTGAGAGAAGATTTTAACTCAGGTCTTTTTGACTCTGGGCCTGATGCTGTATACAGTATGTCACTTAGCTTCTGTTAGGAGATATTAGCTTCCCTTCCTGCCTGCTTTTCTTTTTTCTTTTCTTTTTAAATTTTTTTCTCCACCCTGCTTTTCACTATTTCCCTTCACATTCTTGATTTTTTTTTTTTGCCTAAGGTTACACAGTTAGTCAACATCAAATGTTGTATGTAAACCCAGGTTCACTAAATCTAAGGCCACTGCTCTTTTCATGGGCGCCTTCAAATTAATAGTACTAATTGAGGAGACCTACTCATCACTGTGCCCCAGTCTTCCAGTAAAAGGGTATCCATGGCAACCACTCACCTCCAACAGAGAACTGACTGTACAGGGCTTCCTTTGCACACTTTTGCCTTGAGGTTTGTAGGATCTGTACTGACCAATGCACTACTGATTTTGGCAGCTAAGACATTCCCACACAAAAACAGCCAACACTCTAGATGAGCCTTCAAAATATAATCTAGCCAGGGAAGCTAGGTGGCGCAGTGGATAGAGCACCAGCCCTGGATTCAGGAGGACCTGAGTTCAAATCTGGCCTCAGACACTTGACACTTACTAGCTGTGTGACCCTGGGCAAGTCACTTAACCCCAATTGCTTCACCAATATATATATATATATAATCTAGCCAAGAATAATCTAAGAGTCTAGACTCCCTGTTTGAGAGGTTACAGATATTAAGGTATCACCCTGCAAAGATTACATGCTTTATAATTTTGTACTAGCTTTTACAATCAGTGGCTCAGGGACTTTCCAAGTTATTAATAAAAAATGAGAGAAAACCCTGGCTTCAGTTCAGTTGAGTAGGATCAGAGGGGATGGACAGAAATTGCCAGAAAAAGGTGTTGGGTTAAGAAGCTCATGACTGTAATTATTGAAGAATACTGGAACGTATGCCATCAACTCACCAACCACAAAGTCTTTACTGAGTCTAGTGCATCCCTAGTACTTAGGCAGGCTATACCCTGGTCCCAGGATTATTTTAGTGGGCATGGAGCTTAATGTGTTCTGGTTATAGGTTGATTTTATATTCAAGTGGGACTTCCTAGTAGGTTGAATGTGGTTTTTGTTTTTTGGGGGGTATATATAATCTATTCTTTGGGTACTTTCCCCAGCCTGGGGAGGGAATAGAAGTGGCCTGGGTGTCTAGAAAAATTTTCTCAAGGTCCTGCATCAAAGGATCTGGGCTACTGCACTGTCTTCCTCCCTCTCTTCTTTCCTTTCCCTCCTTCCTTCGCTCCTTCCTTCCCTTATCTCTTTTCTTCCCTTCCCTTCCCTTCCCTTTCTTTCATACGGTCCTTTAAGGTTTGCCAAACACTTGCCTCACAACCACCTTGTGAGGCAGATAGCTGGTAAAAATCTTATTATCCTCATTTTATTGATGAAGCTCAGAGATGCTGAATGGCTTGTGTCATGGTCACACAGCAAATATTTGAGGCAGGATTAGAGCCAGGATCTCCTGACTTCAAGTTTAGCCTGATATACATTAAATTACAATCACTCTTGGACTTATTGGAACTGGGGTTTTTTGCCCTGGAGAATTGGGCTCAAGGGAGAATGAGCATGTTCAGATACTGATCAGGACTATGTGTCAGGAGGACCAAGCATGGGAAGTCTTCCAGGAAGAGGTTAACTCACCAGTGGGCACCAAGGCCTGGGCACCTAGGATAGGAGATGGCATAAAAAAGAAGATGCTTTCAGTTTCCAGCAGTCCTGATATTGGGACCAGTAACAGCTTAGCTCTCCTAGAAAGAAAGAAGGAAACAAGCATTTATTAAGCACTTAATATGTGCTAGATACTGTGCTAAGCACTTTACAAATATTATCTTATTTAATACTCACAACAATCCTGGGAGTTAGGTGCAATTATTATTTCCCATTTTATTGTTGAGGAAACTGAGGCAGAGGTTAAGTGACTTTTCCAGGATCACACAGTTATTAGGTGTCTGAGGCTAGATTTAAGCTCAGGTCTTCCTGGCTACAGACCTAGGACCCTATCCACATCTGAGGCAGCCTTAAAGACTGGGTCTCAGATTCTATCATTATCATGGACAAGGTGTGTTTGACAGAATCCACACATTAGATGCAGCTCTAAAAGGGACTGCATGTAACTGTGAGCACCATCCTCATCGATCTCTTTCAGAGCTGGTTGTTTAATATCTTGGGAAGACAAAATCATCTTCAGAGTGCCTCCTGACATTCTATCTCTAGGTTGGCTCTTGCCCATTTGTGGCCATTTCAATGAAAAGGCCCTAATTCTGCTGCAGCTCCTTCACAGAATCTATGTAGAATTAGAGGGGTCCTTAGAGGTAGTTTAGGTAATATTGTGGGTAGAGGGTTGGATTTGGAGTTGAGAAGACCTGAGCTCAAATCTGGTCTCAGATGTTTATTAGTGAGGGCAGCTAGGTGGTGCAGTGGATAAAGTACTGACCCTAGATTCTGGAGGAGCTAAGTTCAAATCCGGCCTCAGACACTTGACACTTACTAGTTGTTGCCCCACCAAAAAAAAAAGATGGGAGATTACGAGAGGGCTTCATCACCTTTGTCATCATTATTTAGAACTGGGTTTGCCCCTCCTCACAGGAAAACCTGCTCTACATTGGTGCTAGGGACAGAAAAGCAAGTGGGTAAAAGGCAGGTAAAACACATGTCCTTTTTGAAGTGGGAAGGGGAGGGCAGCGGGAGGGGGGAGAAGAGGGTGTTGGGCCCTGGAGAGCAGTTCCATGTGAAATCTCTGGCTAAGACACCAGATGGCGCTCAAGCTTCTCTGGCACCCAGTTCCCTCTCAGTCCCTCTGCCTGAGTGAGAATTTGTCAGTCTGGGTGGATCCCAGCCTTCCTTTTAGTACCTTCAAAAGCACAGGTTCTATCTTGTTTCAAAGTCTATACCCAATTAATTTAGGGTATAAAATATAAAGATTTCCAACAGTTAGTCATAATTTATCAAAATGGCTCATTTTCCATGCCCAGTATTCTTATTTCCTTTCTAATCCCCTTCTTGAATCGGTGGGATTACATATTTACATTCTCATGTGGATTAAATGAACTATTTATTAAATAAAATTTAAAACTACAAAGTATATCTTTGAAAAAGACTTCAAAGACATGATACCCCATGGAACTTTTACCCACTCTCTTTTAAAACATGCCTTGTGGGGGCAGTTAGATGGCACAGTGGATAAAGTGGCCCTCTCAGACACTTGACACTTACAAGCTGTGTGACCCTGGGCAAGTCACTCAACCTCCATTGCCCCGAAAATAAAAACATGCCTTGTTGTTCTCACAAGGAAAGGAGGGGCATAGAGCCCTAAAACCTTCATTGAAAAGCATTTCCAAGCACCCCCAGTCTATGAGTCTAACAAAGGAGAAAAGGTAACCATCTTATCATGCCAAAGGAGACAATCCTATATCCCAACTTCTATGGGGACAGCACTAGATTACAGTTAAAAGCTAGAGTCCTCTGAGTCAGTAGAATAGACAAGGGGTTTTCTGAGATCAGGTGCTGCTTTTCCCCAGGGGCTAGTGAGTACATTGTCCATTTTGTTTATTTGTCTGTCTGCTGTTTCTATTAGTTTCTGTTTTTCTAGCTTTGTCACTGTCTCTTTATTTATGCTGTTTCTGTCTGTTTTTGTCTGTCTCTGTCCATCTGTCTGTCTGTCTCTGTCTCATCTGGTGTGCTTTTTGTAAACAAGGCAACTCTTTGTCATCAAATATCCTGCTCCAACGGACATTAGGGTACTTCTGTTTTTTCATTAACAATGGCTCAGAAAAATTCACCTCCCAGCTTGATAGTTCTATTCTTGGCACTGAAAAGAATGAGAAAATTTTAGGGGAGGAAAAGCTAAGCTGTTTCTAACAGGGGTTACAATATGTACCTTGAATATGCAACAGCCCAAGGTCACTACTCAAATGTTTACAGTGGAATAGCCAGTTCTGTAACATTGATAATGTTGGGGCTATCTTTAGGAAATGTCTAACTGTAAGGAGAGAGAGAGAAGCTCTCCAATTTTGCTCTAGAATTGGAGAGACTGTTACATGGAGCAGTAATCAAAGGTTCATTGGGTGTGGAATTCAGGAGGACTGATGGGGGAACTGAAGATCAAAACTGATAGATCTAAGGCTGCATCATCATCATAGCACATACTATGTTCTGGATGCTTTACAAATATTATCTCATTTGATCCTTGCAACCCTGGGACATATTTGCTGTTACTGTTTCCATTTTATTGTTGAGGAAACAAAGGTTGTGACTTGCCCAAGGTCACACAGCAAGCAAGTGTCTGAGACTAAATTTGAACTTTGGTCTTCCTGAGTCTAGGCCCAGCCCTCTCTATTCACTGGACCATCTAGCTCCAGGAACATTCCCCTAACTACTTAGGACTGATTGGGTCAGGGAAGTCAAGGCAGAATACTGTAACAAAAATGTACCCTTTGTGGATTATAATTTGTAACTTGAAGATGAAACAATCTAAGGTCACAGTACTCAAATATGGATTGTATGCAGGCTTAGCTAAATAGACCACTCTGGTGTGGGTCACTGAGAGCAAAGAAAAGAACCCAACCAGAAAAAAAACTGATTATAGATGCTGAAGCTAGGTCTGCTGGTAGCCAGGCTATACTCTAGAGGGACAAGACAGTTTGGGAAGCCCAACTGTTTTGGTAATAGAACACATAAAAACATATCCAGAAGGTCAAGTAGTGTTTTGTTGCCACTGTGGAAGAAATGGGCACATGTGTGTTTCTTTTATTCAAAAGGTAGCTCTGATATGGACTTATCCATTAGACTAGTATTGGGAAATGGTACAGAGCCTAGGGATGGAGGGTATGCTAAGAAATTCTCCCCTGCCCCACCAAGTTTTCCAGCATCCTTTCCACTGAGACTTACATGTAGCTGTAATGGTGAGAATTCAACTATTGGTGTATTTTCTTGGGCTGGAAAAAAAAGAATCCCAAATGACAATTAATTCTATCCAGTCATTTTTATGAAGAAAAAAAAAAACACCTGAAGTTGTTGTGTCGTTTCAGTTAAGTCCAACTCTCTGTGAACCCATTTGGGGTTTACCTGGCAAAGAAACTGGAATGGTTTGTCATTTCCTTCTCCAGCTCATGAGGAAACTGAGGCAAACTAAGTTAAAGGGACTTTCCCAGGGTCACACAGTTTGTAAGTATCTGAGACTGGATTTGAACTGTGGTTCTCCTGACTCCAGGGCTGGCCCTCTGCCACTGCCTACATGCTCCGTCACTTCCCTGAAGTACATAACTCTAAAAACTTTACAGGAGTCAGACTTCAGTTGTATAAGTAAGAAGGATGACCTAAATCTGGTAACATCAAAATTTGTTTAGAGTTTCCTGGGGAGGTTGTGGGTACCATCTAAAAGGTAGACACCATCACTATAATGGATATTTGTCATGATTGGGTTGGTTTTTTCTTTCTTGCAAGACAGGGTTCAAACTGAACAGGAGGAAGGGTTTTGCTTTGGGGTCTTTTTCCTGAAAATGACTCTTATATGAAGACAAAAATATAATAATAATGTAAATAACATAAATATATAAATACATATGTAAATAAAATTTATAAATAACATGTATGTAAAATTAAAAAGAAAAAAGTATATACAATTCCACTGGTATGAATAAACCCAGCAAACAACTCTGGGGACCTAGCACTGATTACTTACCAACCCATATCTATTCAAAGCACTGCCAAGATGTTGTTGACAGCAAACTGGGACAATGAAAACCTCAACAATCTGTGCTTCTCTTGCAGAAGCTTAAGGTGGGATAAAGCACTGATCCTGGATTCAGGAGGACCTGAGTTCAAATCTGGCCTCAGATACTTTACATCTACTAGCTGTGTGACCCTGGGCAAGTCACTTAACCCTCATTGCCCCTCAAAAGGGAGGAAGGGGGGAGGAGGAGGAGGGGGAGGAGGAAGAGGAGGAGGAGGGGGGAGGAGGAGGAGGAGAAGGAGAAGGAGAAGGAGGAGGAGAAAAGGAAGAAGAAGAAGGTGGGGCAGCTAGGTGGCGCAGTGGATAGAGCACCGGACCTGGAGTCAGGAGTACCTGAGTTCAAATCCGGCCTCAGACACTTAACACTTACTAGCTGTGTGACCCTGGGCAAGTCACTTAACCCCAATTGCCTCACTAGAAGAAGAAGAAGAAGAAGAAGAAGAAGAAGAAGAAGAAGAAGAAGAAGAAGGTGGATAAAGGCACGTGCTTCCATAGAGCATCAAGGAATCAATCCACCCTTCATTTCCCTGGTGGACAAACTTTTGAGACTGGAATCCAGAGAATGAAAGGTATGACTAAGCAGGAAACAACACAATGTTTTGTTTTGGGGGGTTTTGTTTTGATTTTTGGTGCTGGGCAATGAGGGTTAAGTGACTTGCCCAGGGTCACACAACTAGTATGTGTCAAGTGTCTGAGGCTGGATTTGAACTCAGGTCCTCCTGAATCCGGGGCCAGTGCTTTATCCATTGTGCCACCTAGCTGCCCCCACAATGTTTTTATTGAAGGAATGGCTTACGGGATGTATCTAAGGGATAATATGAACAATCCATCTCCACAGTTTCTAACATCTTCAAAATCAGTATGGAAAATCCTACTCTTAGAGATGGAGGACCTCAGGAACTACCTGGAGGTACTGTTGGACAACGGTATCAGAAAAGAGTTAGTTCCATACCCAACTATGTCTCACCTATAGTGATGGGAAGGGAAAAGACTGGGATAGTCAGGATGTGTGTAATCAAACCATCAATACCAGAACTAAGTTATACTACATCTCTAATTTAAAATGCCCTCAACCAGGGCTTCTGAACCCTTTTTGGGTGTCACAGACTTCTTTGACAGACTGGTGAAGCCTATAAACTCCTTTTCAGAATAATGTTTTAAATATTTAAGATAAAATACATAGGACTGTCATTCCCCAATTGAGAAATGGTCAAAGGATATGAACAGGCAGTTTTCTGATGAAGAAATCAAAGCTATCTATTGCCATATGAAAAAATGCTCTAAATCACTATTGATTAGAGAAATGCAAATTAAAACAACTCTGAGGTGCCACCTTGCACCCATCCGATTGGCCAATATGACAAAAAGAAAAATAATAAATGTTGGAGAAGTTATGCAAAAATTGGAACACTAAAGCATTGTTGGTGGAGCTGTGAACTGATCCAACCATTCTGGAGAGCAATTTGGAACTATGCCCAAAGGGCTATGGGACTGTTCATACCCTTTGACTCAGTGGTACCACTACTAGGTCTGTATCCCAAAAAGATCATAGAAGAGGGAAAAGGACCCACATGTACAAAAATATTTATAGTAGCTCTCTTTGTGGTGGCAAAGAATTGGAAATTGAGGGAATGACCATCAATTGGGGAATGGCTAAATAAGTTGTGGTATATGAATGTAATAGAATACTATTGTGCTGTAAGAAACAATGAGCAGGAGGAGTTCAGAAAAACCTGGAAGGACTTACATGAACTGATGCTGAGTGCAATGAGCAAAACCAGGAGAACATTGTACACTATAACAGCAACATTGTCTGATGAACAATGGTGATAGACTTAGCTCCTCTCAGCAGTGCAATGATCCAAGACAATTTCAAAGAACTCATGATAGAGAGTGCTTTCAACATCCAGAAAAAAGAACTGTGGATTATGAATGCAGATTGAACCATACTGTTTCTACTTTTGGGCTGTTTTTTCCTTCTTTTTTTTAAGTTTTTCTCCTTGTGCTCTGATTCTTCTTTCATAAGATGACTAATGCAGAAATATGTTTAATGTGATTGCACATATATAATCTATATCAGATTGCTTTCCGTCTTGGGGAGGGGGGAGGGAAAGGAGGGTGGGAGAAAAATTTGGAACTAAAAATCCTATGAAAACAAATGTTGAAAACTATACTTGTATGTAACTGAAAAATAATAAAATACTTTTATTTATTTAAAAAAATACAGGGGCAGCTAGGTGGCGCAGTGGATAGAGCTCCGACCCTGGAGTCAGGAGTACCTGAGTTCAAATCTGACCTCAGACACTTAACACTTACTAGCTGTGTGACCTTGGGCAAGTCACAACCCCAATTGCCTCACTTAAAAAAAAAAAGAAGAAAAAAATACATAGGACTGCAAAGAAAACCAAAGGTTGGTGAAAATTAAGATATCACTTTTTTTCTATTCAAATTCATGGACTCCCTGAAATCTATCCACAGGCCCTTGAGGGTTCTGTGTGCCCCAGGTTAAGAGCTCTCAATCTAGACTATTTTCCAAGTAGCCAGTGGTTCTTAATGTTGTAAATTCACAATGATTCCTCTAAGATCTCTGTGGGAGGAAAAGATAAAGAAGAGAGAGGTTTCATCTGCACAGAAGAATTTTATCAATTAGATCCCATGCCCCACCTCCAAGAATTTCTGAGGCTCCTGACATTTTCCAGCAGTTTATGTGTTGGTTTATTTGGATGATCTCGTATTTTGGGAGATCCTGGAAGAACATAAGAAAAGACGACTGCAAGAGTTAGATTGATGAAAAGTCATTAGCCTAAGACTGGCAATTAACTTCAGGGGAGCCTTTGCCAAGTAAGTGGATTACACAGAATAGCTAAAATTTATATGGCTCTTTGAATTTGCAAAGCACTTTACAAGTAACTTATTTGATCCTCACAACCACCTTGGGAGGTAGGTGCTTTAATTATCCCCATTTTGCAGATTAGGAAACTGCGGCAGAATGACTTGCTTCACACAGCTAGTAAGTAGCATCTCAGGTAGGATTTGAGCTCAAGTAGTGCTGAATCCAAGTCCAACATGATCTCCATTGTGCCACCTGAATTTGGGCAAACAATAATTTTGGTTTCTAGGGAAATAAAACAAAAGGGACCAGCCTCACTGCATCCTTTTTCCAGCTTGCTCTTGAATTGGTTTGTATGGCAAGAAGGGGACATTATAGATGCTGGGAAGAGTATCCTCACCCTAGCTTTATTCAGATTATTTGCAGTTTGGTTTAATAGAATCCCTGAAATTATTTGAAGGGGATCTGGACTCCTAACTCAGGGATATGATAGGAGCTCAAAAGGAATTTTATACTATAACTCAGATAAAGGTTTTAACTGATGACCCTGAGAAGTAGATAAAAGTTCAAAAGCCATGCTTTAAAATGCTTAAGGGATTTACAAGAAAACGTTAAGGCTTTTCCAGGAACAAAATCATCATAGCTAGGGTGAGAAAGGAAGCAGTCAATCTTTACATCAAACATCTGATAAGGGTCTGATATCTGAAATATATAGAAAATGAATACAAAAATATAAAACCAAGGATAAGTGGTCAAAGAACATGAACAAAAAGTTCTCAAAAGAATTGAAAACTATCACCAATGATATGAGAGATTGCTCCAAATCACTAATAAGAAGGAAATGGTCATCAAAACAATATCATATCCAGCAAGTTGACAAAAATGACAAAAGTTGGAAATAGTCAATTTTGGAGGGTTTAAAAAATATGAGGCACTTTAATACATAGTTGATAGAGTTATAAATTAGTCTAACTCTTCTGCAAGATAATGTGGAATGATGCTAAGAAAGTGACTAAAATAGTCATACCCAATTGACCCAGAGATCTCACTGCAAGATATATAACCCAAGAAGACCAAAGATAGAAAGAAAGCCTCATTCATATATATGTATGTATGTGTGTGTGAATGAGGCTTTCTTTTATGTGTATATATACATATATACACACATACACACATATATATACATATACACAGATACACATACACATATACACATTTATCTTTTATATATATTTATAGAATCATTTTTGTAGTAACAGATAACATACAAGAAATATGTATAACCATAAAAAATACATAGCAGGGCATAGGCATGGGGAACGCATGATTAGGGCACATAAGTGAAAGGGCATCAATAGGTGAAGCTATTAACTGGTCTCAAAGAAGGTACTGAGATCTTTTCTTTCTCCTTCCCTTTTGGAAAGGGTATATGGTGTGTTCAAGAGGATTAGTATGTCTGGTTTGAGGGTTTGCCAAGCCCCTTTCAGGACTATTCATTTACCTTTGTGTTCACCATTCACCCAATTCTCACCAGTGACGCCAAGAATCTATAGCATGCACAAGGGTCACACCCTGGTAAACCCTCTCAGCAGACAGGATAAACCAGGTTGAGAGTAACTGACAGGACTCAAACGGTAGGTGAGTTGGGGGGATGTTTATACTAAGCATGTGAAGACTTGCCCCAGTGGGATGGGCGTATTTGCTCCAACAGTCAGGAAGGAAGTTGAAGCAGGCCCTATGGATTACTTATAGTTTAGTCAGACATCAAAGATGCCAAAATCATCCACTGCATCCCACTCATCGAGGACCGTCTTGACTTTTGTCTAAGTGGTAAGACTGACTTGCAGTGGACTTCAATGATTCTGGAAGAGAGAGTGAGGCTGATGATTTTGTGCAACTGCCTCACTTAAATCCAGTTCACTCAAAAGTGAAATCATTACCCATGATGTCACTGGTCCTTTTTGAAAATGAATGATAGGGGCAGCTAGGTGGCACAGTGGATAAAGCACTGGCCCTGGATTCAGAAGGACCTGAGTTCAAATTTGGCCTCATACACTTGACACTTACTAGCTGTGTGACCCTGGGCAAGTCACTTAAACCCCATTGCCCTGCAAAAAAGAAAGAAAGAATGAAAGAAAGAAAGAATGAATGAAAGAAAGAAAGAAAGAAAGAAAGAAAGAAAGAAAGAAAGAAAGAAAGAAAGAAAGAAAGAAAGAAGGAAGGAAGGAAAGAAAGAAGGAAAGAAAGAAGATGAAGGATAAACAACAACAACTGAATCTCACTTGCATGTGTCACTTAGACCTCATCATTTCCACCCTGCCCCCTTTCCTTTTTCTGACCAGAGGCTGGATATTTAATTAGCCACAACCTATTACAACTGATAGCACACTTTTGGCCCAGGGGCAATTTAATGGACATCTTAGGTCCTTGTGGCCCCTTTCTCTGCTGTTTTCTGGAGTTTACAGCAGATGAAGAGTTATTAGTGTAATCACAAATGCTCAGAGCTCCTAGTTACAACAATTCCCAACATTACAACTGGATCTTTTCTCTAATTAAAGTTTTGTGTATCTATAGCTGACTGCTGGCCTCTATATATGTTTGAGGTACAATAAGGATACCCATAATGTTTAGGTAAAAGAAATTTTAGCTGTTATTGGACAGGTACAGGAAGGAAAAGTTGAGGGGAAAACAGATTTGAGGGGAGAGGGTCTCCTTAAAAATGTAGGTACAACCAATAACTTCAGTCCAAGTTTTCTATTCTGAGATGCTTTCAGGGCCAAGTGTCTCATTTTGATCTCTCTCTTCCCTGCAAATGTTCCACCCACCTTTATATTTTCACTTTTCAGTTTCTCCTTTTTTAATTTCTCCTTTCATTTGTGGTCTCTGTGCTGGCTATTCTTTCTTTTTTTTTCTTTCTTTTTTTTTTTTTTAGTGAGGCAATTGGGGTTAAGTGACTTGCCCAGGGTCACACAGCTAGTAAGTGTTAAGTGTCTGAGGCCGGATTTGAACTCAGGTCCTCCTGAATCCAAGGCCGATGCTTTATCCACTGCGCCACCTAGCCACCCCTATTCTTTCTTGTTCTTGTTCAGTGAAGGGTGGAGGATGTCCCCTATGCACTCTTCCTCTGTCTCTTGAAGAATGCATATGTTCCTTTTAGAAGTCGTGGGAGCAACTTAAGTCACTCTTCTAACTTATGGTGAATAAAAATGATGCTGAGGTACCGTTTTCTCCAGGTTAAGATCATTTTAATTTTAATTCCTATCAAATGATCATATTTTGATAACAGCAAAATGGGTCACTCTGGTACCTTGGTAGTAAACCAAGGACCTAAGCATGATCAATTTATTAGTTACAGAAACCAATAAATTGGGTCAGTAGTCTCTCTCAATGACCAAAGATGGAAGGGGGGCAATAGGGTCTTTTAAACCTAGGTGTGTCTTCCTTCTGATTGGCCTAACTACATCATTTGGACCTCCCCTGGCAAAAGGCAAGGCAATCCTGATTGGTAGACATTTTAATGAAGAGGTAGGTTAAGAGTTAAGAGTAGGTTAAGAGGTGGGGATGAAACTAATCCTCAGGTGACAGGATTAGCTTTCAGATGCCCTTCCCTAACACTTAAGAAATACCAGTTGTTCTATGAGACCCAGCTGCCCCCAGCAATCTTGGCTAATAAAACAAAAACTATTTCAATCAGGACCCCCTTCCCCCATAGCCTTCCCCCTTGGAGACCAAGTTACCCCAACTTTGGCGAGGAAAAGCAAGGGCAGGAGACTTTTCCCCCAAGGATGTCCTAGCCCAGGCTGGTTGATGAGCAAATGCTGGGAGTGATTCACATTACTTAATCATCCTATGAAATCTCCCAGTGAAAAAGGTGGGGTCTGATGAAATTGGGAAAAGGCTAGATTTCAGATTAATATGATAAAGCAGAATATTTATTTTCCTCAAACTCAAAGATCAGGACAGTCCCAAATCTCTCTCAGAGAAGGGCATGCTTGTCCCTCTAACCTGCCAACCCCAGGATGCCAATCAATTCTCAAGTTCCTATTACACATATAAGGAATATATGTGGCCAACATAACCTCACAAACCCAATGCTACAAGGCTGCCAGTGTCCTCTGATGACATCATAGGCAAGCTACTTTCTCCACTAAGCAGGGGTCTTCTGTTGCCTGGGTCCTTCTGCCATATGCTCTCTACTGGAAATGTCCACTAAACTACTCTCAACTGCCATCTGCTAAGTATCTCTGATACCCTTCCTTACCAGAGGTTTGAGCTTCAAGTACGGTGCGTATTCTTTCCTCAGATACCAAAGAAGGGTCTACCAACTACTTTGTTTGAGGATCTCAGGAGCCATTATTAGTCCTTATGTGATGAAAAACCCTGTCAGCTAGCCAGAGACAACTTTAAACAACTTCAAGTCTCTCTTTTGAACAACATTTCCTCTTTGTGAGCTTGGATACCCTGACATAAAGTTACAAAACTCCTTTCTTGGCTGTCATATCCCTTGTTGCTAGTTTGCAGAAATTCCCAGGGACTCCAGTTACTAAAACAGTGAAGGAATTATGTAGAGTGGGATGACAAGGTTCTTCTCAATTCTCAATGGTTACCATTCAAATCAGCATGGTAGAAGAATGGAAGAGCCAGGTGGAGTTGGCAGAGCTGGATGTCTCAACCTTAGCTGCTTCATTTTATGTTCCTGGTTTTATTATGCAATCCTACGAGCAACAAAATCACTCCTCTCCCTCCTTTAAATTCAGAGAGGTTTATCAACAGAAGGTTGTCTATGGAGCGATATAATTTTTGGTCAGAGCCAGTCACAAAGACCATTATTAAGGTGTGCAGGAGCAGAATCTTTCTTAGTATAAGGAATAATAATGCCAATGAAAGCATGTAAAGTATTTGAATTTGCCAGATTATCTTTCTGGATTATTAATGTTCTCCCTTGCGCTTGGGAGGAGGAGGAGGAGGAGGATTGATGATGGTGGCGATGATAGTGGTGATGGTGTTGGTGATGATAATGATGATGAAAGAATTTCTTTTTTTAATCCAATTTTATTTTCAGTTCCACATTCTCTCCCTCCCTCACCCCTCCCCCACCCACTGAGAAGACAAGAAATATAAAACCCATTACAAATATTAAAGAGAGAATTTCTGGGGCAGCTAAGTGGCGCAGTGGATCAGCACCAGCCCTGGAGTCAGGAGTACCTGAGTTCAAATCCGACCTCAGACATTTGACACTTACTAGCTGTGTGACCCTGGGCAAGTCACTTAACCCCAATTGCCTGACTAAAAAGAAAAATAATAACATCAAAAAATCAAAAAAAGAGAGAATTTCTGATATTTGCCATGCCCTTCCTTTTATTCCCACTTTCAGTGAATATGTTCTGTCACAACAGAAAGGAAGGAAAGAAGCATTTATTAAGTGCCTACTATGTGCCAGACACTGGTACTAAGTACTTTATAAGTGTTGAGTCTCACAACAAATCCTGGAAAGTAGATGCTATTATTGTCTCCACTTTTTAGTTAAGGAAACTGAGGCAGATAGAAGTTAAATGACTTTCCCAGAATCACACTTCTAAGAAATGGCTAAGGTTTGAATTCAGGTGTTCCTGATTCTAAGCTCAACACTCTATCCACTGTGTCACCTAGCTGTGTGAAAGGACAGAGAAGTGACAATACCTGCATGCAGATACAGGGGTCCAGTTTCTTTTCCCTTTTTTGCCCCTGAGACACAGATTTCCTGAATGTCATGTTGGGAATAGGAAGCAGAGAGTTCTGTGATCAAACAGGGGCTTCTTATTCACCATGTAGGTAAGCAAAAACTTTCAGATTGAGGACCACTGGGCAGCAGCTAGAGGCTGATTCTGACCATAGTTCTGGCTGCACTGACTGAGAATAGAGGAGGATAAGCCAAGATCAGTATTGCGGAGGTGATGAGACCCTGAAACAGAGGAAAGGACTGCAGCATAAGAAAGACAAAAAAAAGTCCCAAGTATTTGAAACTCTCACATACCATGAATCCCAAGGAATGAATGATCCAAGAGTTAGAGGACCACTCTCACAATTTCTCTTCCTGAGGCCATTCTCCATGAGCTCCCTCTTCTCCCCTCTTCCTTATCTCATATCACTCATATGTCTTCTTGCCATTATTTTCTCCTTCAACCCTGTCTCACATAATGAGGTGGTCTTACTCTTTACCAAGGTCAACCCTATTACCTGCTCATGATCCCATTGCATCCTATCTCCTGCAATAGATTGTCCCTTCTGTCATCCCCATCATATCACTTATTTTTGATCTCTCACTGTCTACTGGCTCATTTTCTACTGCCAACAAATGTGCCCAAGTCTCTTCCACCCTCAAAAACCTTCACTTGATCCTTTCATCTGATAACAATCATTCTACTTCTCTGCCCTTTGTAGCTAGCTAAATTCCTCAAAAAGACCATCTATTTTTTCTCTACTTTCTCTCCTCTCACTCTCTTCTTTACCCCTTACAGTCTGGCTTCTGCCCTCATCATTTTACTGAAATTGCGCTCTCCAAAGTTATCAATGATCTCTTAGTTGCTAAAACCAATGACTTTTTTCAGTCTCTTTCTCCTTGACCTCTCTTCAGCCTTTGACTGTTGATCATCCTCTCCTTCTTAATATTCTCTTCTCTCTAAGTTTTCAGGACACCACTCTCTCCTTGTTCTTCTCCTACCTATCTGGTCACTCCTTTTCAGTCTCCATTGCTGGATCCTCATCCAACTCACTCCCTCTAACCATAGGTATCCCACAAAGTTCTATGCTGGGCCCTCTTCTCCCTCCATATTACTTCATTTGGTGATTTCATTAGGTCCCATGAAGTTAATTACCATCTATCCTGCCCCAACTTCTCCATTGACTTCATCAATCTCATATCTTCAAATGCCTTTCAGACATCTCAAACTGGATGTCCTGTAGACATCTTAAACTCAATATGTCCAAAAGAGAACTCATTATCTCTCTCCCTAAACTCTCCTTTCTCCCGCCCCACTACTTTCCTTATTCCTATAGAGGGAGAGCAGATCCTCCCAGGCTTGTACCCTAGGATTCATCCTAAACTCTTCACTATCTCTCACCTCCCATATTCAATCTCTTACCTGTTGATTTCACCTTTGCAACATCTCTTGAATATGCTCCCTTCTCTCCTCTAGCACCAACCTAATATAGGCCCTTATCCCCTCACAACTTGACTACTACAATAGCCTAGTGGTGGGTCTGCCTATCTCAAGTCTTTCTCCCAATCCAATCCTTCCTCCATTTGCTGCCAAAGTGATTTTCCTAAAATGCAGGTCTGACCACCTAAACTCTAGTTGCTCCCCATTGCCTTCAAAATCAAGTATAAAATCCTCTATTTGGCATCCAGAGCCCTTTGTAACCTAGCTCCTTCCTAGCTTTTCTACCTTATACTATTCATTCCAGTAACACTGTCCTCTTTGCTATTCCACAAGAAGAGACTCCATCAGGGGGCAGCTAGGTGGCACAGTGGATAGAGCACTGGCCCTGGAGTCAGGAGGACCTGAGTTCAAAGCCAGCCTCAGACACTTAACACTTACTAGCTCTGTGACCTTGGGCAAGTCACTTAACCCCAATTGCTTCACCAAAAAAAAAAAAAAAAAAAAAGAAGAGACTCCATCTCTCAGCTCCAGGCATCTTCTCTATCTAGAACACTCTCCCTCTTCAATGCTGCCTACTGGGTTATCTGGCTTCCTTTAAGTCCCAACTAAAATCTCATCTTTTACAGGAAAGCTTCTTAATTCTAACTCTTCTTAATTCTAGTGCCTTCCCTCTATTAATCATTTCCTATTTTTCCTATTTATAGCTCATTTGTATATATTTATTTACACGTTATCTCTCCCATTTGATTATGAGTTTCCCGATGACAGAGATTATCTTCTGCCTTTGTTTGTATCCCCATCTCTTAGGTTGGTACATAGTAGGCACTTAATAAATTTTGATTGATTGATTGCCTTCCCTTGTTTATATTCTATGGTCCAGAGGTGAGTCCCTAATGCACACATTTTCCTCCATTCCCTTTCTTCTATCCACAAATAAGTGCATTTTGGAAGTCTCTGCTACTTCTAAAAAAAAAATTGGAAGGGTAAGTAAGCAGGAGGAATTTGAGAGATGATTTGAAGCAAAAACTCCACATAAAAGCACTTAACATTTTTTCCTTTCATTTTCACTATGCTTAATAAATGGTGTGACCACTGAATATTGAGCACCTATGCCCTATCAGTGTTTGAGTCATCGATTGAGATAGGAAATTCCAAGCGTGGGGTAGGGATTCTAGAGTCATAAATTTCCTATTTTTAATCATTTTGAACAATATTCCATATTATCCTCTAGCTAAATTTTGAATCTGACCAGTATGGGTTTCATCAGACCAACACCACTGCTTACTCCCACATGGTGGAGTACAGGTGGTCATAAGGAATACTCCAGCCTTTTAGAATGTTTTCCTCATGTAGCAGAAGAATTCTGGTGAAATTATTTGGTTGGCTTTGTAAAGCATTTGTAATATTAGTCACTGCTTCTTTAAGGAAACTATTTTTAGTTTCTTAATGAAGTGCTTGGGGGATTGTGAGAAAATAATTATTGATAATGGGGTTTTTGTGGACCCCCCCCCAACTCGAGGCCTTAGCTCAGGAACCTTAGCTGATCTCTTTCAAAGCCAGCCCAGAGACAATAGAAATCAGGCTGCCTCAGTAAAGTAGAGACAATAGAAACCACACATTTTCAAAAGCACTTTTCCCCTTAGAGGGTCTGTCTTTCGGTATAGTACAGTTCATTTTAATATGGACCACCCTCAGGTCATGTCAACCAATGGAATTGAATGACTCTAGCCAATTACCTTTGAACAGTATGTAAGAGCCACCTCTATCCAAGGAGGAAGGTGTCTGGACCACAAGGGGCTTACCTTCTCTAGCACCTGGGACCTGCTTGAATAAGCCACAAGTTCTTTTCTCTCTCTCTAGGTAATGTAGGGTTTCTGAACTCTGCTTGGAGCCATATGCTCTCTCTTTCAGAGACAATTTGGTGTTGAGGGGTTTCTAGCTTGTGTTAAATGTGGTCAATGCTCTCCTAACATTTAATATGATTTAATAAGTGCTTACTACCAAAAAAAATTTATTTGGTTGGTAACTTTAGTAGAGCCCCATCCAATGGGCAAATCAGATACTTCACTCATTTGCTGGATACTTAGTATAAAGGCTAACTGCCTTTTTATGGGCTTAAGGTAGCATGTGACTTATTAGGCAGCATGCTGCATACTACCTAATTGTTACTTCAGTGCCCCAAATGTCAGATGAATATACATGAAGCATTGCATGAAGTCCACAAGTATTACAAAAGTATAAGCATGAAGGATAATTTATCTAAAATTTGTATCTTCTTCAAACTAAAAATTCTAAAGCTTATGGGTTGAGCTTCAAAGAATTTCCTTCAATTAATTGTCATACTGTAAAAAAACAGTACAAGACCTCCTTAAGGAGATCTTTTCAGAAAAAAAAATTTAATTTTAAAAATTAAAATTTTTTTTAAAAAGAGATCCTTTCAGGACATTCAAAAGAGATTGGCTACTAAAAAGACAAAGTGCCTAGTTTATAACATGAAGTTTGATGAGCAGGTCCATCAATGTATATATATTGAACAGACATTGCAACTGAACAATAAACTGAGCTCAGAATTGAATAGGAGGAAGAAGTCAAAAGAGATTAAATTTGGGAAATTATGCTATGCTTTCAGTGACCCCAAGGTGTTTGTTTCCATAAAAAGCTCATCTTATGAATACTAATATTACCCCAGTGATGCTATGTGCCTAGATGAACATCATAACATCAGGAGAATCGGTCATAATTCAAATGACAATAGAAAGACTCATGGTAGGCAAATATAGTCTGCAGCATCATAGCAGTGATGACTTAGAAACAAGATGTATATGGCTTAATGGAAAACAAGCTAAGTCAGTTAAGTAGCAAGAATGAGAGACGTCAGATGGAAATCCTGACCCTTAAATATCAGGAGGAAAAAACACAGAAAAAGGCCTCTAGTGAAATGGAAGATTTGTGAAAGACATGAGCAAGACTCAAACAGACATGACAAGGCATGGAGGAGGTTTTAACTACATCAGTAAAGGAGATCCTCACACTAATGAAACAACAAATCCATCAAAATAGTAACATATGGTGTAGACTTAAGGATAGCATTGCTGGCCCTTCAGTAAGTACATGTGCTTGTCTCCCTTCTGCTATGTCAACATGCACATATGAGCAGAGAAGGGGAAAAGAAAGAAGAACACTAGATCATGTGTGATCTTGAGAGAAATAATGGCAAGCTGTAGATGGGTCTGAAGAGAACTTGCAGAGAGACAATTCAGGAGAGCAATGAGACAGTTGCAAAGTGAAAGAGACGAATTGCTAGCCACTAGTTCCACTAGTAGAGGAAAAAAAAACAGTGCCAGAAAGTGACATTGAACTGACAGCAGAACCAACCTGATTCTCCACTCTGTTGGGACCTCCCTCAGGGTAATACTTTGAGTCACAGGAACTGTGAAATACACTAAGGAGAGAGAAAGCCCAATAGAAGGGGAAAGGAGCTCTTTTGACTGGCTAAAGGCTCAGATACAAGTCTTTTCTGTGTCTATCACTGTGCTAAATAAAACCTGTTCCATAAGTGATGCTCTTTAAATTAGCCTAAGTGCTTGCAGGGGAGATGAAGGCCCTTTTGTTGGAAGAAAAATGAGCCAGAAAATTAAATTCTCAGAGTTTCAAGGGGGCACACAGCCAGAGAGATTTTTGTGAGAAGCTTCCCAAATTGTAATCAGGGCTTGAAGTCAGGAGGAACATCCTGACACTAGGGTTATAAATATTAATATATAACTTTATATAATGGGTACCTATAATAAAGCATAATACTTTTCATTCTCTTGCTTCATTTTACCTACTGAGATACCCTTTTGTATCTTAGTTTCTATTGTGAACTAGGCTTAAAAGTTACAAAACCACATTTACAGCTTTTCTGTATTTCATGCTGTTAGACTATCTCTCCCCTTACACACAACACATAACACTGGCCTTTTTGCTGTCCATCCAATATGATACTCTATCTCCTTACTTTGGGCATTTTTGCTGGCTGTCTCCCTTGCTTGGAATGCTTTGCCTCTTCATGTCCACCTGGAAACCTTCAAGTCCCAAATAAAAATCCCACTTTCTACAGGAAGCCTTTCCTAATCCCGTTAATTCTAGTCCTCTCCCTCTGTTAATTATTTCCAATTTATCCTATCTATGGCTTGTTTGTACATAATTATTTGCATTTTCTCTCTTATTAGACTGTGAGCTCCTTGAAAGCAAGGATTGTCTTTTGCCTTTCTTTGTATCTCCAGAACTTAGCACAACATCTGATACACAGTAGTCACTCAATAATATCTGACTGACCTATTAATTTTTTGCTGTTACTTTTCCCCTTGAAGACTTCTTTAGAGCTGCAAATGAATTGTTTCCTCTCCTCTCCTCTCCCTGATCTTCCTCAGCACATGGGAGAAACAGCAGCAAGAAGCCTGGATAATTTGTTCACTGGATAGTCAGCCTCTCCTTGTACAGACATATATGATGTTTGCGATGGCTTTGTTAATTGTAGGTTTACATTGCTGACTTGTGTTGAGTTCCTAATGCCCATAGATCTTTTTCTTTCTAAAAATGTTTCAAACTCTTTTTTATTGAAAGCCTATATTTTGTACTGCATGGTTGGGCTCATATCTGCAGGAAAGGTCTCTGCCTGTATCTTGAGTTCCAGTGGTCTTTGGAACACATTATTTCATTCCCTCCTCCTTTTTTTTAGTGGATGTAGAATCATCTTGCATTATTCAAATGTCCTTTCATTTCTATTTAAAGGTCTTTCTCCTTATGGTTTGAAGAATTTGTTATTTCTGAATCAAATTGTTAGATTTAACCACTATGTGTCTTGGAGTTTGCAGCCTTGGATTTTTCTTGGAGGTAATCTGTGAATTCTTTCTATTTGAATTTCATTATTAATATTAATATTTCAATATTAAGTACATGTTCTTGTTTTTTGCTTCCCTTTTTCTAGACTTTTACTTCTGTGTATTTGTATTCCCAATCTATTTTTCCCTTTTCTTTCATTGCTTAGGCTCCCCATTGCAGATTTAAGTTTTTGTATTCTGTTCATTATTCCTGCTATGCAGGACATAAATTCTGCTTTCATAATTTTTCATTTCTCTTTTAAACTACTCAAGAATAGTGTGTTATGGTTCCATATTCTCCTCAATTTCCATAGGGTCTTCTGTCTCATTGAATGTTTGATCATTTTCCTTAATTTTTCAGTACTTATTCATAGATACTTGAACTAGTTTACTAGATCTAGAGATCATATTTCCATCTAATTGTTACTGTTTATGTTCAAACTCTTTAAGATTTCTTCTTCTTGGAATCTTTGGTACTGTCAGTCTTTTCCCCTCCATTTTTTCCCCCTTAGTGCTCACTTCTGACTCTCTCTCCTCTGATTGTGGTTTCCTTTGGGTCTATATCTCAAAGGGTCTCAGCCTCCTCCTGTACTGGATAATACACAGTCTAGGTCTCCGTCCCAACTGACTTTTGGGTGGTCAGGACTCCAACTGGATATTGTGATCTTTCCTCAGGCTTGGTAGAGTACTACATAGCTCCCCATGTACGGTGTCCTGTCTTGGTGATCTATCCCACATCTCTGGTCCTTAGCTCTTTGGTCTGTCGCTGGCAATTCAGACCCTGCTGGCACTGGAAGTTTAAAGCCTGTTTTACCCAGCACCAGCAGTTTAGAGCTACCAGCAATTCAGAGCTTTGCAGTATGCATGCTTCCAGGTGGTAGCAATTAACAGATTTTTGTGCCTCAAGAGACCCCTAGGCTTTTTTCAGTAACTCTTCAGACTTCATGCACAAGAACTTTGAGCATGAATTCTCTGTTTACTCCAGGACCACCCACATTCTCAAATCCTAGTGAAAACAACAATAGAAGGAATATGAAAAACCTCACACCCATTAAAAATACACAGGAACAGAAAATGATTATTGTTAGAGTGACTGCCGGAAAACAAACATACTGATACATTGTAGTTGTAGCTTTGGATTGATCCAGCCATTCAGGAAAGCAAAGTGGAACAATAGTCCAAAAGTCGCTTAATTGTTTACACTTTGATACCATGATGAGGCCTATACCTCCAAAGATTAAACACGGAGGAAAAGAATCCATATGTAAAAAACTATTTATATCAGCAATTTTTGTAGTGGCAGAGTAATTAAAATAGGGGGGCTGTCCATCATTTGGGAAAGTGGTGTCAAATTCAAATAGAAATAGAAACTGCTTAGCCATACATAAGGGTTCCTGTGGGCCACATGTTAACTATGTTTTATTATATTTATTTTGTTAAATATTTCCCAATTACATCTTTTTTTTTTGCAGGTCAATGGGGGTTAAGTGACTTGCCCAGGGTCACACAGCTAGTAAGTGTTAAGTGTCTGAGGCGGGATTTGAACTCAGGTACTCCTGACTCCAGGGCAGGTACTCTATCCACTGTGCCATCTAGCTGCCCCTCCCAATTACATCTTTTTATACTTTTATTTTTATTTTTATTTTTTTTAGTGAGGCAATTGGGGTTAAGGGACTTGCCCAGGGTCACACAGCTAGTAAGTGTTAAGTGTCTGAGGCCGGATTTGAACTCAGGTGCTACTGAATCCAGGGCCGGTGCTCTATCCACTGTGCCATCTAGCTGCCCCCCAATTACATCTTAATCTGATTTGGCCACACTCAAGAGTGTTGTGGGCTGCTTACGACCCATTGGCTATGCATTTGACACTTCTGATTTGGGGGATGGCTAAACAAATCATGGTATTTGTATGAAATGGAATTCTATTATCCTGTAAGAAATGACAAAAAGGGACAATTTCATAAAAACTTGGCAAGATTTATGTGAACTAATGGAGTGAAGCAAACAGAACTCAGAGAATAGCAACAACAATGTAAAGGGGAAAAACCTAGAAAGACCTTCCATTCATAAAGATATCTAGGAATAAGTGTATCTAAGAAACCTGCACACTCTTAGCTTTTGGCAGGTAGCATGAAGGAGCTAGCTAGGCATTAACCCACTGCCCTTGAATTTTGAGTTCCAAATTCTCTCCCTCCTTCTGTTTTGTTTCTGACCACTGCTTCCCTTAATCTACCCTCCATTTTATCATTTTTCCCCCAAATCTCTTATCCCCTTCCCTTCCTATTTCATTATTAGGTAAAGTATATTTCTATACCCAAGTGCATGTAAATGTTTTTCTTTCTTTGAAGCAATTCTGATGAGAGTGAGGTTCAAGCATTGCCCAACCCACCCCCATTTTCCCCTCCACTGTAAAATTCTTCCTTGTGTACCTCTTTTAGGTGGGAAAATTTTCTATATTCTATCTTTACCTTCCCCCTTCTCCAAGTGTATCCCTCTTTCTCAGCCCTTCATTTCTGAAAGGTGGCGTGGAAATCATCCCAATATAATCACTTCACACTCGTGCCCTCTGTCTATGTAGACTCCTTCTAAATGCCCTAATAGTGATAAAAGTTCTTAGGAGTAACATCTTCTCATATAGGAATGTAAAGAGTTTAACTTCATTGAATCCTCATGATTACTCTTTCATGTTTACCTTTTTATGCTTCTCTTGAATCTTGTGTTTGAATGTCAAATTTTCTATTCAGCTCTGTTCTTTTCATCAGGAATGTTTGAAAGTCTTCTATTTCGTTAAATATCCATTTTCCCTCTGAAGAATTATATTTAGTTTTGATGGGTAGGTTACTCTTGGTTGTAATCCTAGCTTCTTTGCCTTCCAGAATAATGTATTCCAAGCCCTCCAGTTCTTTAACATGGAAGCTGCTAAATCTTGTGTGATCCCGACTATGGTTCCATGGTATTTGAATTGTTTCTTTCTGGCTGCTTACCATATTCTCTCCTTGACCTAAGAGCTCTGGAATTTAGCTATATAATATTCTTTGGAGTTTCCATTTGGAGAGCTCTTTCAGGAAATGATCAGTGGAGTCTTTCCATTTCCGTTTTACCCTCTGATTCTAGGATGTTGGGGCAGTTTTCCCTAATGTCTGGGCTCTTTTTTATTGTGACTTTCAGGAAGTCTAATAATTTTTTTTTTATTGAGGCAATTGGGGTTAAGTGACTTGCCCAGGGTCACACAGCTAGTAAGTGTTAAGTGTCTGAGGCCGGATTTGAACTCAGGTACTCCTGACTCCAGGGCTGGTGCTTTATCCACTGCGCCACTTAGCTGCCCCAAGTCTAATAATTCTTAAATTATCTCTCCTGGGGGCAGCTAGGTGGCGCAGTAGATAGAGCAATGGCTCTGGAGTCAGGAGGACCTGAGTTCAAATCCAGACTCAGACACTTAACACTTCTAGCTGTGTAACTCTAGGCAAGTCACTTAACCCCAATTGCCTCACCCCCCACACCCCAAATATCTCCCCTGGATCTATTTTCCAGGTCAGTTGTTTTCTAATGAGATGCTTTATTTTTTTTTCTATTTTTTCATTCTTTTGACTTTGTTTTATTGTTTCTTTGTGTTTCATGGAGTCATTAGCTTACACTTGCCCATTCTAATTTCAAGAAATTATATTCTTCAGTGAGTTTTTGTACCTCTTTTTCCATTTTGCCAATTCTGCTTTTTAAGGAATTCCTTTCTTCAGTAAATATTTGTGCCTAGTCTTCTCTGCTCTACCAGTAGTTCTTCTGCTTTGCCCCCTCACCCCCTGGGAATGTACACCTGCACCAAATTCATCTCTACTCCTGCTCGTGTGAGGAGTAGCTCTCAGCTGCTGAGTAGACTGTTATCTGCAGCTGTGCTAAGATGTCCAGAGGTTCAAACAAATGAGAACCTCAGCATCTTGATAGCATTAGGTCCCTTGACATCATTTGTCCCTAGATGTGGAATCCAAACTAGCATTGTCTCAAGAGACATTGACATAACATCCATATTCATTGAAGTTGGGGCTGCCACTGTGCAGGTGGGTGCCTCTGGTACTAGGATTGGAACTGTATTTGGAAGTCTCATCATTGATTATTCTAGGAACCCCTTCATGAAGTAGCAGCTCTTCTCCTATACTATCCTGGGCTTTGCCATTTCTAAAGCTATGAGCCTCTTTTGCCAATGGGGCCTTCCTCATCCTTTTTGCCATGTGATAGAGCCATTTCTACCCCTCCCCCAATGTTTCTGAATGTTTTCTTCTGTCCTTTCTGATCTTTCTGTGTCTTATCCAGTTTGTGTGTACATCTCCCTCCATCTCCTCAGGCAGTCCTAGGGAAAGCTGTGGGCTCAGGGTTTGACAGAGAGAAGACAAATACATACTACATTAATAAGCTGTTAAATTTTG
The DNA here is from genome assembly GCF_019393635.1 of Dromiciops gliroides. Classification (NCBI taxonomy): domain Eukaryota; kingdom Metazoa; phylum Chordata; class Mammalia; order Microbiotheria; family Microbiotheriidae; genus Dromiciops; species Dromiciops gliroides. The sequence continues at coordinate 175,691,352 of NC_057862.1, forward strand.
TGCCTGTTTTACCAAGTCATTAATTCTCTTTTTATAATTTTCTTTCATCACTTTCATTTCCCAGTTTTTCCTCAACTACTCATTGATATCTTTAACTCTTTTCAGAAATTCTTATTGGAATTGTGTTCAATTAGCATTATTTTTCTTTGAGGCTTTGGTTGTAGCTGTTTTCACATTTTTTTGTCTTCTGAGCATGTATGTGTCTTGTTCTTCCCTGCCACCATAATAGCCGTTAGTGGTCAAGTTCATTTTTGTTTGTTTGTTTGATCACTTTTCCAGCCTATTTAATGACTTTGAATTTTAAGTTAAAGTTGAGCTCTTAGGGGCAGCTAGGTGGCGCAGTGGATAGAGCACCGGCCCTGGAGTCAGGAGTACCTGGGTTCAAATCTGGCCTCAGACACTTAACACTTACTAGCTGTGTGACCCTGGGCAAGTCACTTAACCCCAATTGCCTCACTAAAAAAAATAAATAAAAAATTTAAAAAGTTGAGCTCTTCTCACCTGGAAGTGGGAAGGCACTATTCCAAGTTTCAGGCTCTTTTACACTGCTGTTTTCAGAGCTAGTTCTAGAGATCTTCACATTTTCAGTGCTTCCACGGTGATGTGATCTGGGGAGAGGTGTGATCACTGCTCCCCTAGTTTGTGCTCTGGTCTTTACCCAGAAAGGGTCCCTGCTCCCCTGCAGCCACAAATGCTAATACTATTTTCACCATAGAACTACAACCCAGAACTTCATAGGGACAATAGACTTTCCAATAAAGGCCAGCTATACCTAGTGCCAGCAAAGGGTCCACTGTAATCTCTTTCTGTCCAGTTATCCAACCCTGTTACTGTTCTGGACTGAGAGCTTCTAAAGCTGCTGCCGCTGTTATAACTACCTCCAATGCCAAGCTTGTGCTGCAGCTAAGTGTACTCCAGGCTTCCCCCACTCTGATGTCACAGACCTCTCTTGCTGCCCTCCCAAATTGAATTAAACTGGGAAAATGTCTCATTCTGACCTTTTGTTGTCTCTGCCACTCCAAAATCTGATTTGAGGAATTATTTTAAAGTTGTTTGGAAGGTCCTATTGGGAGAGTTTGACTGGGTTGCTACCTCTAATCTGCCATCTTAGCTATCACCACCACCCCCAATATAAATTATTAAAGAGATCACCTTAATCACACATTTCTAGAAACAGGCTCATCAAGTCTCTGGGTTGGTTGATACCAGGCAGAGCATATTGTTCTTGATCAAAGGACTGGTTCCCCAGTCGGTCTCCCAAAGCACCTTTATTGGGCTTTACAAGGTAGGAAGCTATTGAAATTGAAAAGAATGGTAGAATTCTAAATAAATCATGATAAAACCTGATACTCATCTCTAAAGAGAGAGGGGGTGGATTCAGAGTGCAAGATTGAGGCATAAAAGGAAGGGGGTATGGCCAAATCAAGAATTTTTTTGCTTAACTATACATGTTTATAACAGGTTTCATTTATCTTCCTTTCTCAGTGGGAAGAAGGAAAAGGAGAAGGGAAAGAATTTGGATCTGAAAATAAAATTGGATTTTTTTTTAAAAAGAGACAGTTTGGGCAGCTAAGTGGCTCAACGGATAGAGTACCAGCCCTGGATTTAGGAGGACCTGAGTTCAAATTCGGCCTCAGACACTTGACACTTAACTAGCTGTGTGACCTTGGGCAAGTCACTTAACCCCAATTGCCTCAACAAAAAAACAAAAAAGAGACAGGTATAGTAGTATAGCAGGAAGATCATGAACTTGGAAGATTATGAACCCAGGTTCAAAGGCTAGCTCTTGTCACTTTACTAGCTGATCTTAGACAAGTCACTTAAATTTTCTCATACCTAAAATGGAAATAATAATCCTTGCACAATTTATCTCACAAGACTGTTGCAAAGATCAGATGAGATAATGCATGTACAGAACTGTGTCACAAATCTTAATGTTGATCTTAAATGTGATAAATGGAAGCTATCAGGTCCTTGAGTCAGATATAAGGGAATGAGAGTTTGGAAACCATTAGTTGGGCAACCTAATACAGTGGCATGAATTGTTAAAGGGAAAACAAAAAAAAAAATTCTTTGTAATGATAATAATATAACACAAAGAGAATAGAAAGCAGAGCTCCAAGCAAATACAGTTCTCATTAGATCCCATGTCTTATTTCTTTTACTTCCCAGGACTGATTTTACTATAGGAAAAGAGTTCTTAATCTGGAGTCTGTGAAAGTTTGGGTTTTTAAAAATTAATTTACTAACTGTATTTCAATATAATTGATTTCCTTTATAATCCTATGTATTTTACTTAATACATTTGAAGATGTTATTCTGAAGAATCCCTAGGCTTCTCCAGTCTGCCAAAGGAGACTTCATCATCTCTGAAAACTCATCTTTTTGCAACATGAAATCAACTTTGAAATTTTCACCTCCTCAGATCATTTCTCTTCCTGGCTACAGGACTTCATCATACACCTAATGAAGGTAACCCCTCTGTAACCTTTTGGGCTTCTTTTTATGCCTTGTCTTCCCCAATTAGATTGTGTGCTCCTTGAGGGTAGGGATTGTCTTATATCTTTCTTTGTATCCCCCAGTACTTAACACAGTATCTGACATATAATAAAAATCTCTCCTAGTTTCCCCAATAAAACTGACTCCTATGTCCAGAGCCTATACAGATAGAAAAATATTCATGGGCTAATTCAATGGGCTAACTGTATAAGTGTATTTCATAGTGTTTTTTATCCATTTTGTTTTTCTATTGTGGATGGACAGAGGAAGGGGAAATGGTGTTGAACAAGTGTTTGTTTGTTTGTTTGTTTTTAGTGAGGCAATTGGGGTTAAGTGACTTGCCCAGGGTCACACAGCTAGTAAGTGTTAAGTGTCTGAGGCCGGATTTGAACTCAGGTCCTTCTGAATCCAGGGCAAGTGCTCTATCCACTGTGCCACCTAGCTGCCCCCTAAACAAGTGTTTAAGGCTCTGAGGTTTGGGAGCCCTCCTATCCCCTCTTTGTAGGCTCCAGGATAATTATGTAAGTGGCAGTGTTATCATGTTATAAATATATACTCTATTATAAAAAGTAAATAATACTTGAAGGAACATAACCATTAATGTGTGTACTCCTTTCACTGATAAAGAAGAGAGATTCATGGGGGCAGCTAGGTGGCACAGTGGATAAAGTACTGGCCCTGGATTCAGGAGAACCTGAGTTCAAATCCGGCCTCAGACACTTGACACTTACTAGCTGTGTGACCTTGAGTAAGTCACTTAAACCTCATTGTCCCAAAAAAAGAGAGAGAGAGGGAGAGAGAGAGAGAGAGAGAGAGAGAGAGAGAGAGAGAGAGAGAGAGAGAGAGAGAGATTCATGTTTTGTGTGACCTGGGAAAAAAAAAGTATATCTACAATTTATAGGCACAGGCCTATAAAGAGAGGCCCTGGCATGAGAGTCAGATTTATTGGAGAAAATAGGAGAGACTCCTATCAGTCTGACCTGGAGAAGAGAAAATCTTGCCTAAAAAGTAGAGGGAAGCAAGGATGCTAGAAAGATTCTCTGACTCTGGGAGTTAAGGGGAATTGGGGAAGCATTGCTCAGGCCCTCTATGTCTCTGGGGAAAGAAGTAGAGCTTGAAAAATGCAATGGCTGGCTCCAGTTGGGCTGCACACTCTGCATTTAGGCCTTTTCCACCTTTGGTGGCTGGCCTTTGAAATCTCTGGCCCCATTCTGACATCTGGTGGCCACCCCTGAGATAAACTCAGAGATGTTCAGGGCGTGTCCCACCACTGTCTTCCTGCAGCTCCTGGCTCACTAGTCCTAAGCAGAGCCAAGGTAACAAACACATCTTCAACCCCTTAGGACTGCCAAACCCCAGGAGAGACATTCCCAACACTAGGCTAATTCCTGAGAAGTTACCAGGAACTCCTTTAAGTGCACTCGACTCTTAGGTATTTTTTTTTCTCCTGAGGCATCTAAAAGCAGGGACCTAGAAAAAATAAATAAATAAAAATAAAAGTAGGGACCTAGGGAAGGAAGGAGAGGAGGGGATTGTTGAAGGGAAGTATAGAAGGAGAGTTAGTCAGTCCTCCAAGGGTGGAGAAGTAACAAAACTCACCGAAACTTCTTAGAGTCCAATTTACAGAATTGGCAAGTCTATCTATCATTGACTAAAAGAACTCAAAAACTGGGCACTGAAAAACACGAAAATACTTAGTATTCATCTTACTAGAGACCCTCCTGCTCTCAAGAGAATAATCGAGGTGGAAATAGCACTGAGCTCAGTGTCAAAAGACCTGGCTGATCAATTTAAGTCCTGGTATAGACAACAGGTCAGTGACCTATCTATTGTGGTAGATCACTTAACTGCTCCAAGCTTCATTCTTCTCATCCAAAAAAGGAGCATAATAAAACTAGCACTACAAATGTCATGAGGTTGATTGAGGAAGGACTATGTAAACCATGAGGAAGTCTACTGCATAAAGGAGAGTTGCTATGTCATTATAGTTTGATTCATTGATGTAGATTGGTGGTTTAATCCCTCTCCCAGAGATGACTAGCCCACAATGCCTTCCCTTCATCTTTTCACAAACCTTTAACAGAAGAACCACTCAAAAAGCCAGAACTTGTGTTCTGATTATTTTCATATCTCAAAGGTACTCTCAGGCTGTCCATTAGTTATCCCTAACCCTCAATTCACTGGTCTAGCCTTAATCATTGAGTGGGTGTTGCCTCAAGCAAACTGAGACCTGTGAAAGACTTTATTTTAAAAGGCCAATATCTCCCACTGCATCTGGGAAACCATCTCCAGTTGTCCTCATCTATATCTTGCCACTAGACCCAGATGGTTCTGGAGGAGAGACTAAGGCTAGTGACTTTGCACAGTCCTTCACTTAAATCCAATTCACTGCAAGTCATGACATCACCCCGAAGTCATGGTCCTCTTTGATAAGAAAGGAAAAGTAATACCAACAATCCTCAATTCTCCAACTACCTGCCTCCTTTTCCTTTAAAAGCATGTCCTTAATTAAGTCTTTTTACCCTACTTCTCACATGCAATTTATTGTTTATAGCACACTATAGCCTGCTTAATGACAATAATAGCATTTATATGGCATCTTGATGTTTGCAAAGTAGGTTACAATTAGTATCTCATTTTATCTTCACAGCCCTAGGAAGTGGGTGTTGTTATTATTCCCATTTTATAGGTCAGAAAACTGAGATAGAGATTAAGTGACTTGCCCAGGATCACAGAGCTAGTGTCTGAGGTCAGATTTTAACTCATATCTTCTCCAGAGCCTAGTCTACTATGCCTTTAGTTGCTTATGCCCACCATACATTTTTCTATTACCCTTTGAGTTACCTGTAATTTTTAATCTTCTGAAATAGTGGGATTCTGTGATTTACAGTTCATGAAGCAACAGGAAAATACTGGTATTACAGAGCAGTAAGCAGTTTGAAATCATTTGAAATACTTTTGAAATTTCCCAAATGTGATCCACCTCAATATCCATCTGCTACTAAATTCTGGGCCCAGTTCATTGTCCAGTTATTGTCCAATGATCATAGATAGGATCATCCATTTATAAATGAAAAGGATTTATAAATCTTCTAGTCCAACTTTAAAAATGCTCTATTATAAAAGGCAAATAATACCCACAAATAATACTTGTAGGAAGATAACTTTGTCAATATGTGTACTTCTTTCACTGGTAAAGAAAGGAGATTCATGAATTGTGTGGCTGAAAAAAAAAATTCATCACCTCATAGCCAACCTTCTGGTGACAAGCCCTTCTGAATTTAGGCTAAGGTGCGCCTGACAAATATATTTACAATTTCGGTGCCATATTTGAAGACTTTTAAGTTAAATGGAATCTGCAAGTTTTGAGCAGGCATAGCCAGGCAAAATAGGGCAAAGAAAAGTCTTCGTTTGGGAGTCAGAGGACTTTGGTTAAAATCCTGGCTCTGAAAATTAATATCTGTGTAACCTTGGACAAGTAACTTAACCTCTCCTAGACTTCAGTTCCTTATCTATACAATCAGGTGTTTGGACTAGATGACTTCAAAGGTCCCTTTCATCTCCAAATCTATGATTCTTTGAAAATCCAAAGTCACCTCCATACAGGAATGTGTTGATATGACAGAGGCCAGCAGTAGTCCTATTCTCGTTCAGACCCAAATTCAGGTCTGGAAGGTAGGAAGACCAGGAGGGCTGCAATCAGACTTGCCCTGAATCAGACCACTTTGGGAACACTGAAAGCTTGCAGGTCCCTAGCCCGTCTGTCCCTAAAATTCTAGAATAACACAACACTCAATACTCCCAAGAAAGTTGCAACAGCACCAGCCCAGACCTTCCCTCCAGAAGTGATGCAGAACTCAGCCCAAACATCAAGTCTGAAGTCAGAAAGGGAGCTGGAAGAATGGGCAAACAAAAAAAGGACCCCACCATAATGAACGATTATGGTAGCAGGGATGCTCAAGTCACAAATGCAAAAGAAGAAAATAACTCCACAACATCTATAAGAGCCTCAGAGGAAAACACAGCATTGTCATACACTCAATTGTTGGGTTTTTTTAAGTTTTAAAAAAATTAATGTCTAGAATTAGAGCACTTGAAGAAAAAATGGGAAAGAAATGAGAGCCATGGAAGAAAGAACTGAGAAGGGAATTAACAACTTGGTACATGACATACAAAGCTTTGCCCAACCAACAAACTCCCTGAAAATTCAAAGAACCAAATAGAAGTCAATGACTCTATGAGACAATAAGAAATCTTAAAACAAAGTCAAAGGGCTGGAAAAAAATAGAAGAAAATGTAAGGTATCTCATAGCAAAACAAGTAACCTAGAGAACAGAGGAGGAAAAAATTAAGAATCATTAGACTTCTTGAAAACTACAACCAGAATAAGAGCCTAGACATCCTATTTAAAGAAAACTTAAAACCAGCCAGATGTCTTAAAATCAGAGGACAAAGTAGAAATAAAATCTACCAGTCACCTCCTGAAAGAAACCCCAAAATGAAAATTCCTAGGAATATCATAGCCAAAATTCAGAACTACCAGGTCAAAGGAAAAAAAATACTTCAAGCAGCCAGAAAGAAAGATTTCATGTAGCCACAGTCAGGATCAAACATAATTTAGCAGCCACCACCAAGAATAACTTAACCAGAAAATTCTATTCAATTCAATTTGATTCAATTCAATAAACATATAAGTGCTTCTTATGTACCAGGAACTGTGCCAAGCACTGGGGATGCAATCTGTAAACTGAGTCCCAAAGTTCATTGGTACAGGACTCTCTCCTTATTGATGGAGCTAAAGGCCCTGCCTTCTGTGAGAGGTGAGATGGAGTTGGTGAGAGACAAGAGAGCTCTATCCTTGACCAGTCTCTTTTGGGACTCTCCAAGTGAGTCCTATTTGAGTTCCGCTTCAGGACTCCTCAGGATCAGTTCCCCTTGGGGCTATTGGAGCACCAGTCTTCTTCAGGACTCCAAAAGTTGAGTTTCTTTGGGAACTTCTGGCTTCCAGGTTTGAGAAAGACAAAAGAGGCAAACCCCACTTCAGGCTACTCAAGGAAAAGACTCTGGGAAGACATGAGGGAAGCTAACTGTTTCTATCATGTCCCTATGCCCACCGTGTTACACTAGAGACTTTGGAGAGTTTCCTTTTAGGTGAGATCCGGGACCCTCTCTCTTGTTGAGCTGAGTTACCCCATTCACAGTGAGGGAGAACTCCTTCACTCTGTATTGTCTGATATGTATATATTCCTACATACACCTTCTGATTTCTGTTTTGCTATGATTTGGATAAATGGGCTATTTTGCTATTCTCTGTGTGTGTTCATTGTGGACCTGGTATTTGGTGGTAAAAGGGTCAAGCCTTGAATATAAAGCTTGAGGGTCCTCCCTCCCCCCAGAAATGACAAAGCAATCAGAAGCTAAATTGGATCCAATTATGTCCCCTAGACTGCCCAGTACCCTCTCTCGGTGAGGAAAACAGAATGGTCTTTGGCCCCAACCTCCTACTTTTCCTCCTGTCGGGAACAAATGTCACCTTTGGAGAAAGGTCTGGGGAGAAGGTGTTGAAGGTATCTATTCTTCCTCCCTTCAAATCACACATCCACAGCCCTCAAGAAAGATGGGCCTCGGGGCAGCTAGGTGGCGCAGTGGATAGAACACCGGCCCTGGAGTCAGGAGTACCTGAGTTCAAATCCGGCCTCAAACACTTAACACTTACTAGCTGTGTGACCCTGGTCAAGTCACTTAACCCCAATTGCCTCAATTAAAAAAAAAAAATTTAAAAAAGAAAGATGGGCCTCTCTCTCCATGTAAGGCTCCATTCTGCTACAAATCTAAAGGGGAAAGACAAAAGAAAGCTAGAAATCTAGGGGTGGGGTGGACGGGACACCAAGGGGCTAGGCTCTCAGGCACAGTGGCAGATGAGTATGATGATATAGTGGAAGAAAAGAGCCTTTAATGAAATAGAGGACTTCCAATAATTCCTAATGAAAGAACTGAACTGGTGGGAAACTTTGAAGTACAAATACAAGGATGAAGAGTAACATAAAATAGTAAACATTAATGAACAATGAGAAAGGACTAATCAAGGATAAATTGTATATATTCAAATATTGGGAAATAATATATGTATCCCTGCTAATTCTATCATCTTCAGGGTTCATAGAGGCAGTCCAATTAGACAAGGCCAGGGAGGGATTCTGTTATATATTGATGATGTTAAGAAAAGAAAAGAAAAAAAAAGGAAAGAGAAAAGTAAAGGAATGGGGGGTGGGGCACACATGCATTGGGCAGGGGAGAAGGGCAAGGAAGGCTAGGGAAAAGTATTCCACTTTAAAGACATCTTAACAAACAAAGAGGAGAAGGAGAAGGGAGAGGGAGGGGGAGGGGAGTGACTAACACTTGAACTTCATTCTCACCTAAACTGGTCAAAGAAGGAAGATCATACACACACAAAGAGTTGGGTATTCAAATACATTTCACTCTACAGTGATACAGGAGGGAAGAGGAGAAAGAAGGAATGAGAATTAGAGGGACAGTAGATTAAAACAAAGATTAGTCTTGGGCAGCTAGATGGCACAGTGGATAGAGCACCAGCCCTGGAGTCAGAAGTACCTGAGTTCAAATCCGACCTCAGACACTTAACACTTACTAGCTATGTGACCCTGGGCAAGTCACTTAACCCCAATTGCCTCACTAAAAAAAAAAAAAAAAAAAGATTAGTCTTAAGCAAAACAAATTCTATGGATGTACCAAAATATTTATAGCTCTTTTTGATGTGGCAAAGAATGGGAATCTGAGGGAGTGCCCATCGATGTTTGAATAAGTTTTGGTATAGATGGGATACTATTGTGTTGAAATTATATCAGTGGGATAGAGCACCGGCCCTGGAGTCAGGAGTACCTGAGTTCAAATCCGGCCTCAGACACTTAACACTTACTAGCTGTGTGACCCTAGGCAAGTCACTTAACCCCAATTGCCTCACTAAAAATAAATTTAAAAAAAACCAAGAAATTATATCAGTGTAATTATCAACAAGGATTCCAGAGGACTAATAATGAAACATGCTCCCCACCTCCTGATTGAGAGTGAAGGACTCAAGAATACAGAATAAGAAAAATATTTTTAAGGCATGGCCAATGTGGAAATTGTTTTGATTGACTATACATATATGTATTGTTTGTATACATATATATATATATGCATGTATGTATGGTTTTGGTTTTCTTGTGTTCTCAATTTGTGGCAGGGGGAATTAGCAAGGGGAGGGGTAGAAGGAAGATCTTGACTTATTAACACAAATATATAAATCTCTGATCAACACAATAAGCAACCATAATTCCTGAGGAGTCACAATGAAAAATGTTGCCCATATCCTAACAGAAGTGAAGGACTCAAAGCACAGATTGAGACTTGTTTTTTAGACATAGCCATTAAGAAATGACAATACGTGCTTATCACAAGGGTTTTGTTTTTCCTGATTTTTCAATGGGGATGTGGGAAGGAAGTGGGGTTAGAGAGAAGGCTGATCTTTTTTTGAAAATAAAATAAAATAAAATTTAAAAAAGAATATGAGGGGGTAGCTAGGTGGCACAGTGAATAAAGCACAGGCCCTGCATTCAAGAGGACCTGAGTTCAAATCTGGTCTTAGACACTTGACACTTCCTAGTGGTGTGACCCTGGGCAAGTCACTTAACCCTCATTGCCCCCACCAAAAAAAAAAAATTTAAAAAAAAGAATATGAGTAGCAGCATGGTATAATTGAAAAAAAGACTAGACTAGAAATTAGGAATGCTGGACTAATTTCTACACTAACTGGCTGAATGAGTCCCCCTCCTTGCACCTCAGTTTCCTCATGTATAAAATAAGAGGGTCATACCTCCAGTGGTATCAGATTCAAATTGCATTTAGGCCACTAATCCATACATAAGGAACAGGGCCAGAGCACACTGCCTTAACCTTTTAAAATGTAATGTCATCTCTGTTCTTTGGTATTTCTATTTATTTTGTTAAATATTTCCCAATTGTATTTTGATCTGATTCTAGAAGCACCCAGGAACATCGCTACATGTGAAGTCCATGTTTGACACCTCTGGGCTCTTAAATTCTATGACTGAAACCATAGAGTCACAAGCACATTTGTATTTTTACCTGTTGGTCGCATAGTGAACATATTGCCCTCCTCGCCTTATGTGGAGAAGGTTTAGACAGAAGGACTGAATATAAGTAGATGGGGCTGCGTTGTTATGTTTCTGTGTGGGTTCATGCCATCTGCTGTGTGCCTGCCAGAGTGGGTCTGTCTGTCTGTCTGTGACCACACCTAAATGAGTGCATGTTCCCTACATGTACAGCTATATTCCTACACACGTGTGCCTGAACCCCAGATAGGAGTGTTTGTAGAAAGTAGGGGAGAAGAGGAGAAGAGTGGGGTGGCCTTGTCTGAATCTGAGGCTCTCATATGCCCCTGCTTTTCTGTTATTGTGTACAGAGGGTATGCACTTGTCAGGGTTGGTTGGTTTGTTTTTTTATTTTGTTTTGTTTTGTTTTGTGGGGGAGGAGGCCAGAGAAAGGGAAGTAAGGAGGGGAAAAGAGTGTTTCCAAATAGAATGTCCATGATAATCCACAGGCCCTTTCCCCTCCGGATACCTCTTCTGGACCCCACCCCCAGAGTATGTAGCAGCAAATCCTAGAGAAGGCAAGATTCTAGGTGGCCATGGAACCCCAGGTCTGAACTTTCTCAGAAAAGGGGACAGCAGGAGGGGGGTAATTAGTGGTGGTCAGGGCCTCTGCCTTCATTCTCCTCCCTAGGCCTAATAGCTCTCCTTTGATTCTTCCTTAGAAGGAACAATTAAGATGCACTGAGGAGACAAGCATCCACAATCAGAAGCTTTCTTGATGGGCTTCGCAGGGGGCTCAAAGGGCTAAAATCTTTCTCCTCCCACCCATCCTAGCCTGAATTCTGGAGAGCTGAAAGGCAAAAGAAATCCCTGGAACCAACCACTCCCAGTTCAGTCTTATTTCCCTAAAATCTGGCCTCTGCTTTTCTCTTCTTTCCCTGGATTGTTTCTCTCCCCATCCTCATGTCACGCCTTCAGTCTCTATTTGTTCCTTTCTTTCTCCCTCTATCCCTCAGCAGCTCAATACTTGTCTCCGTCTGTCTCTCTTTCCCTCTCTTAGCTCACATTCCTCACATCTCTCTTTGTATTTCTCCACACACACACACCCTTGCATGTTCCTCCCACCCCCCACTGGTTTCTGTCTCTCTCCTGCTTCCCCATCTTCTTCTCAGTTTCCTCCCCCTCTCCCCTCCTCTCTGCCTCATCCCACACCCCTCTCCCTAGGTTGCTCTCCAGCCCTGGGTATCTCTGTGCCTCTCTTTCCCTTCCTTTCATTGCCTCCTCCCACTCATCGGTGGCATTGGTGGGAGTCTGTCTCTTTCTGTCTCTGCCTCCTCCTTCTCTCCCTCCCACCACAGTCTCTCCTTCTCCCCTGCATCTCACACTATCCCCAACCCTCTCCTCTCCTTTTCCTGCCCCTTTAAATCTGCCTGGCCCTGGCCCTGCCTTCCCCGTGATGCTGTGATGGAGCAAACATTGATTTGTGCTGGGATGGGATCGGAATTTTGATTTTTTTTTTCCTCCCCCAACCATAAGAAGGAAAAAAAACAACTAAAAATAATACCCCCCCCCTTACGACTGCCCCCTCCCTCTTCCCGCCCAGCTCTGATTCCCTGTCTCCATCAGAGGCATTTTTTTTCCCCTACACAATTCCCATCTCTCCCCCCCCCACCCCCTGCCACCACCCCGCCCCCCCCACCAGCCTGCTCCTCTCTGGCTGGGGAGAGAGGGGAGCCAGTCCTGCTGCTCTGGGCTGGGATTATTGCCTGGGCTAGGGGAGCCTCTCCGGAAAAGAGGGGGAGGGGGGCTGGCTGGGGTGGGGTGGTGGTGGGGTCTCCTGCCATGGACGCTGCGCCTGGGGGGGCAGTCTGAGCCCCAGTCCACATGGTGAGTAGAACTGGCCCCTCTCCTTGCCTGTCCGCCTGTCTCCACCCCCTGCCTTTCCCCTGCAGTGCCTCCCCTAGCCCTGAGTTGGCCCGCCCCACCAAACCCCCTGCCCACCCCCACCCCCACTGGCTTCAGAGTGAAGCCAAAGAGCTATGGGGTGCTAGCAGCAATTGGGGAGGGGGTAGAGCACCCCAATCTTTCCTCCAAGCTTCTGTCCTCACCCACCCCTTTAAGGCTAGAAATGAAGAATGTCTTGCTAAAGATGCAAGATGGGGTGGGGAATTCTAGGGGGAAGGGAGGGATGGCATGGAGAAAGGGGCAAATGGAGATTGGGGTTCCTATCCAAGGAGGGAAAATTCTCAGGGAGAAGGAGAGTATGTGCATTGGGATATCCCTGGTTTTCCCTAAAACCTTGTGGAACTGTTCAGAGCAAATGCATGGAAGAGGGGGACACCAATGCCACCCAGACCAGAAAGGGGGGAAGGATGGAGGAGTGTTCACTCAGTCCCTTTCTCCCTTTCTCTTTTCTTTCTCTGCCAGCCACTCAGGATGAGGGCCCACCCCTGTCTGCCCATCCTGGGGCACTCCCAGATGGCCCCAGTCTGACTCCCTGAGCCCCTTGCCCATCAGGCATCCAGGCCCCACACCCTCACCCAGTTCCCTGGACTTCCAGGATGTGCTGAGCAGTGGGGAGGCTGAGGCCACGCCAACTACATGCATGTCCCCCGGGGGCAAGTTCGACTTTGATGATGGCGGCTGCTATGTGGGGGGCTGGGAGGCTGGACGAGCACATGGCTACGGCGTGTGCACAGGGCCCGGGGCCCAGGGAGAGTACAGTGGATGCTGGGCTCATGGCTTCGAGTCCCTGGGTGTCTTTACTGGGCCTGGTGGGCACAGCTACCAAGGCCACTGGCAACAGGGAAAGCGCGACGGGCTGGGCGTGGAGCAGAAGAGCCGCTGGACCTATCGTGGCGAGTGGATGGGTGGGCTGAAAGGACCCACTGGTGTCTGGGAAAGTGCCTCAGGACTACGCTATGCTGGGCTCTGGAAGGACGGTTTCCAGGATGGCTATGGCACTGAGACCTACTCGGATGGAGGTGCCAGGGCGTGAGCTGGGCCCCTCAAGCAGACTCTGTCTCTCCTACACACCTTGCCCATCTCCATCTCCATCCACTTCCCTCATTTCGCCAACCTCATCATACCTCCATGGTCATACATTCTCCACTGATCGTACTGATTGTCTCTGTCATCCGTCTCCCCGAGTACCAGCCCTGCCCCCACGCCCACCCCTGTCTATCCACTGTGTCTATTCACCTTCCTATCTAGTCTTAGTTCATTCACTATTCACCTGCCCCTCATGAGCAGCTGTCTCCACCCTTACCGTCCCTGTGTCATCTTACATTTACTGGTTTTGTGCCAGTGACTTGGGTACTAGGGGAGGCACCCAGTAGAGAGAAGTGGTAGGGGAGGGGGGTGGGGGACAAAGAAGTCTATTGCCCCTCTCATCTTCACTTTGTTCTCTCCTCAGGCACCTACCAGGGCCAGTGGCAAGCTGGCAAACGTCATGGCTATGGGGTTCGCCAGAGTGTACCCTTCCAGCAAGCGGCACTGCTGCGGTCACCCCGTCGCACCTCGCTGGACTCGGGCCACAGTGACCCCCCAACACCACCCATACCCCTTCCCCTCCCTGGTGATGAGGGGGGTAGCCCAGCCTCTGGCTCCAGGGGGGGATTTGTACTGGCAGGCCCAGGTGACCCAGATGGGGCCTCCTCCCGAAAACGGACTCCAGTAGCCGGGGGCTTCTTCCGTCGCTCCCTGTTGTTAAGTGGGCTCCGGGCAGGTGGGCGCCGGAGCTCATTGGGCAGCAAGCGGGGATCTTTGAGGAGCGAGGTGAGCAGCGAGGTGGGCAGCACGGGGCCTCCAGGCTCTGAGGCCAGTGAACCTCCAGCCCCTGTCCCTCCCGCACTTATTGAAGGCTCTGCCACTGAAGTGTACGCAGGAGAGTGGAGGGCTGACCGGCGCAGCGGCTATGGAGTGAGCCAGCGTTCCAATGGGCTGCGCTATGAGGGCGAGTGGCTTGGCAACCGGAGGCACGGTTACGGCCGTACCACCCGCCCTGATGGCTCTCGAGAAGAGGGCAAGTATAAACGCAACCGCTTGGTTCGAGGCGGACGGGTCCGTAGCCTCCTACCCCTGGCCCTAAGGAGGGGTAAGGTCAAGGAAAAGGTGGACCGTGCAGTAGAAGGTGCCCGTCGGGCAGTGAGTGTAGCCCGCCAGCGCCAGGAGATTGCTGCTGCCAGGTAGGGCCCAAAGAAACGGGAAGCAACCCTAGAGGAGGGGGTGGGTCCAGGAAACAGACATGAGTTAAGAGCATGAAGCCTGGCAAGACCCTGGGAAGGTATGGAGCCTGAAACCAAGACAGAGGCACTTGGAGGGAGCGGGGCATAGAGAAAGTAAGAGGTGAGGTTAGGAGGGGGGGAGAGATGCAGTTGACAGAAAGGAGTGGTAGGAAAAATTACATAAGCTGAGTAGGGAATCAATGTGTAATTCTTCTGTGTATGTGCCTATATATCTATATCTATATCCATATCCATATCCATATATACAAACACATGCATGCATACACACATACACATGCATACATACATGCGTGCATACATGCGTACATACATACATACATCAGAGAACTCCGATTCAAATTCCAACTCTATGAACTTAAGAGAGTCACCTCGTTGGGCCACAATTTCCTCATCTGTAAAATGAGGAGTTTGAATTAGCTCTCTAAGGCCTCCTCTAATTTAAAAGTCTATAATCCTGTGATTTTTGTTTGAGTTTGAGCCTTTGGGGGGGGGGGTGGCAGTGTGTGTGTGTGTGTGTGTGTGTGAGGGTACATCTCTATGGGTGTATGGGTATATGTGTAATTATGTGTGCCTGTAAATATCTGTATGTAAATATTTATTTGTGCGCGCACACACGCATTAGTATAGATCAGCATGGTAGCAGACCCCAAAATCCAAAAAAGTCATAGACTGTTGACATTTTCCAAATTCTTTCTTTTCTTCCCCCAACAAGGCCTCTTGGGACCAGAAGAAGCAAGGGCCTAAAGATGGGTAGGCCCAGAGTTTGGTTAGTAATTTCCATTTCTAATCACATTCCAGCTTGACAAGTCTGACATCATTTCAGACCTGGGCCTTAAGGCCAAAGCTGGCATACTCATCTGTGAAGGTGTGGCCCCACATTAACTCCTGTACCTCCCTTTAGCCTTTAGATGGGGTCCCTGAAAAAATCGTGTGCAAACTGACTTCTTTTAAATCAAATTATATTTTCAGCTGTCCAAGAGATCTTGCTATTTAAAGGAACATGTGGAGAATCCTATCAGAAAGTGAAAAATCCTTTTTGAGAATTAACACTCCTTAATTTTTCTGATTCAAGTGTTTTGACTTTTGTATATGAGATTTTTCTATTAAAAAGGCACACCAGGGGGCAGCTAGGTGGAGCAGTGGATAAAGCACCGGCCCTGGATTCAAGAGTACCTGAGTTCAAATCCTCCCTCAGACACTTAACACTTACTAGCTGTGTGACCCTGGGCAAGTCACTTAACCCTCACTGTCCCACCAAAAAAAAATTTTTTTAAATTTTTTAAATTAAAAAGGCACACCAAATAGGTTGTATGTACTGCATATGTGAATAATAATTAGTATGGATGTAAGCATGTAAAGATATGTGCATACATGTGTGTACACATCTGTGTATGAGGATGCATGTCTGTATGTGCCTACCATTGTGCACCTGTGTTTATACCAGGGTCTCTCTACTAACATAGAACCAATATCTTGAGCACTGGCTCCTTCCCAATCGCAGAGAAGGCCCCAGGCTGGATAGGGGGATTGAACAGTACAGGAACAACTGTTCTGTGTATATGGCTAGCAAGGCAGTGGGAGGAGGCTGGCTGGTCTCCCCAGCAACAGGACTGGCAACCCTGATTGGCTGTTGGTTTCCATGGAAACAAGGGAACCTCAGCAGTAGAGCTTCTCCCAGGTAGCCCCAGAAGCCTGGGCCTGAACACACAGGCTAAGAGCTTGAGTCCCAGGGCCCATCTAACACACTAACACATTCACCTAACCACCCCAAATCTCATAAGCTGACAAAGACAACATTGCAACCAAAGCAACCAATGGCAATGCTGTGATAACAGAGCAGGGGGGAGGGGGTGCATATGAAAGTGATGAGGGGTGGGGAATATAGAGGAAAGACATAACAGAAAGGAGCTGCAATAAAATAAGTGGGGGAGGGTTGCTACATGTTGGCACATACCTAGGAAGATGAGGAGACAGCAAAGCTCATAGAGAGCAAAGAACAAAGAGGGGCTATAATAAAAAGAGAACATGTAATAGAATGATAAAGAAAGGTAGATTTTGGCCTGCTAAAAAGCATGCGATAATAGCAGAAAGCTGGGCAAGCATGCTTTTTGAAACTGGGGAGGGATGATACAAGAGACCACTATGATAAAAGAAAAGAGATTATACTAAAAGAGAGAAACTTGTAATAATCCTGTAATAATGAAGATGTGGTGAAAAGGAATGGTGAATTTATTTGTGCAGTATGGACAATGGGGGTGGGGATGCCGTGGGTGGTGTTAAAAACTGCAGGAAAAAGGACAAACTTGCTTCCCAAAGTCTTCATGATGTTCTGTAGAGGAAGACTGTGGGATGCTGATGGGAGGATGGGTCTATAACGATACATGGGGAAAGACATGATGATCAAAGAGGGAGAGGTGGTTGTGGAAAGCACAGAGGGGGTGTGATAATAAAGAAGGGGTGTGATGACACCATCTGAGAACGGGTGATAATAGCTCTGTGGTGGGGGAGGGGAGGTCGGGTGAGAATAGCAGAAAAAAAAATGGTTCCCTGGCACAGAGAAGTGATTTTAGAGAAGGATGTGATAATATATGGAGGGATTTCATAACAGGAGGAAAGGATCTAGAGGGATGGACTAATAGCTAGGGAGGAGTCCTTTGAGGAACAAGGATTGGTCCAAGAGGCTAGAGATGATAAAGTGTTACTAGAGAAAGGAAGTGAGAGAGAAGTGTGATAATAACAAGAAGTCCTTTGCCCTCTAGGGAAAGTGTGTTAACAACCACATCAGAGGTCAGGTATAAAAATATCAAAGTAAGTTTTGAACTGTAAATGGAAGGCAGGGAATCTCCTCTAGAATGGAGTGGTCAGAGATTTACAAGAAAGAAGGGACCATAATAGAGGTAGAGGTGGTGTGATCGATTAAAGAATGAACTAGAAATAGGAAAATGGTGGGAGAATGTACCATAAGCCGAGTGTCAGCACTGAGGACTCCTGGTATGAGATTGGATCGTGAGGTAGGAAGGAGTCAGTTGGGAGCTGTGCAGTAGTAGATGGACCCACTAAGACCCTGTCCCTGGTCTTGGCAGGGCAGCAGATGCTCTCTTGAAGGCAGTAGCAGCAAGCAACACAGCAGAGAAAGCTGTGGAAGCGGCTCGAATGGCCAAACTGATGGCCCAGGACCTGCAACCTGTGTTGGATCCACCAGGTGAGATGTGAAGGGCCCTGGGATGGGGTGGAGGTGATGCCCTGAAGCTCTATCATAGCACTAACAACCCATGGACAATGGGGTGAGGTTTCAATGGAGGGAGACTGCTGGAGAGAGGAGAGAAGAAAGTGGAGAAGGGGAAGAAGAATCCCTGAAAGGAACATAGGGGTGACTATTTAGAGAGCCCTAAATGAGGTCAGTCAATGGAGTGACAGGAGAGAGAGAGAAGGAAGGAGGGAGGAGAAGAGAGAGTGGGGGGAGGGAGGGAAAGGATCATATGAGACAAATAGAATCAATAGGTTTGGGGGATAAGGTGATCAAGGAAGCTAGGGAATGCTGGCAGGGAAGTCTGAAGAATTCAGGAAAAGCACAGGGAATAAGCATTTATATAGTGCCTACTATATGTCAGGGACTGCACTAAATGCTTCAGAAATATCTCATTTGAAAGATTATGGGGTTATGCCCAGGAATCAAAAGCTATAACTTCCCCTACCCCCAAGCCTAGGTTGGTGACCTCATTCCTCATCCACCTTTGCCCCAGGCCGAAGACCCAGGCAGGACTCTGAAGGCACTGACACAGAGCTGCCGGACTGTGACAGCGCTGGGGTTTATGAGAATGGACTGACCCCTTCTGAGGGCACTCCGGAGCCTCCCAGCAGTCCTGCCTCCCCCTGCCAGCCCTGGAGACACCCTACCCACCGCAGTCCTTTGCCCTCTAGGGATGATGGAGGCCACCTCTCTTGCCCCAAATCTTGGCCAGAGGAGTGGGGAGGCCCAGGTGGACCTGGAGAGGAGCTAGCTGGCTATGAGGCTGAGGATGAGGCTGGGGTGCAGGGGCCAGGGGTTGGTGATGGCTCCCCCCTCCTCGGGGGCTCCAGTGACAGCTCAGGAAGCCTTCGAGAAGAAGAGGGAGAGGATGAGGAATCCTTGCCCCACTCAGAGCCTCCCCTAGACCCAGGGCTTGAGCCCACAGTCACCCCCATACTGAGGGGTGGCACATCTGGAAGGGCTCTGGAAGCTGAGAACCTGACAGAGGCACTAGAGGAGCCTGGTGCCACTGAGGAACCTGCCCAGCGGGTAAGTTATTCTCGTTATCCCACACCTTTAGCTTCTACCTCACCCTGACTCTTCCTGTTCTTCCCTTTGAGTCTCATATGTCTTGTCCCTCTTCTCCAGCCTTTCTTCCCTTGACATTGGTGTCCTAGAGATGACCACAGCTTCTCAATTTCTTACCATTTTAGTCTCCCACTTTTTCAATATCTCCATTGGTAAAATATTTGCTGCAGAAGGGTTTGAACTCGAAAGGATCTCTAAGGTCCTTTCCAGAGCTTAAGTTCTGTTCTCTGAGAGTCGGGGGGAGGGAGTCAGGTGACTCGCCCAAGCAAGGTGACACAATGAAGTTCTCAGCAGTTGTCCAAGCTCCTCATCCCTCCTTCTATATCTTCCCATCCCTCCTGACACCCCTTCCAATTTGTTGACCCAGAAATAATAAAGAAACTTCTCTTCCTGCCATGGTTTGCCTCCTCCCTAGGAAGAGCAGGAAAGAAGGAAGGGAAGGGTTTTTTCCAGGGCTCCTTAATGGATGGACCCTGGTCATTTTTCCACCTCCTAGAAACCACATCCTCTTCCCTTTATGTACTGGGTTGCAGTATTAGAGATGTACTACCTTCCACTATGGCCAGATCCTACCTAGACCTGCAATAGTCAGTAAACATTTATTAAGCACTGGGGAATACAAGTACAAAAAGAGAAAGACAACCCTTGCCCTCAAGGAGTTTGCAATCTAATGGGGGGAAGACAACGCAAAAGGAAACTAAAAAGTGGTGTCAAAAGTGGAGGGGTGGAGTGGGCACCCACAAGAACTCCCTTAAATAAAGGTTTGGAGTTGGTGGCCCCACCCTCCAGAGAGGTCAAGGGTAGTGATGAGGTGGAGGATCGAGATCCTACATGATGATGAGGTTATCCCAATAATGAGCTTCTTGGGGCATGGTGAAGTCAG
The DNA here is from genome assembly GCF_019393635.1 of Dromiciops gliroides. NCBI lineage: Eukaryota > Metazoa > Chordata > Mammalia > Microbiotheria > Microbiotheriidae > Dromiciops > Dromiciops gliroides. The sequence goes on from NC_057862.1 coordinate 175,711,413, forward strand.
AACCACCCCAAAGTAGTGCATCCAGGTGAGAAATGAGGGGATAGAGGACCACAGGCACAGGGGGACTGGAGAAGAGGTCTGTGACCTGGTAAAGAGAGGAAGCATATTGTGCAGAGCCCAGAGTTAGGGTTTCCCACACTTCTGGCCTTTCTTGGAGCCAAAGGGGCTTTGGCAGCTTTAGTTTTGCCCTCCTCGAACCAAACCCCATCATGCTAATCGACTCAGTGCCCAATGGGATGGATGGGTGTTCAAAAAGGTCCTCATCATGACCTCTGAGGAATGTGACACTTTCCCTTTTCCTTTTCCAGGGAGCTGCTAACCCCTTGGTGGTAGGAGCTGTGGCATTGCTGGACCTGAGCCTGGCCTTCCTGTTCTCCCAGCTCCTCACCTGAGGTCTCTCCCTAGTCTATGGCTCTGGTTCCCACCTCCTCTTCCCTTTGGACTTGCCTTTTTTCTGTCTCTCCCATCTTCTAGCTTCCTTTCTCTACCTTTCTCTTTTGTCCTTTCCTTTTCTGTTCCCATTTATTACTTTCTGCTCCCTCTTCTTTCTCTTCTTTCTCTCTCTTCTCCCTTCTTCCAACTTTATGTCCCCTCTTTTTTTCTCTCTTTCACTAGATTGTTTACATATGAAGGGCTCTTCTCTCTCAGAGTTACTCTCTGAGACATACAAATCTAAGTCAGACCATCACCACCCACACCCTCCTAGCTTTCCTAGGGATCAAAACTTCTATAGGGAAGAGATGGGATAGTATTGAGGGTAAAGGAGGGCACAATGTTGAGCTACACGAGACCTCTCCCACCAGCAAGTTGGAGAGGGGACCTGGAGACGGGGTGACTGACTGCAGGAGTGGGGCACCAGCAATGCTGCTATGAAGTCACCTCCCCCCTGCCATGTTTCTGCCTCTCCATCCCAGACTTCCTGCTTAGAGATTTTTAGTATTCCTCCAATCCCTGAAGGGGTTAACCAATCCTTACATACCCCAAGGAAATTATGTTCCTTTGGGGACCAGCAGGACAAATGAATAGAGATGGAGTGTACTGGGGGCATCTCTTACCCTGTAGCAAGTTATCCAATTTCTAGGCACTGAACTTGGTTCCTGCCTAACTTAGTTCTCTCCTTAGGTAGAGATCTGAAGGGGAGTACAGGGTGCCTCTAGTTCTTCCCCACTCCAGCCCCAGGGGTGGTGGACAGTGAGCAGAACAAAAAACACCTGGAAATCCATAGCCCTCCTCCCAAACCTTCACATACCCGCTTTCTTTCCACCCCCTCCCCCCATTCCCCACCACCATCCACACATGGTCTGGACTTGTTTGTGGCCTTGATAATGTTCTAGAGGGGCCGAGGGAGGCATTCCTACTGTATGGGGTTAGGGGAACCTCTGCCAGTGCTCCATTACCAATGGGAGTGGGGAAGAAAGTGGGATGGGAAGGGGTCCTGGGAGATGGAACTTGATATAAAATGCAGGGCTCAAAAGACAGCAAAATCAAGCCACTCCCAGGAATCCCAATTGAAGTCTGAGGACAGGGTTAGGTGTCAAAAGAGAGGGACAGGAACTAGACCTGTGTTTTCACTGGTTTAGAGAACTCACAGATGAGGAAACTCGCTCTACCAATGCACCTTCTCTGTAACTTATGGTCTTGGAGAGTTGCCTAGAACAGTAGTTCAGGGTCACACTTGCTTTCTACTACATCAGGTTTCCTCTCTGAGGATCAAAATGGCAGTCTATCTCTTTGGGGTCAAAATCCCCTGAAAGGGAAGAGGAACCCTCATGCACATGGAGCAGGGTGAAAGGTAGAAGTCAAAAGTCCCTGAGAAAGAGGGGTAGGAAACACCTGGTTTGAAGTTGAGCAGTTACTATTATTGGCTGTTCCCCAGATGACAGGCAACCTTAGGAAGGGGGTTGATGTGAGGTCCCCAGGATCTGTCTCCTTCATTGCTGAAGGCCTCTCCCTTCCCCTGCATGAGGCAGAGAGGCGAGCTGCCCATTATCCCCCTTCCCCAAAGAATGTCCATGCCTGGGAATGCCCCCCACCCCCTCTTCTTTTTTTTTCTTTTTTTTTTCTAGCCAGGCTATTTTCTACCTGCCCACTTCCTTCTCCTCTAAGACTTTACTTCAAATTTCTACTTCATGGATTTGGGATTGAAGTCAAACATCTCGGCTCACACCAAGTCTTGCAGGAAAAATAAATAAATTTAACAAAAAATATATTAATAAAAAAGTTTTTAAAAAGGGGGGCAGTCATCTCCTTTGAGGTGTGAGGGATTCAGACCTTTGGACCCCAAGACCTCCTTTACTCTCCCTTGCTCAATTTTCATGCCCTAAGAGTAAGAACTTATCGAGGGAAAATTGAGGGGGGGGTGCTTGAGCCCACAAATCAGGGGAGGATGGCTGATGAGCCCCAGGCCTATGAGCTGCCCTTGTACCATCACAACCATTCAGTTTTCCCTCTCGTTCCATCTGCTCACTTCAGTGCCAAGTACATGAAATATAAGACTTGGGGGAGGGATGCAAAAGAGCTGAAGGAGGATGGGTTGGGCTGGTGAGACTTGTGCTTTTTTGTTTATATAAATTTATAATTTCTATAACTCCTCAAGATTTGCAAAACACGAATACTCCCTCAGTAGTTGATCCTCACAACCACCCTGGGAGATGGGTGCTATTATCTCCATTTTACAGACGAAGAAACTGAGGCAAGCAGAGGTTGCAGTGACTTGTCTAGGGTAACATCGCTAGAGCATTTTTTTTTCTTTCTTTGAGGTGGGATCTGAACTCATGTCATCCCTTCGGCCTTGTACTCAGTGCCCCCTAGCTGCAGAAAGCTGAAAACCAGGATGGGTCGGGATGAGGGTGAGGTGGGCAGGGCAGGAAGGGGCAGGCCCAGGTAGGGAACCGCCCTTCTGACTGGTCTGGGACCAGGAAGCCCTCACAGAAGCGGAGTGCAGCCGACGCTAAGGCTAGGGTGAGGTGGGTGGGCGCTGGTGCGTGCGCGCACGCGCGCGGGCCCTCTAGGGCTGAGGAGGGGAGACCGCGAGTATCTCCGAGGAGGGAGGGACTGGGGGCTACAGGAACAGCGAAGCACAGAGTGGGCGGGAAGTGGGGGAGCGGGGAAGTGCGGAAGACCAGGTGTCTGGGGCTGGGGCTGAGGGGCAGAAGGGCGGGGCGGGGCGGGGAAATAGGGCGAGGCTCGGTACATGCGCAATTAGGGCACTGGGAAAAGGGAGGGGCTCGCGGGGTGCGCTGGTCTAAGGCGAGAAGGGAAGCGAGACCAGGGAGGGCGCACGCGTGGTGAGGAAAGCCTGCAAGGGGGGCGGAGCCAGAGGCCGAAGGTAGAGGGGGGCGGGAGGGCTCTGCGGCCTTGGGCGGGGCAGTGGGCGGGGGAGCCCGGGGGCGGGGCTGGGGCGGGGCTGAAGCGGCCCCTGCACGGAGGCCCGCCCGCCATCGCTGAGCGCCCGCGGGCCCGCAGCCCTGCCCCGCTCTGCCAGGATGGTGCTGCCCTCCCTGAAGCTGCAGGACCTGATCCAGGAGATCCGCGGGGCCAAGACCCAGGCCCAGGAGCGGGAGGTCATCCAGAAGGAGTGCGCCCACATCCGGGCCGCCTTCCGCGAGGGCGACACCCCCCAGCGCCACCGCCAGCTCGCCAAGCTCCTCTACGTCCACATGCTGGGCTATCCCGCCCACTTTGGACAGGTACACCGGGCCCGGGCACGGCGCCCCCGGCCGGAGCCGCCCGCCCCTGCAGCTCTCCCAGGGACTCCCCCAGATACACACAGACTCACACCCCAATCAGAAGCGTAGCCTAGTGACCCGTCATCCCCCATCCTGTAAATCAGGGAGACAGTGGAAGGCTAAGACCAGTAGTTCCAATGTATCCTTCACTTCAAAGTGAGTAACTAAACCAGCTCTCTATACAATCCTACATCCTAACATATTCACAATTGAAACCACTGATTTAAAAAGCGTTAGTGTGAAATTGCTATATGATTTGAAATGAAGGGGGTTTACCTTACCTTCAGAATTACATTTCCTGCCAATCTTTCAGCCAGTTACATTTTGGTTGTATTTTGTTTAAGCTATTTGTAGGAAGAAAAATAAGTTTAAAAGCCCCCTCCAAAATTCCCAATACTTAACTCTGGCTGTCTCCGGCTACCCAGACCCCAGCCTCACCATAGGCAAGGGGGCACAGCCATGCTAACCAGGATTAACCCCTCAGGTAACCTTCCCAGGGACCCCTCCTTCCTGTCCTCATACACACAGGCTCATACCCTCAGGAGTGATAGGCCATTTCACCTAAGACCCGAGCCTGGGACTACCTATTTTTCTTCATTGATAAATTGAACTAACATTAACTGAGTATTTGAAATGAGATCCCCCCCAATCTCCTCTGTACATCTAAAGAACCTCTTCCTTTCACCTATATAAACACACATCAGTAAAATGTCTCAGTCTTCTATGATATCGGATGGTGTCTGTCTATCCCAGATAAAGTAAATTAGATGATCTTTAAATTCTCCTGAGAATTTGGTGTCAGGAAACTTTTTTCCTTTTTAATCAGATAATGAGAGCTATATAATCTTTTTTTGCGGGGGGGGCAATGGGGGTTAAGTGACTTGCCCAGGGTGACACAGCTAGTAAGCGTCAAGTGTCCGAGACCGGATTTGAACTCAGGTCTTCCTGACTCCAGGGCCAGTGTTCTATCCACTGCTCCACCTAGCTGCCCCAATTAGATGGTCTTTAAAGGCCTCCTCTTCCAGGCCTAGATCCTGGAACCTAAGGTCAATAGCCAGTGAAACACATTGAAAGTAAGGGATCATTTCCATTTCCTGCCCCATTTTGGCACTGTTCCACTTTTCCTATATTGGCTAGTCACCTCTAATTTGGATGTTAGGGAGGGAGATGGAGAGAAGTTTCAGTATCTCTGGTTCCTCTCACTCTTCCTTCACTTCTGTGGCCTCTCCTATCTTTTTATAGATGGAGTGTCTGAAGCTGATTGCGTCACCCCGATTCACAGACAAAAGGGTGGGCTACCTGGGGGCAATGCTGCTGCTGGATGAGAGGCAGGATGCCCACCTACTCATAACCAACAGCATTAAAAAGTGAGGGGGTTGTGGAAGACAAAAAGAATATATTGGGGAGTTTGGAAGATTCCCAACACCTAGATAGGGGAGGTGGGCCCTGAAAGAGAGATGGGGGACATCAAACTAACCTGCTTCCTGGTGTGGGAGGGAAGAACTCAAATCCTAGGACATTCCCCAATCTTAGCAACTCCCCTACAGTGACCTGAGCCAAGGGACCCAGCCAGTGCAGGGATTGGCACTATGTACCCTGAGCACCATGGGCTCAGCAGAGATGTGTCGAGACCTGGCCAATGAAGTGGAGAGGCTGCTGTTGAGGCCCAGTCCTTACGTTAGAAAAAAGGTAAGTAGGGATGGAAGGACATCTGATGCATTTACCCTCCAGAAGTTCTTCCTTGGAATTCTTTTTATTCCTTGCTGCTCCCAAATTTGGGCTTGATACTGCTGTGCCCTTATGATGGCTTCTTGTGGCCTGTGTGTCCCTCTTCCCTCCCCCACCCCCCTAGGCAGTGCTGGCTGCAGTGCACATGATCCGGAAGGTCCCTGAGCTCTCTGACATCTTTCTCCCACCCTGTACCCAGTTGCTGCATGAACGCCACCATGGTAAGAACTCCCTAGCTCAGGGAGCTGCCTTCATCCTCACTGTTAATAGGATCGTCTGAACCTGCCACTCTTCCTTCCTACACTCTTCTGTCTCCTTTTTCAACTCTGGATATGGGTCATAGAAGAACAATTTGTGTGACATGGCCCAGGGTGTATACAGATGTGAAAGGTGAGGGTCATCATTCCCTGAGTGAAACAGGTTAGCAGGATGGATTTGAAGTAGGATTTCCTCTGACTCCATTTGACTTGATTTCCTTCTTTCCTTCCCCTCCCTCCTCCTCCTGAAACCAGGTATCCTGCTGGGGACAATCACACTGATCACAGAGCTATGTGAGCGAAGCCCTGCTGCCCTCACACATTTCCGACAGGTGGGTCAAAGAAGAATCAGGAGACACATAAGGGAGAAAAGTCCCAAGCAGTGACAGTATAGGGGTTTGATTAGGGGATACAGGATTCTCGAGGTCCTATATGATGCTCTGTTCCCATCTCCAGGTGGTACCCCAGCTGGTGCAGATCCTTCGGACCCTGGTGATGTCAGGATATTCAGCAGAGCATAGTGTGGCTGGGGTCAGTGACCCTTTCCTTCAGGTGCGGACCTGACCCTGGCATCATGATCCTTCTCCCCTATTCCTATTGTATCTGGAGACAGAAAAGAGAACTTACTGTGATGAGTGTGGCTCTGGCCATGTTTTGAGCCTTGGGGAGGCAGGCAGGTTAGGCTCACCGCAGCCTCAATCTAGCCTGGCTCCACAGAACCCTAATGACAACCAATTCTGAGATCTTGAAAGTGGAGTAGCTTTATTTAAAGTCTAGTCTTCCCAGGGTCCTTCTGACCCTTGAAGGAGAAAGTGACTGGTTACCTCATTATGTTCCCTTCAGTGCTAAATTCTGCTTAATCCCTTTGATTCTACACTCTGTTGTCCCCTTTTACTCACCCTATATCCTTTGATCCCTTCACCCCAAGGTTCAGGTATTGAGATTACTTCGGATCCTAGGCCGAAACCACGAGGAGAGCAGTGAGGCCATGAATGACATGCTGGCCCAGGTCAGTTTGGTGGGAGTTGGGGTGAGTGGGAACCTGAGTTAGGGATGGTGCTGATTTCAAATTCACCCAATCAGGTGGCCACCAACACAGACACAAGCCGCAATGCTGGCAACGCAGTCTTATATGAGACAGTACTCACCATTGTGGACATCCATTCTGCCTCTGGCCTTCGGGTACTGTCTGGTACTCCCCTCTTGCTACTGTCATGCCTGTTGCTCCTTCTCCTCCACACCCCTAGCATTCCAGAGATGCCACCACACAGTCTTAGACATTACAGATACCATCCCCTCCCCCAGAAGTCACTTTGGCCTTTTTATGTTCCCTAGTGGTATTTCCTTTCACCTACCTGCACTCTCCAGTTTCCCCATGCCATGTATCCCCATATCTCAGGCAGTAGCATCACCCTCTCCCTCACTCCCCCCTGCCCCAGGTTCTCGCTGTCAACATTCTGGGCCGCTTCCTGCTCAACAGTGACAAGAACATCAGGTAAGAAAAAGCTGATCACCTCGGGCTGTCTGACCAGTGCCTGGTCCTCTACCCATCTCTTAGCGTCCTTTAGGGTTAAGCTGCCTGTTAGCACCTACCCCTCGCCACTGTGTCCGTGTCCCAAAGGGACAAGGTTGGGGATGGTGTCTATGGAAGTGATCAACGAAAGTCACTTCTGGGAAAGTATGATGGTTGTCTCCTCTTACCCCCTCACCCCTCAGGTATGTGGCCTTGACTTCTCTGCTTCGACTGGTACAGTCAGATCATAACGCTGTACAGAGGCATCGGCCCACTGTGGTGGAATGTCTGAGAGAACCTGATGCCTCCCTTAGTCGGTGAGTGGAGCTCAGGAGGATTAGACAGAGTAGAACCTCATGACCAAGGGAGAAATTGCATCTGGGGAGATTGAGATGAGGCTAGGAGAGGGAGATGGAGGTAAAGAAATAACTAGTAATCAAAGCAGGAGTTGGAGAACCCTGGTTTGTTGAAACATTCCCTATTTATTCTGCTAGGCGGGCACTAGAACTGAGCTTGGCTCTGGTGAACAGTTCTAATATTCGGTCCATGACCCAGGAGCTGCAAGGTTTCCTGGAATCCTGCCCTGTGGATCTTCGGGCAGATTGTGCATCAGGCATCCTGCTGGCTGCAGAGAGGTGAGAAGTGCTCAGGTTGTGGGAGATGCAGAAGGCTCCTTCCAATACTCCCCTTCTTAGGTAGGCAATGCAAGGAATAACCCTATTCTGTTCTTTGCCCCTAGGTTTGCCCCAACAAAGCGATGGCATATAGATACCATAATGCGAGTGCTGACCACAGTGAGGACAGGGTGCTGGTTGGCTAGGGAGGGAAGGGTTGGGGGAAAGAGGTAACCCCAAAGGAAAAAGTTTAGGAACTGGGCTAACTTGCTGACTCCCTGCACCCTCCACAGGCAGGTGCCCACGTGCGAGATGATGCAGTGGCCAATTTAACTCATTTGATTGGAGGGGCAGAGGAATTGCATGCTTACTCTGTGCACCGGCTCTATAGTGCCCTCGCTGCAGATATTTCCCAGGTAATGCTTTTCCCCACCCTAGCCCCTTCCCTAAGACTGTCGAGTTATTTCCTTGGTTTACATTGAGCATGTATTCCCTTTATTAAGTGCTTTCCAAGCACTAGAAATACAAACATAGGGGCAGCTAGGTGGCGCAGTGGATAGAGCACCAGCCCTGGAGTCAGGAGGACCTGAGTTCAAATCCGGCCTCAGACGCTTAACGCTTACTAGCTGTGTGACCCTGGGCAAGTCACTTAACCCCAATTGCCTCACCAAAAAAAAAAAAAAGAAATACAAACATAAAATCCAGACAGCTCCAGTGCTGAAGGAACTTTACCTTCTAATTGGAAAGATAACACATGCAGAAGGGTCATCAGCAAGCTAGGGTTTTACAGGGTGTTATAGTAAAGGCAGATGGCAAGGCCCAACTGACTCCCCAGATATCTCTGTCCCTTCAAACAGCAAAATATAAAGCCTGAAGGAAGGGGCCTTAGAGATCATTTAGTCCAACCCCCTCATTTTCCAGATGAGGAAAGGGAAGACCAGAGGTTAAGTGATTTTCCCCAGAGCCCATGATTTGAACCCAGGTCTTTGGATTCCCAATCCACTGCCCTTCCCACCATACCTCTGCCAGCCCTCTCCAGTACCTTTATCCTTATCCATCTCAGCAGAGTGGGTGAGTCATTGACTTTTTCCTCAAGAGAAGCTGTATTTAGACTTGTGAGCAGACAGGACACCCTATATCCCAAGGCCCTCTGTTCATTTAGACATTGCAGCTCTCCCTCTTGACCACTAGAGGCCAGTGGGAGCTCAGGGGAAAGGGCCGCCACGACAATGTACCATTTTATTGGTCTGCCCTAAAGCCTCTAATTACCATTTGCCCTAAGGCCCCTTCTTTCACTTTCCCTGCTCAAAAGGTCCCAGAGCCCCACAGTACCAATCTTGGGGCCAGGGCCCAAGGACCAGGAGAGGAAGAGGAACCCAGATGGTAACTTGGCCCTGTCTTCTCTCTATGCAGCAACCCCTAGTACAAGTAGCTGCCTGGTGCATTGGGGAATATGGGGACCTTCTGCTGTCCGGGAGCTGTGAGGAAACTGAGCCCCTGCAGGTGAGGCTGAAGAGAAAGAATTAAGGAAAGGAAGAAGTGCCCACTGGGGTAAAGGACAGGAGCCCGTCCCTTCATTGACTTCTGTTCTCTTTCATTTAGGTTCAGGAAGAGGAAGTGCTAACACTACTAGAGAAGGTGTTGCAGTCCCACCTGTCCTTGCCAGCTACCCGAGGTTATGCCCTCACTGCCCTTATGAAACTCAGCACCAGGCTCCAAGGAGACAACAAGTGAGAAAGAAGCCTCCAGCATTCCTCTAGGGTTCCACTGTGCCCTGCCCTTCTTCTTCATGCCTCCCCTTCCTTGAAGTTGGTTGGCATAGAATCCTAAGACTCCCTACAGCAGTCTTTCCCTCTCCCACTTTTGGGGCTGAAGGACAAGGGCAGGGTGAGGGATGACCAGACTTCTGGCCACACTAACCGCTACCCTGTCCCTCTTCCCCACACTGCCCACCATATGCTCCAGCCGCATCCGACGAGTAGTGTCCATCTATGGAAGTTGCTTGGATATAGAGCTCCAACAGAGGGCTGTGGAATACAATGCTCTGTTCCGGAAGTATGACCATATGAGGTGCGACAATCTGGCCCCAGAGTTCCCCCCTGCTGTGCTCCCCCAACATCCTTTTAGTGATGAAAGTGCCTTCTCTGCACTCAGAAGGTCCTTCCCAATGCCTCTATTGTCCTCCCTCCAACAGATTTTGTCTAACAGTTCCCAACCCTCCCAGAGAACATTCTTTGAATGCAAAGACAACACTGACACACCCAGAGTAAAACAAGCATTCTCATTGTTTTTCCAGCAGCCGTGACTATTTTCACTGAGCTAGCTGTTCTCTCAACCTCTCCTTATGTACCATTTGTCCAAAAGAAGAGTGTTAGGCAGGGAGAGTCCTGAGAGCCCGGATACCTGGGTTGTGTCCTCCTCAGATCAGCAATCTTGGAGAAGATGCCTCTTGTGGAGCATGGTGGACCCCAAGATGATGAGCCAGGAGAAGGCAAAGAGCCTCGGAGTGCAAACAGAGAGGTTCAGGCCCCCACTGAGCCCCCGGTGAGGAGACTGGAAGTACTAGAGTCAGGAGAATTTTAGCCTATTCCCCCCCCACCCCATACTGATGAGCTTTTTCCTTGGTCTCCCCCAGACTTCAAATCTTTTAGACCTCTTGGATCTCCTGGATAGTGCCGCTGGGAATGCCCAGCCATCTCCTGCTTTAGATCTAACCCCAGGAGGTTCCTTATTACATCTATTGGATCTTCCTTCCAATACCCCCTCCCTAGGTAAGTTATTGGCACTGACATGGAGGTGTGCAATCCTCCACAGCTATGGAGCAGGGTTTATCTGGAGTTTCCTGAACTTTCTCTCCCTCCCTCTCTTCCACTTCTCTACTTTGCATGGCCATTCCAGACTCCTAAGGCTGAGCTCTTCTCTGTGACCCTACTCTAGCACCCATCCCGGGCCTAAAGGTATTTGACCGAGAAGGACTACAGATGAATCTGTCATTTGTTCGACCCCCTGAGACACCTGCCCTACTTCTGATCACTGCAACTGCCATCAACACCTCCAAAAGTGATGTCACCCACTTTGTGTGTCAGGCTGCTGTGCCCAAGGTTAATACTAGACCAGATTTTAGTGGGAGAATTAAGAGCCTATAGGAAAAGGGAAAGGAGTAGAGCTGGGGGGTGGGGAGTGGTATGTGGGGAGACAGGCACAATTGCATATTCAGAGGCCTGCTGAAACTAAAAGGCCAACCTTACCTTGCTTTCCCCCCCAATGCCATGGCCAGAGTTTCCAACTGCAGCTGCAGATACCCAGTGGGGACACAGTTCCAGCTGAGGGAGGTCGTCCCATCACACAAATCCTCAGAGTTCTCAATCCCAACAAGGTGAGAGCCAAGAACCCTTATGGTTAAAGGCAGCCATGGAAAATTAGAGGGGCAAAAAGAGCCGGTTCCTTCCCTTTGTTTTCTCCTTCCTAGGCCCCTTTGCGGATGAGATTACGACTCACGTACGACCACTTTGGACAGTCAGTGCAGGAGATCTTTGAGGTGAAGGACTTCCCCCCAGACACATGGCAGTGATGGGACAGGCTTCCTTAGCCTGAGCAGGAAGAAGTCCCACCCCCTCCACAGAGCCCTTAGACTACCTGGGAGCCTGTGGGGCTTGAAGTCACTGTTCCTAAGGGTTACCAGTAGGTGGCACTCTGCCTCCACGAGTCCCTACTGCAGAGACACTGGGGTCTAGGAGGCTCGGGTCTCCCTCTGACAATGAAGGATTACAATAAACTTGGGAGAAGAAAGCCATGTCTAGGTTTATTCTGGGGACAGAGCTCTTGGAAACAACAGAGATGAAGGAAAAGACCTCCTGAGAACGAGATTTCTACCCTGAGCCTTGGGGGGAAAGTCCATAAACAGATTTTCTTTGTCCCCCACTACAGGGCAAAAATGTATCTCAAAAACTCAAACAGACCCAATCTACCATCATGGGTCAAAGGAGCACAAAATTACCAGTGACATCAGGATACTGTTTGTTCTGGTAGAGCCTCCCACCTCTTCCCAACCCCCCCAACCCTCCCAACCCCCAACCCCCTCCCAGCCAGGGAAATCCCTCCTGCTTGCCCTCATCTCTAACTCAGCTGTAAGGCGGTTAGGAGCCGCTGGCAGAATCAATGGCATCGACCAAGGGGGGGCCGGCGAGGGATTTTCCTGTGCTTAACTACTGATCACGGCTAAGTGGAAATCCTATAAACACGAGCGGAAATCAATGGAGGCTGCTTAGCGGCTGGGGGAGAGGGGCAGCCCACAGATTGCATCTGACGGATGAAGGAAAGGAGGTGAGCAGGGAGGAGGTAGTGGGGTAGGTAAGAGCGAAGGCAAAGGAAGTAGAGACAGCAGAAAGACTGAGAGGGAGAAAGCTAGAGGAAGGCTGGGGAATTTAAGGATGGGTCTTATTAGCCCCACCATTCTTTCCCCACTCCCCAGCCCCCAAACAAATGACACCTACTCATCCCATGTCATAGCTGTTTAATTCTCTATGGTTGCAGACCCCTGTTGTTCATCATTCTTCCCTGTGGCCACTTCTAATAGGCGCTGGTAATCCTGAGGCCTAAAGCGCTTCAGGTATACAATCAGCTTGCCAGGTGTTTGCTCCTGCTGTGACACACCTAAAAGTAAAAGGGTGGAGAGAGGTAAACAAGGTCCTATACTATTTAGAAAAGCATGAGAAATCCTCCATTTCCTAAACCACACAGTCAGCATGCCCTAAAGCTATTTTCTAGACAGCATAAGCCCCTGAGCTCTAATCTTCAACCTTCCTGCCTTACAAGTGCTCCGTGACACACATAAAATAGGCTCCCTTAACTCCTAGGGCTTCCCCTTCCCTCATCTTTGGAGTCAGGTTAAGACAGGCTATTCTGGACTGCAGTTCTTGCCCCAGCTGCCAGAGGCAGGCAAAAATATGTGAAGGTAAATATAATCTTTCCACTCTCCAATGGGAGATGGGAAAGGCCTTATAGCAACTGGCTCATTTCAGTTATTGCTTCTGTTCCCTGATAAAGATTAAAGCCCTTCCAGAGGAGGCCAGAGCTCATTGGCTTGGTAATGAAGCAGGGCCACAAATACACACAGATGTAAACCAAGGAATGAAGAAGGATAGCTCCACAGAAAGGTAGAGCTACAGCTATGACCAGGGATATCCATAATCCCACACCCGCCTGGAACAGGCTCACACTATATATTATAGTACTATTAGATATAAACAGAGAACAGGGGCTGTGTATGCTTCTTTGTATTCCCCATACTTGTACATATGGCTCATATCTGTTAAAATGAATGAAAGGAATATGCTGCCAAATGTGCTTCCTAGACTGGTGTAGGACAGAGTAGGCTATATAACCTGTAATCCCCTAGAGACAGGCAGAGATCTTTGTGTAGAAAATCATAGCCTAAATTAAACAAGAAAGGGAGGAAGGGATCCTTGGTAAAAGGTTTTCTGATATAACAAAGGTCCTCTAATGCCTTCTTACCAACCCTCTTCCCAAAGGGGATGGGGTGGGGAACCCTAATTCTTTAAATATGAATATAACATGCCCAGGTCTCCCTCACAGCTACAAAGACAAAACAAGTGATAATACAATCCAGCATTTCCCATGCTAGTTTGGCCAAAGAACTCTTGGATTTGAAATACATCCACGAAGTTGTAGAGACATGAGAGAACACCTGGTCCCAGGTGAGGCCCAGAAGGAGGAAGTGATTTGACCAAGATCTCACTGGAAGTAAAGCTGGAGTCTGAGCCCACGTGTTCTACCTTTGGAATGCTCTTCCTACTACATCACACCACTTTCCTTAAGGGACCTGGGTCTTCTTTCTAAGCTGAGGCCCTTTCTGCTACACCATGCTTGAGTTAAAAGGCACACTGGCCTGGGCTTTATCTGGCTCTATACCCATATGACCTTGAGCAAGTCTTCCTCTCTGGGCCTCATTTTCTTGCCTGAAGTAAAGGAGGTAGCCTAGATCCGCATTCTTAAACTAATTTGGCCATAGAACTCTGGTGCTTGAAATATGTTGACTGAATCCATAAACGGCACTTATTAGGCTGGACTAGCCCCAAAAAGAAAAGAAGTTGGTGAAATTGTAGAGCAAAATAAGCCAATTTTCATACCCAGAAATTGCCCTATAAGCATTTGATACATACTTTAGGGTAAATATGACTAGTATGGACATCACCAAGAAAACACTCCCCATGTCACATGGAATACCAGAATTCCATGAAATATACTTTGGGAAACGGTGATAAAGAAACTGGCACTGAATAAAAAGAAAGCAGCTGAGAATGGAGACAGCAACTGGATAGATAGTAATGTTGGCCATGTGCTTGGGAATGGAAAAGTAGGATTGAAGAGTAGAATAAGGTTGGGACATTTAAGGTAGAGTCAAGGGTGGGGGGGTGCTGGATACAGTCAGGGAGGGGCACATGCCAATGATGTGTACAGTACTGAGCCTGAAGGAAAACTGAAAATTCCAAGAAAGAAGATGAACTACAGATCCAGCCAGAACTACCAATAAAGGGAAAGGGGAAGGATTAGATAAGCCTGTTCTAGATAGGACAGGAATTTGGATACAAATTTTACCCTCTTACAGAAGTGGTACCAGAACGCCCACCCCACCTTACTGCCTAACAGGTCAGTCCAACCCTGGTGGAGGATGAAGGGGAAACAAAATTGAATGTCTGCCCCCTCACCAAGCAAGGAGCTGAGACTGTGGATCTTCTCCAGTGCTTTTGGTACTTCAGCCTCTTCTCGAACTAGGGCCTCCACTTCACCCACTGCATAGCCAAAGTCTGCAGTGTCCAGGTCTACTGTAAGAGGCTCTTCTTCATCACCAGCTCCAGAAAGTGCCAGCTTCCAGACACTCCTCTCGGTTACAAAACTGGCTACTTCCTGCAGCTTCAGCCGCCCTAGCATCTCTGATACACTCTCAGTGCCCAGGCCTGCAGTCCCCAACCTCTCACACAACCGGGCTGCTATGGCAGCCTCTGCTGTGAGCTCTATGTACTTAGTATGGGAGCCAGTGTTGCCTCCTGCTCCAGGGCACTTGAGCTCCCATCCACTCCCTTCACGATGGCGAAGCCAGTGGTCAGTCTTCATAAGAGTAAGCTCCGGAGTGTCATAGTAGCTATCACGGAAAGAAACCTGGCTCTCCTGAGTGCCACCCAGTTCTTTCAACCGATCCTCAATTCCTGGTCTTGGGACAAATTTTTGTTCCACTTCAATCCAGGGATGTGTCATGCTGCCTGTAGCCAACCAGTCAATTAACAAACATTGATCTGGCTTCTACTATCTGTAACAGAGAGAAATAAAGAGGCAACACAGTATATGGTTCAGAGTGC
The DNA here is from genome assembly GCF_019393635.1 of Dromiciops gliroides. Classification (NCBI taxonomy): domain Eukaryota; kingdom Metazoa; phylum Chordata; class Mammalia; order Microbiotheria; family Microbiotheriidae; genus Dromiciops; species Dromiciops gliroides. The sequence continues at coordinate 175,726,629 of NC_057862.1, forward strand.
TGAAGTGTGAAGCAAGTCCTAGGGGCTGGGTTCAAATCCAAATTTTGATCTTGGCTTGTAATGACAGGCACATCATTTCATCTCTGAACCTTTGGCATCTCTGAGACAGTAGGTAGAGAGAATTCCCACACCAACAAAATCATACCCTCCCCACTTCCAGCCTCAATTTCCAGGAGGCCCAGTTTTTAAAGCACTCCTACACTTAAAAAAGTAAATTATTCCTCAAGCTAAAGAACAAAGGTGTTTCTCAAGTAAAATGTAAGCCACTTGATGACAAGGGTTTTGTATCCTCGTGACCTAGCACAGTTTCTAGCACCCAGTAGGCTTTTATAAGTCTAAACGAAGAAATCCTTCCTGCCAGGTGGTAATTCACATTTTATACAGTGCTTTAAAAAAACAAAAACCCATCCTGACAATTCTGTGTGCTGGCTCGTTGGAATACTGTTACCCCCATTTTACAGATAAAAAAGCAGGCTCCAAAAAAAATTCGATGGAGGTGGGAGGAGTCCTCTGTTGGCACCAGCCCCACCCCTCTCCACAGGGCTCCGTGGGGGAGGCAGATTTATTGATGTCACTCCCCGGGTCTCCCCCAGCCACCTCCCCCGGGACTCCGCCCGCCCCGCAGGCCCGAGGGGGCAGGACAGAACTTCCCCGCGATGCATGACGGGAGCCAACCACCACCCCACCCTCCGGCCTCCCGGGCCTCGAGCCCCGGCCTCACCCTCGCGCCTCCGGCCCTGGACCCAGCTCCAGCGGCCATATTAGTTCCTGGCTGGGATGGTGTAGACTGCAGGCCGGGTCTAGTAGGCCTGCGGGCTTGTGAAGGGGGCCGAGTCCCCAGCTGTAGGCCGAAGGAGAGAGGCCAAAGTCCCCGCGCTCCACCCCTCGTCCCCACTCGGGTCCGGGGGCGGGCTGGGGTCACTGGGCCTCAGGCGGAGCCGGGGAGCTGTTGAGCCGGGAGCATTGTGGGAGATGTAGTTCGGCAGAGACGCTCCCTCTGCCCGTCTTCCCCCCTCTTCCTCCCCCCCCCACTTCGCCTACACTATCCCACCTCCCTGTCGCCATGGTGACGAGAAAGCTGCAATTAGGGCCAGTGGGGCTCCGACTTAATGCGGCTGGCAGTGGGAGAGAAGGAAGGAGGACTAGGCTTGAGGGAAGATAGGGTGGGGTGGGGGTGTTAGGAAGAGAGGGGAGTCTAGGTCCTAACTCCCCCAGCCAACCTCACAGACCCTGTGGCTAAAAAAAAACCAGGCAGGGCCCCTCCCCTCCCCATCCCCCAATTTCCCCCAGGCACTGCTCTGGGCATAATTTGTTTGGAGAATAAAAAACCGACCTCTCCCCACATCCCCATATTTCTGATCCACTGGATTTGGGATAAATGAGCATAATAATAATATCTTACAATTCTAACAGGCTTTAAGGATGTCAAAAGTGTTTATGTCTCTTCTTGCTCATTTGATCCACACCACCTCCACACTTGGTAGTAGCAGTGTGACAGTGTTATCCCCATTTTACAGATGAAGAAACTGAGACCCAGGTTCAGTGACTCATCCAAGGTTACACTGCGACCCAATGGCAGGCAAAGTGATTCCAAAAAAGAATTTGTTTTGTTTTGTTTTAGCAGAGATTAGAGAAAATGCTGGTATAGAGTCAGGTGGTGCGACCTGGTTAAAACAATAGAGAGGCAGCATGACTTAATTGTACAGGGTGTTCCAAAAGTCTTGGTGTAGTTTTAAGGTATAATATTTCTGACCCCCTGCAATGCCAAGCACCTTATTGAGGAGATGTGTTTTTTCCAGCCTACCTGTATTTGCCAGCTTCAGGAAAATGGGCTTTAAGGGTGGAAAACGTCAGGGATCGAGAGGAGCCAATTTTTGCCTCCTCAGGTCTTGTTCCATTTCCAGACCAGCATAGATGACCAGCTAGGGGTACCATAGGAAGACTGCCTTTCAAAAGTAGTGCTTGAGCAGGAGTACCAGCCATGGTGGTTCTTAAGCATGGAGGGGAAAACAAGATGTTCTGCACCTCAGGCCATAGATCTGACCCAAAACTCCTATTATTAGTTCTGCTTCCTTTTCAGTTGCTTTTGTCTTGCAAAGAAGATATGTTTTCCCTGTCTTTGAATATCACCCCACATAGTCATGACCTCATAAAGTTTTATGTTTTCTTTTGAGGGGAACTGAGGACCTAGGAATCCATATAAACAATTCCATTTAGGAGAAATTCAAGCTAATGGTGAAATATAAGGAATCAATTCTTAGCTCAAGAGGAGCACAAGAGAAGGTTCATTTAGGCATTTATACCCCAAAAGCAGCAGGCATTGGTCAGACTGGAATAAGAAAGGCAGTTGTGTCCACGAATTCTGTATTTAGAGTTTTAGCCATACAATTTGGGAGCAAATCACTCAACCTCTTTGAATTATGGTTCCCTCATGTGTTAGATGAGACTAATACCCACTTTTGGGGATATTTGGTGAAAAAATTAAGTTCACGTATGTAAAGTGCTACATAACGTTACCAATATTGTTATAATTATAGACACTTATAAGACTGCAGGAAGGAGGGAGGGGGAAGGGAGAGACAGGCCCCAAGCAGCTCTGGGGACAGAGAAGAAAGCAAAAACTGATAAGATATTTATGGTTTCTGTAGGCAAGAGAAGAGGAGTACATAGGAATCTGTGGCCCTAAGGTACTTGACTTGGGACTGGCCTCTGGATATAGGGGAGACTGATCGCACGGTAGCAGGGTACAGGGCTGGGGGAGCAAAGCAGCAGCAGAAGCAGCACCATAAGGAAGCCCTCCCCCCAGTTTGCAGATGTTTCCACCGCCAGCCCCCAGCGCCGGGTACTACAGTGACGTCCCAGCTCAGGGTGGGGGCGATTCGGACTACATCTCCCATCATGCCGCGGCAAGAGGACGGCTGCACCTGCTCAGTGGGGCAACCCCAGGCGCCTGGGTATTGATTATTCCATTGTGTTGGGACGCCACGGTTCTAGCCAGTGAATGAGGCGGAGGAGTGAGGGAGTGGAGGAGGAGGAGGAGGAGGAGGGCGAGGAGGAGGAGGAGGAGGAGGGCGAGGAGGAGGAGGAGGAGGCAGGGAGCGAGTGCCCAGGGTGAATCAATGGAAACCCCCACACGAAGCCGGGAAAACACTTCAGCCGCAGCCAAATAGCATTGATTATTTTGTTTCCCTTCCCTCACCGCCGTGCGTTTATTTATTTGTTTGTTTGTTTATTTATTTATTTATTTGTTTCCCCCCCTTTCTGCCCCCGACGCCCCGGAGCGAGCCCTGGAGGGAGGGAGGAGGAGGAGGAGGGAAAAAAAAGAGGACTCAACATCGGAGAAGTCTCTTGCCAGAGCCGCCCCCTCCCTCTCCCCCTCCCCGCCTCGCGCTCTCAGCGGCCGCGATTCGACTGCCGTCTCTGCTTCCAGCTGAGGTGTAAGTGCATCGATTTCCGATGCTGCCGGGGTTTTTTTCCCTCTCGCTCTCGTGCTCGCTCGCTCGCGCTCTCGCTCGCTCTCCTCTTTCCTCCTCTGCTCCCTGGCAGCGCGAGACCGAAGGGAGAGAGGCGCGCGGAGATCGACCGACGGCTGGCCGGCCGGCCGGGAGCAGAGAGACTGGGAGGACGGGGAGCGAGCGGGCGAGCCCGCCCTCGTGGGGAGAGCGGGGGCCGTGGGGGCCGCTCCGGCGGGGGAAGCGGGCGGCGGCGGCGGCGGGAGAGGAGGAGGGAGAGATGGAGAGAGAGGGACGGAGGGCTGGGAGAAGAGGCACAGCTGGAGAGAGGGAGGAGGTCATGAAAGCAGAGACCGGCGGGGAGGTGGGGAGACAGGGCGCGGAGGAGACCCCCAGAGGAATGAATGCCAGTCCGCCCGGCTGTCACCCAACGACGGCCGGGGGCGCGAGCTGTCAGGGGGAAAGAGGGACGGGGCATCTCCGACGTGGGCACCGGACCGGCGGTGGGGGCAGCGCGGGGAGGAGGGGCGGCCGGGGCTGCCGCAGGAGAGCGGGGTCGGGCTGCTTTCGTTTCCGGATCTGAAGTTGGATATATGATTGGAAGGGTTCTGGAGGTGAGGGCAGGCGGCAACACTGGTCAAGGTGAAGGAGGTCTGTCCAGTGGCTTCTCATCTCCTTCCATTTGTCTCTGCCCCTCTCTGTGTGCTCCTATCTTTTTCTCCGTATTTGTCCTTGTTTCTCTCTCTGGCTCCTGCAACTGCATTCCTTTTTCTCTGTGTCCCTGTTGGTCTGTGTATATGTACCCTCATAGGTTACCCTGTCTGCTCACCTAGTAGCCTACCTCTCACCTCATTATTCCTCAGTCTATCCCTGTCTCTTTTGACCCCCAGTATGTCCCGGTCAGGCTGTGTCCCTCCTTTGCAGTCTCTTGTCATTCCTTTGCCAGGTCTGATTGTTCCTGCCCTTCTAGGTTTGTGTGCTGCTGACCCTGAGAATATGTAACCCTCTGGCCGCTTCACTTGGTCCCTTTCTCCATTTCTATCACTGGCACTTGGTCAACCATGGATGTGATAACTTGCTTTGAGAATGGAATTGGGGGAAATGGGAAGAAAGGGGACGGGGAAGCAGTGTATGATAGCAAGTGCTCCCTGTTGCCAGTGTGCCCACCCTTAACAGTATATTTGCCTGGATGTCTCCTCTACCACCTCCACAGCCTTCACAGGGTGGGAGTGGAGAGGGCTCAGGAGTGGAAAGCTCTTCTACTTTATTGTGTTGTTGGCTTTCACCTTTTCATGTGTTGCTTTCCCTTCTCAGCACCATGTCTCCTATTCTCATTTCTCATCATCTTGCCCTTTCTACCTCCCCCTAAAGTTCCTCACTTTTCCCTTCTCCCCACTTTGGCTTACTCTTCTGCTTATTCTGTCATTTTCTATTCCTCTACTTTTGTTTCATCTCCCTTTTCCAACTTATTCTCTCACCCCTCTTGGTTCTCCTTCTTCCATCCTTACTCTCTACCTTTGTTCCTTTCAGCCTACCCTCTTTTCCCACCCATTCTCCCTGGTTCCTCATTCCTTTCCTCTATCATCTCTATTCCCTCCTAAGATTTTTAACCCCAATAGCAGAGGGTGATAGAGAGCTATGATTTCGTAAAGGGAGAGTCAGATGATAAAGAGAAGGGCAATAAACAGGCTAAGGAAAGTTGTAATTGGATTAAGAGGCTCTTTAACCACCTACATCTCACCAGGGTCATCATTTCAGCTAACTGTCAACTTTGTATTTGTGGGGTGATATCCTATAGGAGTCTGAATCCTTCTCTTGTCACACCTCCTCTTTTCCTTCTGTGTTTCAGACTCTTTTTCTGTGTCTGAGTCATGATACATTTCGGTGGCCTTTTCCTCACATTCCTGTTCATCTTCTCCCCGGGCCCAAAGAACATTCTTTCATTGCTGCTGTTACCATATTTGGCTTGAGCACCAATTCTTTACTAGGCACAGTATTCATTAGTGAGGTGAAAGCTAGCCTGTGCAAAGGCCCAAGAGACAAGCAAATTCAACCTAAGGGAAAGAAAAACAGACCACAGGGGCTTGGGAGTTTGCTTTGGTTTCAGTCCATCACTGTTTTCAAGGCCTGTCAGAAGCCAGATAAGGCAAGAAAGAGAATCAGAGATAAATTGAACGAGGGAGGTTTCATAAACTGACAGATAAACAGAAGGGGGGGGGCGCGCAAAGGGAGAAACACTTGGGTAAGGAAATGTGTTTGCATGAACATGGAATAGAGGAAAATATATTCAGTGGGGAAGGAGTGAGAGAGTATGAGAATGAAATGGGATAAGATATCCAGAGAGTAAAAGGAAAAGGATTGAAAACAAAGATATACAGAGAGAGAGGCCAACTAAAAAAAGCAGAATGAAATGTAGGGAAAAGGAGATGAAACAAAATGAACTAGAGAAAAATGATGATAATGATGATGGCTGAACAGCTGGTTGCAAATACTTTAAGGTTTCCAAAAGGCTGTATGTATGTTATTTGATTCTCACTACCCTTGAGAGGTAGGTACTAAAGATAATATCCCCATTTTACAAATGAAGAAACTAATGCTCAGAGAGGTTAAGTGAATTCTTGTCCATGGTCTCACAGGTAGTGATTGTGGAAAGTGAGATTTGAATTCATTTCTCTCCAAGCTCCAGATGCTGCATTCCATCCTTTCCTCCATGCAGCCTCCCTATGCACCAGAGAATAAGGATGCCTAGAGAAAGGAAGCATGATAGAAAGGATAAGAGATATGTAGCAATAGGGGGAGGGGGGAGAAAAGTCAAAAGAACGATCTATTCAAGGAAACAAGTGCTTCTGGAGTACCAAGTTTATACCATGTACAAAGCATGATCCTTGCAAAGAGACAGATATAGGAGAGGCTGTTTGGGGAAACTGATTTAGTGGAAGGATGCTGAGAGAGATGGAGAACAAGAAGAGATGCAAAGGCAGCTAAAACAGTGTGGAATAAGAGAAGGCTGTAGAGGCCCTCGTTCTCCATCACAACAGCAGAAACCTTTGAACTTCATTCCAGATTCAGGAGAGCATCGATAAAGAAAGATGACGGAAAAGCAGGATTCCCAGTTACTTTAGCTGTCAGAAACTCAAATCTTCTTAGCCCTCTAAGAACTAGAGACCTCGAGTCTGTGATGTCATAAATTGCTGGTGTTGCCTTGGTAACTTGACAGGGTTCCCCCTCTGTGATGTCACAGACAGCTGGTGTTACCTTGAGAACCATACAGGAAACGCTGCTTTGCTGGGGTGGCTGTATCTGAAGTCTGGGGACTGGATCTGAATGTGATCTGTAGGACTTCCAAATCAGATAGCTTGGTGTCTGACCTCACTTTACTAAGGGTTATTCTCTGAACTCAGAACAAGGCCCTGTTTATTGAATTCCAGTGCTGTGCTAAGGTTTGGAGAAAACATGAAAAAGCAATGAGTAGTGAGGAATTGGTGATTAGAAAGAAGGCAATCAGGTATGGGCAAGCAGAGGAGGAAAGGGAAATGCTAAGGAAATTAGGAGAAGGATGAATCAGATTTGGAACTATTGGGGGGGGGGAGTTGTCACTGGAAACTTAGGAACTGAAAGGAGAGAGGATTGGTTTGAGTTGGAGATCTGAGCTAACCCAACGGAGAGGAGGAAAGAATTCTGAAATGTCAGGGGATAGTGTAATTTGGTAACAGAGGGAGAAGAACAGATACTGTGAATTGGAGTAAGTCATTTGTAAGGGTAGAAACAGGAAGGAGACCAGCTTAAAAGGGGCTTCAGTTTTCCCCTTTCCCTTCACAAATTTCCCTAAGACCAAGAGGACAGGAGAGGATTTGAAAAGGGTAAAATCCTATGTAAATGAGAGGTAAAGCTGAATAAGAGGAGCGGGAAAGAGTGTATGTGGGAGGAATGATAGAAGAGGATCAGGGCCTTTTAGGGCCTTCTCTGGATCAAACAGAGATGGGAGAGCCTCTGAAGAGATTTTTAGGAGATTTGCCAAGAGTGAAGTGTGGTAGAGACTGAGAAGGATAGAAAACGGAGGTTAATTAGTTGGGTCCCTGATTAAGTGGTACTAGTTTCCAAGGAAAGGCAGTATATGGGAACTAGAAACAACACCCTCAACATATCTCCCCCACAGATCACAAAATCATAATCTACTAGACAGATGCCTCCGTGTACACAGTTGGTTCCCAAAAAAAGGTTCATAATCAACTGCAAGTCCACTTTAATCTCTCCACCCCCAATCAATGATAGAAAAAGTCAGCATTTCCATAGGAGATCAAAAGGCAGAATGTGGCACAGATCACTTATCTTATAGATATTTGTCTCCTGTAAAGGACAAGTGTGGGAGACGGATGTGGATGTGTTCTCTATTGTTGATGGAGCCAAAGGTATCTTAGGAAGAGAAGGCGAGAGGGAGAAATGTACAGAACAACACATACTCAGCAAGATCTACCAAAAGAGATCCAGAGAACAGAAGAGAGAGAGAGGGAAGAGATGCACCAAGAAAGAAATAGCAACCCAGTCTAGTTGTGAAGAATGAGGGAGTAGGAATTCTAGGAAAGATGGCATTAAAACAAAACAAAACAACAAAAAAAGCCCAACGAACCCAGGAGAGGGTCTTGGGTATAATTTGAGCGACTAGGGCAAGCTGGGAGTATTGTGGTCAGAAAGAAACTGCTAGATATCAAGAAAGTAAGCCATGGGGACATTGGCTGGGGGATTGTAGAGGCTCTATATGCTGTCAGCCACCACCGTGGACTTGGGCAGCTCATATTTTGCAGCAGGCGACAGGCTGTCGACACGGCGGTCCTTTACCTCACCGTTAGAAACTCATTTCATTGATTTTTCCATCTTTCTTCTCTGGCTCCTCATATTAAGCTGAGCCATCCCACCACCCACTTGCCCTGAGCCCCCTGCCTCCCCGGAGAAGCCTGGAAATCTGCTGTCCTACCATTCTTCATTCTTGACCCTCACCTTTCCTGGGAAGAGGGGGGGGGGGAGTTAAAATTTAGAAATGCTTTCCCCTTTCACACATGCTTCCTCTCTTTCAAGCCCATTAGCTGTGATGGGGTTCAGTAGAAGATATGAGCACAGCTCTACCTCATCCCCCTAAAAATCACATAATGGCTGCCTTGTCTTCTCCAACTTCCCCGAGCGAGAAAAGATGGAAGGAAAGGTGCCCTTCCTGTATGCAGACACATGTAGAATTATGTGACTAACAAAGCCTAGGTTTGTGTCTGTGAACAAGCATGTGTAGGCTTTATGCAGCTATTGTTGTCCTGTGTGCATACTGCCTATGGCGTAAGAGTTTATTTGGCATGGGATATGACAGAACTATTTTCTGTAAACATGATGTGGAATGGACTATAATAGACATAGGTGTGTGACATGGCGATGGGTGGCACGTTTATGCACATGGTAGACAATGAAGTAGAGTTTGTCTATGAGCTACTTTGCTTACCATGGGCTGTTTGCTCCCTTTTTGAAAAATCACAGCCCCACTCTCAAGCAACTACCTTTGAGGCAAAGACGAAACTAAAATGTTATAGGTCAGACCTTCCCTTCACTTGACTTCAGAAGAGAGGGGAACAGGGGTCAGGGTGGGAAGAGCTGGATTGGGTATCCCAGGAGAACTGGGTTGACTGTCATTTCCACCCTCAAATTCCGCTCTCCTCATTCTGCCCAGTTGGCCTTCCCTCATTTTGATTCTGATGTCTAAACCTCTGTGCCTCTGGCTTTGGCCTGTCAGTCTCCGTCTGGCCTCACTGGTTCTATTTCTCTGTGGTACAGACTCGTTGGATTTATATCTATTTGTATTGGGTTCTCTCCATCACAGGCTTTCTCTAGCACTGTGGGATTTGCTTGTGTCTCCCCTTCTCTCTCTGGTGTTGTGTATCTTTGTCTAGCTCTGAGTCTATCTGGGTTGCCAGTGAGGAAAAGAATATGTCATTACTCTCGACCATGTTCCTTATGGATTGCCTAACAGTTACTGCAAAAGCAAAAACCCTGGGGTTGAAGGAAGAGGGAGTGGGCTTGAGATTTGAAGAGGAAAAAGGAAGGAGAGAAACAGAATATGGCAGACAAAGGATGAGAGGGATTAAGAATTGAAATAATCATATATTTGTATTGTGCTTTATTGTTTACAAAGCTCTTTCACATACATTATATAAAACAACCATCTTGTGATATAAGGCTGAGATGGAAGGGAAGAGAAACAAACTGAATGTGGCAGAGACTGGAGTGGTAGAGCAGAGAAATGAGGAATGAGGTAGGGCCAAGAGAAGTGGCCCAACTGTAAAGGAAAAGAAAGGAGCAAGAATTGGGAAGGAGAGGGATCACGTAGATTTGGGATATTGGTACCTCCTGGGAAGTAGAAGAAAGCCTGGAGGGAGGAGGGAGAGGATGGGAAGGGGAGGGCCAGAGACCAGGGACCAGCTTCCTGGTCGGCTGTCTGCACCCCCTCCTCCCTGTGTCAATCCCAGGTTCAAGCCTTGCTGGGTTTGACCCTTGTGGGAGGAACTGAAGTGGCAAATTAATGACGATAATGAAGTCACTGCTCCTTGTTTGTCTTTGCTAGTTTCCCCTTGAGATTTGTCCTCTGGCCAGACTAGGCAAAAGGGAGGAGGGGGGAGAGGAATGGAGGAAAAGAAAGGGGCAGGATGGACATGGATAAAGGAAAAGGTAAAATGGGGACTGAGGGGAAGAGGTTAGGAGCTGGAGAAGCACCCAGAGGAAAAGGAATGAAGAGGCATCTGGGGAAGGAAAAGGGGAGGGGGCCCAGACAGCATGGTGGAGCAGAGAGATGGAGGGAGAAGGAAAGAGGGAGCGGAGAAATGGCAAGCCAGAGGGAAAGAATGTGGCCCGGGGAGGGGGGGCTGGCTGAGCCCAGGGGGCGGGGCTCCATCTCCATCTCTAATGGCTGTGAAATGAGGGGAGCTCCATTAGAGGCCTCGCTGCGAAAGTGTAACGAGATCACACTCATTAGGGCTGGGCCGATCCCAGTAATTACATCCACCTCAAACACACCCATCCCAGGCTGTCCATGCACAGACACACAGCCACACACATGGTGCAGGCTGCATCTTGACCACACAAGGACAAGACAGAGAAATACAAGGACACGCACATTCCTGAATCCATGAGCTGCCAGGAACACTGATAGACACTCACAGGGTGACATCCAAGTCCTCTCTAACAGGCAGTCCACGTGTTCGCAAACCCGTGGCAAAGATGTACACACACAATAGGGATGCGGTCCTGTGAGTAAGTGGAACTCCCACCCGTGTGGACGTACACACGTATGATCCCTCAGACTGGAGGCAGACATATACACAACCGTCCATACAACCTCAAATCCACAGATTTACATACAACAACTCACACATAGGTTCTTAACCTCATCATTCTGAGAAAGTATTATTCAATGCTTCTAGCAACTTCAAGCTAGAAGAAAAATACCTGAGCCATATAATGGTAATACATTTGGGCTCAGAGATCCCAAGGAACTTAATAACAAATATCTTCCTAGATACACAGTACCATAACGTGGATATGTATGTCTATAATGCACACAAATATTCTTGAAAATAACTAGGAGAGGGGCAGCTAGGTGGCGCAGTGGAAAAGCACCAACCCTAGAGTCAGGAGAGCCTAAGTTCAAATCCAGCCTCAGACACTTAACGATTACTAGCTGTGTGACCCTGGGCAAGTTGCTTAACCCCAACTGCCTCACCAAAAAAAAAAAAAAAAAAAGTCCAGAAAAAAAGAAAAGAACTAGGAGAAATAGTCATAGAGTACCTTTCTGACTTAAGTTATTTAAATCAAACTGTATATATTTCAAAACATAGCAGTATGCAGATGTGTTCCTGAATTTGTTCAAGGGCACATTCCAGCATCCCAATATGGGGTTGGCTTGATGAAAGTATTGACTCCTGTGACAGATAGAAAAGTCATGAAGTCTCAGCTCCATACACCCCAAAAATGACTTGATATGTATTCGCACACACAAACCACCCTAACATGTCTTGACATATGTAGTCACCAGGTAAGATGAGTGCAGTTATACATGGCCAAAAGCATGGGGAGGAACTGCTTGTATGTTCTTCAATATCTCTTGTAAACACAGATATTCGAGTATATACTGTTGCATCTCAACAAACTAATGGGTTTCACTCTACAACCTCCAGTCTTGTCTCCCTTCAATCTCCAACTTCCTAGTGCCTCCTTTTCCTATTTCACCTTATTGGGGGTGGGAGAAGCACTTCTACCATCCCCACTACCCCCAAGCATTTAGCAGGAATATAAGACACAAAGACTTTTGGGTACTCTCCTTGTTCAAGAAACTTGCCACCTGCCCTATTTTTGGCCGGGGCCTGGAGGCCTTTTTGAGATTAAATATTTACATATGTCGATCAGGAAGTGAATTCCTTCTACCTCTCCTACCCTCCCTTCTTTCCTTTTCTGTCTTCAGCTATTTATTCTTTCCCTCCCTGACCCTACTTGTCTCAGACTTTTCTCCTCGTCTTTAATAGAAGAGAATCATGAAGTTGTGGTTGTGACTTCTAGGTGGTTGTGATTGGTATGGAGGAATTCAGGGAGAAAAAGCGATAGAGGCATAAGAGAAAGTTGAGAGTTATAAAAAGTAAGGACAGGTTTTGACACAGGTAAAGGGAGATATCTCATGACAGTTTTGAATCAGGCCTCAGGTACTCCTGGAGTATAGTGGAAATAGCACTGATTTTGGACTCAGAATCCTAATTCTCCCATTTAATACCAGTTCAAACTTGATCAAGTCACATTATCTCCATGAACTTCGTTTCCTTATCTGCAAAATGAGAGGGTGGGAGTAAGTATACTTCTACCTTGAAGTATATATACTAAGGCCTTCTCCCAGTGGCTAGTGCCTTCCTTTTTTTTTTTAATTTCTTTTTTTTTTTTTTTTAGTGAGGCAATTGGGATTAAGTGACTTGCCCAGGGTCACACAGCTAGTAAGTGTTAAGTGTCTGAGGCCGGATTTGAACTCAGGTACTCCTGAATCCAGGGACGGTGCTTTATCCACTGCGCCACCTAGCCGCCCCATAGTGCCTTCCTTTTTGAGATGACCTTCTGTTTACTTTGTTTTTGTTTTGTTTTGGGGGCAATGAGGGTTAAGTGACTTGCCCAGGTTCACACAGCTAGTAAGTGTCAAGTGTCTGAGGTCAAATTTGAATTCGAGTCCTCCTGAATTCAGGGTCAGTGCTTTATCCACTTTGCCACTTAGCTGTCCCCCGTTTACATTGAATTTATGTCCCCTGATAGAATGTGAACTGGAAAGGACCCCAGAAGTCTTAAAACCCACCCCCTTATATTTTACATTTGAAGAATCTGAGACTCAGAGATTCAAGTCTCTTGTCCAGGTCATACAGAGATAGTGCTGGAATCCGGATTCCAGCAGAATCCAAATCTCTAAATTCCATTCTCTTTCCTAGGCACATTTGGTTCTTACCAACCCAAGATCCTGAGATTAAAGGCTCACCCACCAGTCAGGGAAAGTACAGACTGTTCGATATTCTAGGTATATAGATACTGTAGTATGTTTATGGAAGGGGCAGCCAGGTGGCACAGTGGATAGAATGCCAGGCCTGGAATCAAGAACTCATCTCCCTGAATTCAGATCTGGTCTCAGGCACTTACTAGCTGTGTGGCCCTGGGCAAGTCACTTAACACTGTTTGCCTCAGTTTGCCCATCTGTAAAATGGGCTGAGAAGGAAATGGAAAAACCACTTGAGTATCTTTGCCAAGAAAACCCAAAATTGGGTCACAGAGTCAGATATGACTGAACAGCAGTTCTATGAAAGGGTAGAGTGAGAGTAAAGTCATAGGATCCAGGCCTTAGACAGGACTTTAGATATAATCTAGTTCATCCCCTCATTTTACAGATGAGGGAACTGAGGCCAATAAGGCAGTGAAGTGACTTGCCTCAAAGGGTTATTCAGGTGGTAAGGAGAAGAGTTAGGAATCACTCTGGTTCTCTTGATGTCAAATACAGTAAAGAGCTTATGATCTAGGTGCTTGGAACATTTCTGCCCAACACAGATCTTTCTTCACACGTTTCCTAGCTTCTCTCTTATTTGGATGTCCACTGCTTAATAGGAAAGAAGGGGAACAAGTGCACTTATGGACGAGATGAGTGCACAGGGAGATGAAGGAAATGGATGAGAAAAAGGCAGGGGCAATAGAAGAGATGCCAGCTAAGAGTTTGAGGAAATTTTTGCAGGCAAATAAACATTAAACAAATGAGGCAGGATCATCTAGAGGAGCTAATGAATGCAGTGGCCAGAGCCCTGAACTTGGAAAGGGCTTGTTGGAAACGAAGAGCCGGGGGGATCTGTGTCCCCTTTGTGGCCACTAGGGAATAGTCCCATCTCTTTTCCTGGGACAGGGTTGGGCTTGCAAGATTATTCCCAAAGGGAGTCATTAGACACCCCAACGGGGTGGCAGGTAGGGCAGTATAAGCTCCTTATGTCTGGGAGGGTCCTGGCCTATTCTGGGGTCAGGCTTTCTCCAGCTCCTTGCTAAATGATGCCATCCCTTCCTCCCATCACCACTGTTCTTCCTCCCTTTATTGTTTCTGGGTGTCCCTCTGCCTCTCGACACCCTGCCTTTTAGCTAGCTTGACTCTCTGGTTCTTAGCATCATCTATCTGTTTCTGTCTCTCCTGGCACCTGAGTCTTACTTATTCAGAATGTCTATTTATCTCATTGACCGTCTGAGTCCTAATATCTGTCTTGGTGACTATATATGTATGTGTCTCTGATGCCCTGGGTCTTTCTGTATTTTATGATTTCAGTAGCTGTTTCTTTTTCTCCCTACATCCGTAAGTATCTCTGACTGATTCTCACTGTGTTCTGTGTCCCTGTTTCCAGAATAAGGCATCAGGAGTTGCAAATTATTTTCTGTTTACTGGGGAAGGTGCCATTTGCCTCCTGCTTCCCTCTAGGGAAAGGCTTTTACTGTTTGGTGACTATGAGAGGTGGGATGGGGAAGAGACCCAGGAATAGAAATTATGTACTACTCCTTGCCCATGTCTCTGGACTTCCATACCTAGCTTCCTTTCCTAAGGAATGACAGGGAGCCCACAAATAGGAAGAAATTGAAAAAGACACTTCCTAAGAGGATTCCTTCTATCTCCATATCTTTCTTTCCCCCTGGTGGAAGAAAGAGGTTGGCTAGGGGACTTAGAAGGATATGGGTGGAATGAAGGGCTTTGAGAAAGCTCTGGAGAATGAGGGGCTTTGAGGAACTGGAGATTTCTCTAACCAGATCAGATAGCCACTGCTCCCTCAATTCTCTCTCCATCCTTCCCTCTGCTCCAGGTCTCCCTCCTCCCATCCCCCTCTGTGGCAGCAGCCGTGTAATTTAAAGCTCTCTCTGTCGCCTCTAATGTGATCCTCTCGTTTTATTGACTCTCTCTGCCGTCTGTGGCGCCCCTTCACATCAATCTCTTCTCTAATCATACCACTGCCACTGCCTTCTCCGTCTTCCTTTGCCCCTCTCCCATTGGTTCTCCAAAGGCACTCACTCCTCTCTTCCACCCATTTCCTTCACCCAGGACACTGCCATCCAGCCAACCTCTGGTCTTACTCCCTAAGGCTTCCTCATCTTTCTGTTATTTCTGCACTCTGGATCTCACAACTTCAACAGAGACAGAGTGCTGAGGCCTTCAGAGAGTCACCTTGTCCCTGCATGTGCAACCCAAGATATCCCCTAGTGTGGAGGAGAAGCCCTGAAGACCCAGGGATAGGTAGACAGAAAGTAAAGGAAGAATTCCAATAAGACAGAGCATGGAGTAATATTAAAGAGAGAATCCGAGGCCACCACCTCTCTATTTATGCCTCTAATCCAAAAACATAGCAGGAGCGTGGGGTAGAGTGGCACAGAGAAGGAAGAAGGGAAAAGTAAGAGGTGAAAAATCATTGCTCTTCCTGAGGTTTGGTTGGAAGATGATGCAGATGAAGAGAGAACCCCAGGGAAGAGGAGAGGGGGAGGAGAAGGGGACTAGGAAGGTAAAGGGGGGAGGGATGCACTGAGGCAGAGATGAATTTGCAATTGAAATTATTTCCCGGGGAGGAGGAGGGATTGAGAAGAGATTTGCAATTTTAAACAGCTTGCCTACCAACCCATTGCCCCTTTGGCCTCCATCTCACCCAGACACCAGGCTGAGAGGTTAGGACTCCCTTAGCCAAGATGGGGCGTCCATTGCTCACTTTTCCATTCCTGAGAGGCCTCCCTTAGAGTTGTTGAGAACATTGATAGGGTTTGTGGGCTATGGTCAATATTTTGAGTACTGGGAACAAGTCAGAAGTGAGGCTAGTGCCTCTTCCTAGGTAGAGCCTACCTGTGTGCTAGTTGAAGCTGAGGAAGTCCAGGGTAAGGGGGACTTAATTGGCAATTGCCCTTTAACACCCTGCCCTTGAGGAGTTCCATAAAAGAAAAATTCTTCTCCAACTTGGTGGGCTCCTTCACCCACTCTGCCAGTCACCTTTGGGACCATCCTGCCCTCTGTCTTCTTCCCCTCCCCATACCCTGCCTTTTCCAGGTGTTTATTTGTATGTTCATTAGCATGCTAATCCATTCCAACTGAGAACTCCTTAATGCCCTGGACTCACACCTGGCTGCCTTCCCCCAGCCAGGAATGGGAGAGAAGCAATTCCCCCCCCCCAAAAAAAAAAGTGGGGTAGGATCCAACAGGAACCGTACCTAGAATCTCATCCCCAATCTAGGAGTTCAAGAGGTGAAAGAAGTTGTCTAAGGAAGTAAAGAACCCTTATAGTTCTTGTTTCCCCTGGCAAATAACCTTTTCTTACCATCTTCCTTTTTCATTCTGAAACATATCTGGCATGATGTCTCTCTGTCTTCACTGTGGATACTGAAGTATCCACAGTGTCCATTTGGAACTTCAAGAGTTCCAAATCACCTGTGACCTAGAGCTAGGGAAAGTTAAGATAAAACCTTTGAAATGTTGAGAACATAAGGGGAAGCTCCATATGTTGGTAATTTGGAAAGAAATTTTGCCCCACTAGTGAATTCGTGACAGGGTATAAGTAACATTTACCAGGACTTTGCTGATTTGGTTCTAAGTGTCTCAGTGGGGCTCCTTTTCCTTCGTTCTGGGCTGGGGGGGGGGAGGGGTCGTTCCCCAAGGCACCAGAAATTTTAGATCGTCAGCCTTTTATAAATGATGTGCCAAGAAAAGACTCCTTTTTTTCTAGAGGTAGAGCCTGGAGCTGATAAGCTTTTGACTTAGCAGTGAGTAAGCTTATGCCATTAATTCTCAGGATCAGTGGGAGCTCTCGCAAGCCCTAAGGAGAAGATGGTACTGGTTTGGGTACCAATGGAAATCAACCTGTGCTCCATCTTTGGCAACACAGGTTGCCAACCCCAGTTATGTTGTAGGATTTCTAGCCTGGGGAAATGAGCTTTGGATAATGTGAACTAGCCAAACACACAGATGTGTCTTCCCCAAGCCATCTCAGCCTCCTGTGCTCTCATCTTTTCTGTCTCCGTCCTATCCCTCACCAAAACCTGTCTTCATCTTTCTTTCAGGGTACTGGCTGTCACGCTGAGATGACCCCCCAGTGCTCCTCCGTCTGCCATGGCCACCCTTAACTCACTTTCCACTGCTAGCTCCACCTCTGCCCCTGGTCATAATGCCCCGTCCCCGCCTCAGGACCCTTCCCCTGGCACATCCTTGGAACCTGCCACCAAAGATCCCCCCACTGCTGCCACCACTGACAGCATGAGACCCTCCGAGCCTGGGGGGCACCAGCTTGAGCCAGGCTGTGGCCTTGTCCCACCAAAGGAGACCAGGGAACATCCATTGGAACCAGGCTGTGGCCTAGTCCCACCAAAGGAGCTTGGAGCAGAGGAGGAGGAGGAGGAGGAAGAGGAGGAAATACAGGAAGAAGAAGCAGGGCCCCCTCCCCAGGACCTGAGTGACCACTTGCTCTTCACTGAAGATGGTGCCACCTATCTCCTGGCTGAACTGCCTGTCTCTGTCAACACTGAGCTCCTGTTACCAAAGGGCTTCCCCTGGGGCGAGTCAGGGACTGAGGAAGAGTCCAGCCTGCCCCTCCGAGTCTGCCCATCATCCACTCACCTCACTACCCTCCACGTCCAACACGGTTTTGACCGAATTCAAGGCTTTAGCTCTTCTGACCAAATTCTGCCCCGTAATACCTCAGCGCCACCTCCGGCCGCCTGCGAGGGAAGGGACGGAGCCTTCCGGAGCTACCGGCCGGCCCCACTCCCACCCAGAGATCCCAAAGATGGCCCCATAGGGAGTGGGAACGGAGACCACGGGGAGCTCTTCTGGCTCTGCCTGCTGTGCCGCCTAGGGTTCAGTGGGCCCAAGGCCTTTGTGGCTCATGCTCAGTCTCATGGGGTCGAGCTGGCCCCAGTTCAGCACCAGAGCCTGCCAGGCTGCCCAGCTGTAATACAAGAGGGGAAGGAGGGGTCCACAGTGCTTGTCAGTTTTCTGGAACCAAAAATCTCTCCTGGCCCCCTGCCCACCGCGCCCCTTAGCAATGGAGCAGTGGGTGGAATGGTGAATGTAGCCCAGGATGGGGACAGCCCCACTGAGGCAGGAAACCAGGGCCCTCCGCTGCCCCTTGAGGAAGACATGGCCCCCAGCCCACCTTCCCCACCTGCCACCCCAACTGCCTGGGACCCCAACCCAACCCAAGCCAAAGAATCACCAGTGGCAGCAGGCGAGGCAGGGCCAGATTGGTTCCCTGAGGGGCAAGAGGAGGATGGGGGACTCTGCCCCCCACTCAACCAAAGTTCACCCTCCCCCAAAGATGGGGGGGCTCTCCCGGCCCAGGCTGACTCACC
Organism: Dromiciops gliroides; assembly: GCF_019393635.1. NCBI lineage: Eukaryota > Metazoa > Chordata > Mammalia > Microbiotheria > Microbiotheriidae > Dromiciops > Dromiciops gliroides. The sequence continues at coordinate 175,744,973 of NC_057862.1, forward strand.
CGAAGATCCCAATGACCCACCCCGGCCCTACCGGCTGGCTGATGACTATGCCCCAGCCCCACCAGCCTTCCAGGGTCTCAGTCTCTCCAGCCACATGTCCCTGCTGCACTCTCGAAACTCCTGCAAGACGCTCAAGTGTCCCAAGTGCAACTGGCACTATAAGTACCAGCAGACCCTGGATGTGCATATGAGGGAGAAACATCCGGAGAACAACAGTCATTGCAGCTACTGCAGCGCAGGAGGGGCACACCCCCGACTGGCCCGGGGGGAGAGCTATAACTGCGGCTATAAGCCCTATCGATGTGAGGTCTGCAACTACTCCACCACCACCAAGGGCAATCTCAGCATCCACATGCAGTCTGATAAGCACCTGGCCAACCTCCAAGGTTTTCAGGCTGGCCCAGGGGGGCAGGGGAGTCCCACTGAGGCAGCACTTCCAGCCCCAGCTGGGGAGAAGGAGCCCAAGGCCAAGTCTTCCTGGCAGTGTAAGGTGTGCAGCTATGAAACCAACATCTCGAGGAATCTCCGGATCCACATGACCTCTGAGAAGCACATGCAGAATGTTCTGCTGCTGCATCAGGGGCTGCCCCTGGGGCTGGTGGGGCCAGGCCCCCCACCACCTCCTGGAGCCACACCTGCCAACCCCCCTGAGCTGTTCCAGTACTATGGGCCACAGGGACTGGGCCAACCCCCAGCCCCTTTGCCTGGCCCAGGGCTGAGGCCAGACAAGCCCTTGGAGGCCCAGCTCCTCCTTAATGGCTTTCATCACCTGGGGCCACCTGCCCGGAAATTCCCCACTCCTGGTAAGATTCCCCTATTTGCTTCTTTTCCCCCCTTTTCTTTGTCTCTCCTTCTCTTCTTTCCTACTCTCTATCTAGTCACTTCCATCATTTTCCCCTAGGAACCTCCCTGCCCCTTATCTTCCCAGTTTGATCTTCCCCTTTTCTGGTGTCACCTTCACACTCACATTAACCCAATCTCTAACCCATTACAAGCCCATTGCTCCCCCTGACCCACCTGCCTCTCCCTGTTCTTTAGCCCCTGGCAGCCTTTCCCCGGAACCCCGCCTTCCCCCAAGCCAGCTTTTGGGGCCCACCATGGATGGCCTGCCCACCTCACCCCCGCCAGATGACGACCCATCATTGAAAGTGTTCCGATGCCTGGTGTGCCAGGCTTTCAGCACAGACAGCCTGGAGCTGCTACTGTACCACTGCACCCTGGGCCGAAGCCTCCCCGAAGCCGAGTGGAAGGAGGTAGCTGGAGACACCCATCGCTGCAAACTCTGCTGCTACGGTACTCAGCTCAAGGCCAACTTCCAGCTCCATCTCAAGACCGACAAGCATGCCCAGAAGTACCAGCTGGTGGCCCACCTAAGGGAGGGCAGCGGGGGTGCTCCTGTGTCAGTCCCCCCTCTGGGGGAGGGCACTCCCTATGGGCCAGTCTCTCCCCTACACCTGCGCTGTAACCTTTGTGACTTTGAGTCTAACAGCAAGGAGAAGATGCAGCTCCATGCCCGGGGTGGCACACATGAGGAGAACAGCCAAGTCTACAAGGTTAGCTGTGGGGGAAGCAGGGGCAGAGAGAAATATACAATGGCATGAAAGGGCATGAAAGAGCAGGGAATAAGGGAAGAGGGGGCATGAAGCCAAGTGGATAGAGGTGTGAGGGAAGAAGATGAAGAGGGACAGGACAAGAGAGAAGTATCTGAGAGAGGCGGAGGAGGAAAAGAAAAGAAAAGCTGGAGATACAAGAAGGTAGACAAGGGAGGACCTGGGCTGAGAGACTAGAAAAGTGGAATCAAGGAAGGATGGAGCTATGGATAGGAGGGAGAAGGGAAACAGAAAGGGGGTGGCCACAGAATGGGGAAAGAAGGGATAAAAACAAGGGCAGAGTCCAGGGAAAGGGAGGGTTTGCACTGGGGGGTGGGAGGAAGGGGGGGGACTGGAAAGGGGGGTCAGAGCTAGAGACGGGTCTTGCTTTGAGGGTGGACAAGGGAGAGCATTAGGGTTTGGTGCTTATCTCCAGGGCCTGAACCATCTCCTCCTTTCCTCCCAGTTCCTGCTGGAGATGGAAGGGGCAGAGGCAGGGGTGGAATTGGGATTTTACCGGTGTCTTCTGTGTGCTTGGGAGACACCTTCCCGTTTGGCTCTGTTGCAACATCTTCGGGCACCTGCCCACCGAGATGCCCAGGCCCAGCGAAGACTTCAGCTGCTGCAGAGCGGACGTGTAGCTGAGGAAGGAATCTCGGCTCTTCAGAGCATCCTGTGCTTCAGCCATAGCCAGTCCAGAACTCCTGGTAAGGATGAGTGGGGATAGGGGAGCTGGGGCTAGGAACAGGGAGGAGGAGAAGGGGTAGAGTGCCAGCTATTTGAAATATGAACCAAGGGCTTTTATGGAAGTGACAAGCACAGGCGGCAAGGCAAAGAAATGGTGTGATGGGGTAAGGAGGATGGAGGATTGTGGAACAGGAAGCAAAAAGATTAAAAGAGTTATAGACAAAGGAGGCAGGAGAGGCTCAGAGGAAAGAGAATGGGAGCTAGCAACAGTCTAACAAAGGCACAGGAGGCAGGACCTAAAGGGAGAGAGGGGCCGCCGTGGGGCTGCTAGGTAGAGGGCCAAGAGTGAAGGAACTGTGGGGGAAACACTTTGTGACTTGTGACAGAAAGCCAATTTCCTAGCCCTGCTAGGGGAGGAGTTGTGGCGGGTGGGCTGGAGCTAATGGGAATGGAGGAGAAAGGGATGGAAAAAAGTTTAATGGTTTACTGGTGTAATGGGAACTGGAGAGAAGGCTTACAGACAAGATTTCCAACATCTCCCTGTCTCATAGAAGCCCTCTGCCCTTTGGTCGAGCTCTCAAGACCTTGAGTGGTATCCTGCTGTGTCCTCAGCCTAAAAGGGATAGGGGCCACTGATCCCACAAGCTGAATGAAGGGAAGATCGGGTCAGGAGAGCCATGGGTGCTGGGCTCTCTAGAGACAAAGATGGGCAAGGGCACTGGCAGCAGGAACCAGGGAACAGGCTGCATTGACTGGTGCTAATTGAATTGCCAATATGCTGGCTGGAGTTAAGTGCCGGAGGGGCTCGGATCAATAGCTAACGATCTTGGCGCAGGGCTGAATGGAGTTAAGGAACTTTAACACTTTAATTAGGCCGCCAACGAAAATAAATTCCTACACATCTGTCAATTCTTCCTCTCGTGGTAATCTCCTCTCCAGGCCCAGCAGCCCCTGCTTTGTGTCTGCTATCTGCTACTTCCAGAAATCAGCCCCTCTCAGAACCTCAGCCTCTCCAACTATTCCTTGCCCAATCCACTGTTCTTCTCCCCTCCTCCTCGGAGTACAGAGGGGAATGGAGAAGAGTCTGGAAGCTTAAACTCCAGGCCTGGCTCTGCTACTGATGAACAGCAGCATGGCCTTGGGGAATCAGTGCAGCTCCCATTCATACAGTCTGTAAGGGTGTGGGAGCACCCTGGGAGGGAGGGCAGGCAGGCTCTTCTACTGGAGGAAATGGGACTGACCTGTCAGGAGACTTGCCTGTAATCACACAATTAGTAAGTGTCAGAGGCAAGTGCTGAACCCATACTTCCTTACCCTCTTTCTACTAAAGTCACTTTTCTTATCTTCAGTTTTCTTAGCCATAAAAGGAGGGGTTTGGATGAAATGATTTTCCGAGCTCTAAAGTTCTGTGATTATCCTTCAGCTCTCAATATCTTTCCTCCCAGTCCTCCTCACACTTTTCTGCTTTATAAAATGCATATAATTCTTCCTTTTTTCCTAACTGCTTTAACATCATTTGCCCATCGGTCTGTCCCAAGCTTATCCAGTTTATTCCTCCTTTCCTTTCCCTCCCCTTTCTTCACTTGACCCTTGCCATCCCATTAAGCTGGTTTTTCCCTCCTACCCCGGTTCAGGAAAAGCTATTACTGCCCATATGGAGACACCCACGGCAGAGAAAAACACTCAGAACAAGGCCCCACCCCTAGGTGAGTTGCTCATATCCTCCCCTCTCCTGAACCCCCCCCCCCCATCCCACTGGCCTCACAACCAGGACAGTCTCAGGGCTATACAGCAGCTGACACCTCCAGGGTAGGCTTCTGGACCTTGAACCACCTTCAAAGGAAGAAGCCCAGTAGTTAGTTGAGGGGAAGGAAACTGGGTTTGGGGTGAACAAGAGGAGGCTGTGTGATGGTGCCCCCTCAGTCTGGCAGTCTTGTTGAGGTTTTGCTGTTTCTCCCCTTTGGATCCTGAATCTACACTTGGCCTGAGCCAAAGACTTGTTCTCTGTGACCCCTGATGCTAGTTTTATTTGGCTATTTCTAGTCTGCTTTCACAAATACAAAGATGTCTCCACTGGAGGACATCCCAGCAACCTCCATGCCAGCCATTTCTAGGGAAGGAGACAGTGCTAAGAGAGGCCTTGCTGTACATGCAGGGGTAGAGTGTGGGGGTTTATGGCTATGTGGGTTTGTGTTGAGGAGCACGCCGAGGTGTTTCTCTATGAGAAATCAAACGAGATCATGTTTGTACAGTGCTTAGCATGGTGCTTGTGCTTATTCTCTTCCCCCAGCCTTCCCTTCTATGCTGCACTAATCTCGTAGGTGGTGGGTGGATATGAGAAAAAGATAAAGAAAATAAACTGGGTTTCCCAAACTCATTCTGAACCTCTTTTCCTTTAATCCTCAGCTTCTGAAGAGGCAGAAAATAGGACTGGCCCTTCGGGGGACAATACCAACCAGACTGTGGTCAGAATTGGGATGACTGGGAAGGGTCTGGTGGGGAAAGTGGCTTTATTAGGGAATTATATGATTCAAAAGGCAGAAGGAGGAATTCTGATCTGTACAGAGTTCTGTAGAAAAGGCACCATAGTCCAAAAACAGACTCACACTCTTGAAATCAGTGGTTTTATTTCCCTTAATAAGTTCACATACAATAATACTGGCTAACATTTACATTAGACTTTAGTTTACAAAATCCTCTCACGTACAGCGTAAGATCAACTGCTTTTATTCAGCCAAAGCCAGAGAAAAATCTAAAGAGTTCTAATGGCCTTAGATGTGAAAGAGTAAAGCAAGATGAGAGGGAGAAGGTAGAGATAGCTTGAGGGAGAACATCTAGGAGAAGCTGAGGTGGGGAAAGAAGGGGAATGGGAGAAAAAAGTGATGCAGGCTGCGGGGTGGGATGAAGGGGAGAAGAGGAGCCAGAGGCTGAGAGAAAGGGATTCCTTCTGGGGCTCCAGGGAAGAGCCCTGAGGGCTAGCTTCTCTTCAGCTGTTGTCCCAGCATCCCTTCCCTCCATTTCCTTCTGTCACTTCTCTACTTCTGGAGAGGGAGAGGCAGGAGGAGCCCCTGGGAATGGAGGCCCCCCTAGCTTAGATCATTCACTAGGGCAGAAAAAAGTTCAGCGTCCAAAAGGCCTCGCATAGGCAGAGAACAGGGAACACTTTTTAGCCCAGGAACAACACAGGCATCGGGAGACTTTGGGGCTATGTAGCTGATCCAAAAGGAAAAGAGGACCATGAGGATTGTAAACAGCTCCTAGCTGCCCAGAACAGGGGTGCCTGCAGCCACAAGGGCTGAGGCTAAATCTAGCAGGTCCATCCCTGGCCTTCTTAATCTGGGCTGGGTGCGCTGAGATGAGGGCCTAGCTCAAGGTCTCTGTAGCCCCCGTGCCTTCCCCTCGAGGCATCAGCCAACCACTTGCCAGGCACCAGCAAGTAAATAAGCCAAGTGAGTAGCAGGCGCAGGCACAGTGCCTAGTCCAGTGCTAGGGGCTTGGATGGCAGAAAATGAGAGAGAGAGAGAGAGAGGGGGGAGTCTCTCAAGGCTTCATCATAAAATCTATCCATGCAGAGCCCTCGCCCTCTCTTCCACCACCTCCATCTCCACTCCCCTTTCCCCGCCCCTTCAGAGGGGGAGGAGTGCGTGGAAGGGGGGGGCCTGAGCCAGAGGGAGGAGGCCAGGCCAGAATTTTCCTGGGCCACTGGCCACTGGGGGAGCTGTGGTGTTTGTTTACAAAAAAAAAAAAAAGGAAGAAGGAAAAGAAAGAGTGGGAGCTGAGCCGATACGGAGGGAGGATGAGTGGGCTCCGAAACAGGCAGGTATGGCCTCCTTCCTAGAACAACTCTGGCTGAAGGGAGAGCAGAAAGGACAATAGGCAGGGACAGGCCATGCTTCAGGGTTGGGAAAGTGCCCATAGGGCCTAAGAGGAAAGAGGCCAGAGCAAGGAAGGGAAGAGGAGAGGAAGGTGAAGGTGTGGGCTGGGGACCGGGGGAGAAATCCAGAGGGGGGGAGGGAGGCCTGGGGTGGGGGGGGCGGACTGCTGGGGAGCAGAGGGAGCCGCAAAGAGCAAGGCAAGCCCAGGAGAGGGGAAAGTGAGGAAGGAGGGCAACAGGCAAGCAGAGTATGGAGGAGTAACAGGAAGAGAGGGCAGACAAAGAGGGAAGGGAAGTGTGCAGCTTCAAGCAGGCCTCAGGCCCTGCCCCCAGGGAAGGAGCAGGGAGGTGCCAGCTCCCTGAGCCCAGGGAGATAGGTGGCTTGGAGCTTTTTTTGTCATGCCTTCCTGTAAGGTTTTCTCCTCAGCTCATAAAGCTCTCTTTTAATGACTTACAAAGGTCCCAGGACCCCAAGAACCTGGGATTGTAAGCATATTAGCCCAGGTATTCTCAGGGCATGAGAACTCCTGCCTTCAGGTTAGCTTCTTCACAGAGGAGCCCGCAATACATTCTTTCAGTCCTCATGCCCTTCCCACTCACCTATCCATCCCCCAGGTGTACTGCTGTCCATACTGCAGCTTCATCAGCCCTGCCAATGAGCAGGTACAGGCCCACACCATATCCCAGCATGCTGTGCAGCCCAAGTATCGGTGCCCACTGTGCCAGGAGCAGCTGGTGGGACGTTCTGGTCTTCACTTCCACCTTAGCCACCTGCACAATGTAGTACCTGAATGTGTTGAAAAACTGCTTCTGGTGGTGAGTGCCAGGCAAGACCCTTGGGAGTCCAGTGCCTTCTTTTCCATGAACCCTAATACGGCCATGCAGAAAGGGAAGAGAGATGCATGCTAGGGTGCTGGGATGGGGAGGGGGACAGCATGCCTCACCTTTCCCTCCCTAGTGAGTAGCTCATCAGCAGGTTCTTCCCTCCCTTTTCTTGACCTGGGGACCACATCTCCCCCTGCCCTACTATTAAACTGAAAAATCAGCATCTGCCCCAACTGACCACAGATTTTGAGGCCAGCTCTATATTGGGGGTAGAGAACAAAGCCAATGAAGAGCCAGGCCAAGGCAGCAACTGGGCAGGCTGGCCTCTCTGGTAGTGGGGGGCAGGCAGGAGTCTGAGGGGGAAGGGTTGGGACATCTGGACTTTTTCCTTTTCAGGCCACAACTGTGGAAATGACCTTTTTGACCAAAGTGCTGCCCGGGACCAGTCTCAGTCCTATAGGGGATAGCCCTGAACCCCCAACCCCTGGAACTGAACCAGTATCCAGTGAAGACTTGGCAGTGGGTAAGGGAAGAAGCAAGTACTTGAGATAGTTGGTGGGGGGAGGAGGTCCCCGGTAATGAACTGAGGAGAGAAGATTAAAGGGACTAGAATTGGGAGCTGGTATAGTTTCCTCACCCCACCCTAATCCACTTCTCTCCTTCCTCAGGAGAAGGTCCCAGCCTGATCCCAGAAGTCAATCCAGAGCCGCCTCCACCTCCAGTGGAGGCCCCTGACAAACCTCTGACCATCCCTGAAAAGCTGCCTTCTCCAGCCCCTTCCCCACCCCCTCAGCCCGACCTCCAAACAGAAGAAGCACCCCCCACAATGCCTGCAGTTGAGGAGGAAGATGGGCCCACAGGGGAATCTCGCCCAGCAGAGCCAGCCCCTGCCGATGCCCGACACCCCCTGTCCTACCGTAAGACCACCAACTTTGCTCTGGACAAGTTCTTAGATCCCGCCCGGCCCTACAAGTGTACAGTATGTAAGGAATCCTTCACCCAGAAGAACATCCTCCTGGTCCATTACAACTCTGTCTCCCATCTGCATAAGATGAAGAAAGCTGCCATTGACCCCTTGGCCCCAGCCAGAGGGGATGGGGGCACACCCCCAACGGCTACCACCACCACAGACAAACCCTTCAAGTGCACAGTCTGCCGAGTCTCCTACAACCAGAGCTCTACCCTGGAGATTCACATGCGGTCAGTCCTGCACCAGACTCGGTCCCGGGGAGCCAAGGCTGATGCCAAGGCTGAGGGACCAGAGAGGAACCAGGAAGAGGCCAAGGAGGCTGAGCCTGATGGGGCAGGGGGCCCAGAAAAGAAGGTGTCTGAGCCTGGCAGCTTGGTTTCTGGGCTGCCCTTCCTGTCCCCACCACCACCCCCCTTAGACCTACACCGTTTCCCAGCCCCTCTTTTCACTCCCCCAGTGCTGCCGCCCTTCCCCCTCGTGCCCGAGTCCTTGCTCAAGCTCCAGCAGCAGCAGCTGCTCCTGCCCTTCTACCTGCATGACCTCAAGGTAGGGCCCAAGTTGGCACTGGCAGGGCCCACCCCTGTGCTATCACTGCCACCTACCACCCCAGCACCCCCACCTCCTCCCCCCAAGGCTGAGCCGGCAGAGCGGCCCCCTGTGGCCGAGGATAGAATCGAGGCCGGGCCTTCCTCCCCACCCTGCCAGCCTCCCAATGAGGTGGCCCGGACAGCAGCTAAGGCCCTGCTGGAGAACTTTGGCTTTGAGCTTGTGATCCAGTACAACGAGGGGAAGCAGCCCGCACCGCCCCCCCCCCACCCCACCCCCTCCTGAAGCCCTGGGGAGCGGGGACAAGCTAGCTTGTGGAGCCTGTGGGAAGCTCTTCTCCAACATGCTCATCCTGAAGACTCACGAGGAACACGTCCATCGGCGCTTCCTGCCCTTTGAAGCCCTTAGCCGCTATGCCGCTCAGTTCCGAAAGAGCTATGACAGCCTGTACCCACCCCCAGCAGAGCCTCCCAAGCTTTCAGATGGGCCTGTGGACCCATCTGTCCCCCCACTCTGCCCACCCTTCCTGGCGCCCGAACCCGAGGCTGGGGGCAACCAGCCCCCCGAGGAGCACCTCCGTCCTGGAGGACGCTGGTCCCAAGAGGAGGAAGACTGTGGGAAGAGTCCCCTTCCCCCACCTGCCCCTGCAGGGCGCCGCTTCTCCCGCACAAAATTCACGGAATTCCAGTCCCAGGCCCTGCAGTCCTTCTTTGAGACCAGCGCCTATCCCAAAGATGGGGAGGTAGAGCAGCTGGCCGGGCTCTTGGGCCTGGCCAGTCGTGTGGTGGTGGTGTGGTTCCAGAATGCTCGGCAGAAAGCCCGAAAGCACGCAGGGGATGGGGGGCCGGCGACAGCCCCGGGCGCAGTGGTGGGATCCTCGGCCTGCAGGCGCTGCCAGACCACCTTCTCTTGCATCTTTGAGCTGGTTCGGCACCTCAAGAAATGCTATGATGACCGGCCACCAGAAGAGGAGGAAGAGGGGGAAGAAGAAGAGGAGGCAGCTGAGGAGGAAGAAGCAGAGGAAGAGCAGGCACCAGAACCCCCAGCTGGCCTGGAGGCTCCAGCACCAGGGTCTCCGGAGGGAGAAGACGTGAGCCAGGCAGAAAGAGAGACGGAGAGGACAGCCCCAGTCTCCCCCTGCCCGGCCCACACCTGCGACCAGTGTGCTGCATCTTTTACCAGCCAGGACCTCTTAAGTAGCCACCGAAGACTCCATTTGGTGCCACCGGTGCCGCCTGGTGCCCCTCCACACCTACTGGACCTGCCTCTGTTGGTGTTTGGTGAGCGTGGCCCCCTGGTCCTAGGGCCCCCACCAGCCTCGGGGCCTCCTCTCAAACGCAAGCACGAGGAGGGCAGCCTGTCACCAACAGGAAGTGAGGCTGGGGGACCTGGGGAGGGTGAGCCGCCTCGAGACAAGCGTCTCCGCACCACCATCCTGCCCGAACAGCTGGAGATCTTGTACCGTTGGTATATGCAGGACTCCAATCCGACACGCAAGATGCTGGACTGTATCTCTGAGGAAGTGGGGCTCAAGAAGCGGGTGGTGCAGGTTTGGTTCCAAAATACCAGAGCCCGGGAGCGGAAGGGTCAGTTCCGAAGCACTCCAGGGAGCGTGTCCAGCCCAGCCATCAAGCCCCCTGCCCCACCCACCCCTGTCCCCTTCACAAAATTTGGCCTCTTAATGGGCAAAGTAGAAGAGGGAGTAGGAAGGGAAGTCTCCAAGCGAGAAGCTGCCCCCCTCCCCTATGCAACAGCCTCTCCCACTCCTGGCCCTGCATCCTTTCTGCCACCTGGCAAAGAAGCCAAGGAGGCCAGTGCCACCCCCTTGGACACCACCCCAACACCCCCACCGCCTCCACCACCTGCTGAGGAAGAGGCGCCCGAGGAGCCACTGAAGGCATCTCCGGAGAGTGAGGTCTGCAGCCCATCAGGAGGGGACTTGAGTGACTCATCCGCTTCTAGCCTAGCTGAGCCAGAGTCCCCTGGGGCCGGAGGAGGGGGTGGGGGTGGGGCTGGAGGTGCAGGTGGGACCCCTGATGGGCTGGGACAGCGGCGCTACCGGACCCAGATGAGCAGCCTGCAGCTGAAGATTATGAAGGCCTGCTATGAGGCCTACCGAACTCCCACCATGCAGGAGTGTGAAGTGCTGGGGGAAGAGATTGGCCTTCCAAAGAGAGTCATCCAGGTGTGGTTCCAGAATGCCCGTGCCAAGGAGAAGAAGGCCAAATTACAAGGGGTGGGAGGAGCTGGGGGAGGCAGCGGCAGCGAAGGCCCCCTGGGAGCGCCCCGAACTGACTGCCCCTACTGCGATGTCAAATATGATTTCTACGTCTCCTGTCGGGGCCATCTGTTCTCCCGACAGCATCTGGCCAAGCTCAAGGAGGCTGTGCGGGCCCAGCTCAAGAGTGAAAGCAAGTGCTATGACCTGGCTCCTGCCCCTGAGGCTCCCCTGGCCCCTAAGGCCCCTCCAGCCACCACAACTGCCACACTCCCCCTCGGGGCTGCCAGTACCCTGCCTCGACTGGCCCCTGTGCTGCTGTCCGGTCCTGCTCTGGCTCAACCCCCATTGAGCAGCTTAGCCCCCTTTAATTCAGGTGAGTGGGGAGGAAACCTCCATCTCTTCCATGGGGTCCTCCACCTTCTCCCTTTCCCTCTGGGCTTCCCTTCCTATCTCTACTCAGATTTGCCCTCTTCCTTTGATCCCATTTCTGGAGCAAAGGGTACCCCCAGTGGAGGGGGGGGGGAGGGAGGAATAATGGCAGGGCACATGGTCCCTTAGCGAGGCCAGCAGCACACTGGGATTATTAGGATGCTGATGGGAAGGAACAAGCACGGGGGGGGGGGGGGGGCTCCATCAGTGGCCTGCCCTCCTGTGCCCTTGCCTAACTCCTTCTCTTCTTCCCAGGCCCCTCAGCGGCTTCTTCAGGCCTCCTCAGCCTTGCTGCTGCCGCCTCTGTTTTACCGACTACTGCAGTCGTCCAGCCCAGTCCAGCTCGCCCCTTACCTCAGAGAACAGATCAAACCAAGTCCACTGCAGCAGACCCTGCTCCAGGGCCTCCTACTGAACCTTCAGGGGACGAGGTCCCTGATGAGCGTAAGTGTGCTGCCACTGGGGTCACCACTTCCTCTACTGACGCCCTCAAGAACCTCAAGGCACTGAAGGCCACAGTACCCACCCTGCTCGGGGGCCAATTTCTGCCCTTCCCCCTGCCAACAGCAGGGGGGGCTGCCCCCCCAGCTGTCTTTGGTCCGCAGCTCCAAGGGGCCTACTTCCAGCAGCTCTATGGTATGAAAAAGGGGCTGTTCCCCATGAACCCTGTGATACCTCAGACCCTCATTGGGCTGCTCCCCAATGCCCTCCTCCAGCCACCACCCCAGCCCCCTGAGCCTGCGGCCACAGCCCCCCTGAAGCCACCAGAGCTGCACCTCCCTAGTGAGGGTGAGCCCGGGGAAGCTGATGAATTGCTAGCCGGTACCACTGGCATTTCCACTGTGGATGTGACCCACCGCTACCTGTGCCGCCAGTGCAAGATGGCATTTGAGGGGGAGGCGCCTGCCGCTGCCCACCAGAGGTCCTTCTGCTTCTTTGGAAGGGGTCCCGGGGCTGGTGTCCCCCCCCCTCTCCGTGTACCCATCTGTACCTACCACTGCCTGGCGTGTGAGGTGCTGCTGAGTGGGCGGGAGGCCCTGGCAGCACATCTGCGCTCCTCAGCGCACCGGCGCAAGGCGGCCCCGCCTCCACCTCCAGGAGGCCAGCCGGTCACCAATGCCACGGCTTTTGCCAAAGAGGAAGCAAGATTACCTCACACGGACTCCAACCCAAAAACTACTTCTACCTCTACACTTCTAGCTTTATAAACAGAGAAACCAAGATAGGGGAAGAGAGAAGGGCTCTTAAGCTCTTCCTACATACCCCACGGGGTTCCTGGTGGGAGCTCAACCCCCCCCACCCATACCCCACGGCTCTGCCCATGCTGGGGGAGTCTCCAGACTTCAACCCTCAGTGGGCTTCACACACCCCACCTCCAGCAGTGTCCTGCCTCCTCCCCCAACACAGACACATAACCTGGCTCCTAGACTCCCTACAAACATACCCTATCCGCCCCCCCCCCCCATTCTTACATGTACACTTACACAGCCTGCCTCCCCACATATATACACACACACACCTTCCTTCCTCACGTCCTGCCTTCCCCAGCATTCTCATGGTCTCCAAAGGCCTCTTGCCTCTTCCCCACTATATCCCCAGCCACACGCACCTATCCAACTCAAGTCCTCCCATACTGTGCTACTGACTGAGAAACGCCAAAAAGAAGAGAGAAAAAAGAAAACCCAAGAGGACGAAGGGGGAAGGGAAAAAAAACACCCATACCCCTCTCCTTTCCCCTCTCCCCCCTCCTTCGTCCAGAGCGCAACACCGCTCACAGACTCTTTCCAAGCTCCCAACTGGCCAGCCCCTGTCGCTGGGGCCCAGGATGGGTAGGGAGCCTTGGAACTCTAACCAAACAAGAGGTGGGGCAGGGAGAGGGGTCCCCTACTCCCCCATCTCCCCTCCCTCTCCAGCAGGGGATCCTAGGTAGCCTGGACTCCTGAGGAAGCCGCTGCCAGGCACCCCTGTGCCCCTCTCCTTCCTACACCCCAGAACTGCAGTAACTTATTCTCAAAGGCTTTAAACACAGAGATCCTCTCAGCAGCCGTGGGCCAGCCCCTGGTCCCAGGCCTGCCACCATTGGGCCCAGCCTCTGGGACCCGGTGCCGCCCACCAACGGCAAATCCAAAGTTCTTTTAAAAACTGAGACACACACACAACCAAAAAAGAGAGAGCAAGAGAGAGCGTACGCACGAGAGAGAGAGAGATATGGAGAGACCAGAGGAATGAACTAAAGAAAAAAAATAATAAACTTGAAAAACACAGAAAAAACCCAACAGAAAACCCTTCCACCAAACAAATTGGTTTTTCCTGTTTGTGTCAATGTTTTGGTTCTTTAGATTTTAAAAATTCTCTTGTGTTCAGGTTGTTTTTTAAACCTCCCCATTTCTTTGGAAGAACAAATGGTTTTTTAGGCCCTGAAATGGTTGTTAAGCACCTCATGGGACTGAAAATAATGTCACCCTATCTTTTCCCCTCCCCTGTTACAGACACTGTGTATTTAAGAGGAAAGGTAAAATCCCAACATGCGTAAGAAATTGTTATCACCAAAAAGCTCTTTCCCAGAGATAGAGCAGGGGACTCATGGAAATCCTGTCCAGGAAAATGAGGATGGATGTGACAAATTGGTTTGTGAATCCTAGCTGTCCTTTCCTGCAACCCATTTTACTTCCCTCCTAAACCTCAACTCCTATTCCTCCTTCTTGATACCTCCCTCATAATCTCTACTCCCTCATTTTCTATCCTCTTTTTTCCCCCTTCACACACTGTCTCCAGGTCTTTACCCGCCTCACTTCCCATCATACCACAGCCTGTATCTTCCATTGCTCTGCAGCTGTTCAGCTGACGAGGGAAAATTAGAGGTGTTAGAATATGCCCATGAGACCGAAGAGACCTGTTGGCCAATTGAGGGGGCTGTTGGGAGAATAAATGATGGTTTAAGCACAAGACAGGAGCCCCTCTCCTTAAAATTGGTCATTTTTTTAAGCTAATGTGGTGGTGAGGGACCAAGAGGCAGGTGGTAGGTCTTGATAAAGGAAAAGTCCTCACTTAGAAACTTTTGGGGCTTCCTGATTTTCTTCTACCCCTCCCCTTCTATCCCTGCCCCTTTTCTTGTCCTTTGTTCTGCTAACACATTCCCATTCTTTTCTACCTCCTACTTAACCATTCAACCCTCTTCCCTCCCACCCCCCCATCAAATCTATCCTGGATTTTAAGTGTTCCAGTTAATTTAGTTTTCCATGATAAACAACAGTTAGGGCTATGTAGAAGAAAAAAGGGGAGGGAAGAGAGGAGAGAAAGCCTAGCTTACTTAGTCCTAGAATCACCACACAATCTCATGTTTATCTAGTGCTCTATCATTTACAAAGTGCTATCCTCTCAATAACCCAGTGATATTTCATAAGGTTCACTTCCTGCCCCAGAGTCAGTGATCACAACCCAAGTGGAATTGGAGAGGCAGAATTAGTTACTCTGATGATGCCAAAAAATACCAGCTACCAATTTAGGTAGCAAGAGAGGAAGTGACCCACCTCCAACTGGTCCACACTGCTCTTGCTATCATCTTTCTCTGCCTCCCTCTTGCTCCCCTCCCCACCCCCTCTCTCTCCCATTGAAATTCCATGTATAAAACTATTTTCTTAGCAGCATGTGTATGAGGAAAGAGGCTTTTTAACTCTGTGCTTTATGGGAATGTGACTTGTGTATAAAGGTTGAAAACAAAAAACAGGAAAAAAAAATAAGAGGAAACATTTTCAAAACAAAACCAAACCTGGCAATTGCCTGGTATGGAGTGATGAGGTGTGGAATTATTTGAAACCGCTTGTGGGTCCCTCAGATATCTTAGAGCCTTCCAACTGGAGAGGCCATCTGGTTAGAGTTTGGACAGAAATCTTTACCCATCACATAGATTCTTGTGTGTACGTGCATGAAAACACAGATACACTGACCTGGAAAACACAGGGCATACAAGTATAGTCACCAGTTGGTATGGGCTGGCTCTACACTAGGCTAATCACACTCATCTACATCCGTTGTGCCAAAAAAAAAAGCCTGACCCCACTGAACTGAGTAAATCAAAGGGGCTATTGTTCTACCCACTTCAGACTGGTACCACTCCCATCCAATCCCTTTCTCAAACCAGAAGTCCTTTGATCCAGCTCCAGCAGATTGCTCTGTTGTACAGACAAGGGCATCTGGCCATTTTTGCAAGATGCTGGAAGACAGAGGTAGCCTGCTTGAGGTTAGTGCCACTCACTTCCAAGTCTGCTGGAATGATGCCAATGTGACTTTCCTTTATTCAGACTCGGCACTCATCTGGTTCCCATACCCATCTACCCCGAAATTTTTGTTCATTTGCACACAGATCTACCTATAAGTGAGCCTTGAGTTTGTTTCTCTACCTGAATCGTCATTTAATAGATTAAAATACCTGACCATGTGGCAGCTGAGAGAGGCCAGACCACAAAGGGGATAGGGTCTAGTGGCTTCTAAAGAACCTGAGTCCTGGAAGGGCATTCAAACTTTGGTTCTGGTTTATATGTTGTAGCTGGAAATGGTATCAGGGGAAATGGCAATGATCTTGACTGACTTCTTTCCATCAGGCCAATTGTGCAGGAAATTTGACACGGAAATGGCACTAGGTGTCATAAGGGCAAAGTAAACTACAGTGTTTGAGGTTGAAGACAAAAGAATCTGGCAAAAGGAACTAAGAAATATGTTCTCTACTCCTGACAACCCTTGGAGTACACCCATCCAAAATTTAGAGACGTCCACATTTGAACAAGAGAATCATTCTCACATACACACATGATGCTGCTCTCCAGGGAACCAACACCTCACTCCAACCCCTTCCTACGGTTTCTGAACTACCTCCTCTTAGTCCTTGGTTGCTCTCGATTTCAGGTCTCATATGTTTGGTAATCTAGTCTGATTGCTGTTTCTCCCATATCACATAACAAGATTCTTTCCTATAATCATGGACATGCTTATTTGTTTCTAAATAGAGACTCACCCAGAGGTATATAAGTCATGCCTGAAGTTAGGGAAACGATTTGTGTGCACTGGTAGCATTTGAGAAACTCGAATGGAGGATGAAAGAACCGTGTACATGCAAACTACTGTATGAGCTCAAAAGCAAAAACTACTCCCGGACACACGAAGACTTTGCTTCCCACATATACAACCAACCCCAGAGACACATTCATTCACAAAAGACAATGATGCGAACAACTAAATCAGAAATAACGTATCAAAAACCAGGAAAGGTGTGACTGATTTGGGGATACTGACCTAGCCAGGAAGAAAGGAGAAAGGAACTCTAGTGGGTAAGGGGGTCTTGTTCTCTGAATATGACACAAGTAGGAGTTACCCAAAGGAGACCTCAGAGGGAAATGAGGGAGAATTTGTTAGACCAGATAGGGATTTGAGAGGTACCTTCACTATCCCTGGCACTCAATTCTAAACCCTCTGAAATCAATTTCATTCAACTGAAGCTACTTCCAACTTCATTCAATAGAATCTACTCTCTCTAAAGTTACCAGTGATCTCTCAATTGTCAAATCTGATGACTTTTCACAATCCTCTTCCTTCTTGACTTTCCAGCTGCCTCTGACGCTGTCAATCAATCTTTCAGATACTTTCTCCTCTCTAGGTTTTCATGACACTGCTTTCCCCTGGTATTTCCTCCTGTGTCTGGCTGCTCCTCAGTCTCCTTTGCTAGATCTTCCTCCAGGTCACCCCAGTAATCACGGCTGTCTCTCAAAGGTCTGTCCTTGATCCTTTTCTCTTCCCTCTCTATACTCTCTCTAGGTGATCTGTTCAGCTCAGCTCTCATGAGTTCAATGAGCATGGTTCCCAGATCTACATATCCAGCCCTAATCTTTCTCCTGAGTTCCAGTCTTTTGGAAATCTGGAATAGGGAGGCCATAGAAGCATCTCAAAATCAACACGTCCAAGCAGAACTCATTATCTTTTCCCCAGAACTCTCCCCTCTTGCCAACTTCCCTACTCCTGTCAAGGGCAGCACCATCCTCCCTGTTTCTCAGGTTTAAAACTTTGGTATCATCCTTACCTCCTCATTCACTTGCACCCCTCCTATCCCCTCTGGGGCCAGGTCTTGTCATTTTTACCTTCACATTTC
This sequence comes from Dromiciops gliroides, assembly GCF_019393635.1. NCBI lineage: Eukaryota > Metazoa > Chordata > Mammalia > Microbiotheria > Microbiotheriidae > Dromiciops > Dromiciops gliroides. The sequence goes on from NC_057862.1 coordinate 175,762,253, forward strand.
TACACCTCTCCCCTCCCCTCACTCGAATCACACAGCCACCTTGACAGACAGTTCAGGCCCTCATCTTGACTTGCCTGGACCACTGCAAGTCTTCTGGGTGGCTGACCTACCTCAGGTGTCTCCCCATTCCAATCCATCCTCCATTCAGCTGCCAAAGTGAGCCTCCTAAAGCACAGGTCTGGCCAGGTCCCCTCTTCTACTCAGTCAACTCCAGTGCTTTCCTGTTCCCTCGGGGATTAAGTATAATAAAACCCTCTCTTAGATTTTGAAAGCCCTTTACAACCTGGCCCCTTCCTGCCTTTCCAGTCTTTCTTAACCTTTACTCCTCTCCACACACCCTGTGATCCACTGGCCTTTTAGCTGTTCCTAAACACAGCACTCCTTCTTTCAACTCCGTACCTTTTCATTGGCTGTCCCCATGCCCAGAATGTTCTCCCTCCTTCCCTCTGCCTCCTGGCTTTCTTTAAGACTCAGCTCCAACCCCACTACCTGCAAGAGGCTTCCCTTCCCAACAACAGACACACGGGTGGTGTCTTCCCTCTGAGACTGCCTCCCACTTGTTCTGTCTATATTCTGTATGACTTGCATGCTGCCTCCCTTATCAGAATGTGGGCTCCTTGAGGACAGGGACCAGGTCTTTGCCTTTCTTTGCATCCTTAGCATTTAGCACAATCCCTGGCCCATGGTAAGCACTTAGTAAATGGTGGACCCGAAATGGAAAAATAGGGTTAGAACTGCCGAGGTGGTTGTGGCAGGGATGAAAGGCAAAGATGTCACCAGAGGCAGGGATCAGAAGTGCTAGAAGATGAGAGGTTTAAAGGCTGGGTGTTATTTTTAGGGAATAGAGTAAAAAGGCTCAGGCTCAGGGAGAGGGAAGATTCTGCCCTTATTGTCATCAGGGCTATTGCCCACATGCTATTATATAGGGAGAGTTGAAGGAAGCTCAGATGCAGAAGGACAAGTAAAGGGAATAATCATTTGCAGAAAACTCACATTGTTGACCCTGACTTTGATGTGCATGTGGGACCAGCTTATCAAGATCAAGGGAAAAACTGGGAAGTGATCTCAAGAGGGCTATATGATGAAGTCTGTGCTGTATAGGAGACCAGGAAACTCTAGAGGACCACCTCCTTCCTTCATCCTCATGAGGAGCCACACGTAAAAAGTGAGCCCAGAAGGCAAATGCAACCTTGTCCTCTGGACAGTAGGAGCCTCAGAATCACATCCAAAGTAGGAAAATACTAGGGTAAAGGTAAACACAGTGGAGAAGCATGCCCCTCCCTGTGTGCTGTGCTAGGGTTGTGGCTTTTTGAGGGGAGATGGGAGAAAAGGAAACCATCAGGGGAGAGAATAAGGGTGAATCAGGACTAGAAAGAGAAGAAATGGTGTTCTTTCTTAGTTGACATAGTACACGTGAATAACAGTACTCTACCATCCACCTTCACACATCACCAAAAGCAAAGTTGCCACAGCTGTTTCCTATAATCCTCATAACTGGAGCCCTGTACTAACCACTTGTCTACATTCCCTTCCTTGTGAGAGATTAAAGCCATGTTCTCTTCTCAGCTGTTCTGGACAATCAAACTGGTGCCCAGTTGGGCACCACTTCATGAAATTACACATAAAATCCAAACTGCATCATCATCCATGCATGAAACACCCACTGTGTGTTCATGCTTGGCAGATACCAGCATAAGTCCTATGTGACACGTCACATCCATGTGGTCCAACAGGCCTGTGTCTTCGATGCTAAAGGAGCCCTGGAGATCAACTTGCGACTGACTGGACACCCAGCCTACTTTTCCCTCTCTGCACAGGGGCATTTTTACTAAGTCATCTTGACCTTACTCCTTTCCCAGATCTCACCTTCAGCAAGAAGGCTAATATATCAGAGCCACGGATAAGCCACAAAACTGGATAAACTGTCCAAACTAGCTGAAAGTGTAGTAATCTCTCCGTGTCTGTTTGTCTGTCTGTCTGTCTCTCTCTCACACACACACACACACATACCACCCATTACATCACCATCTCCAACTGTATTTGAAGTATAACATTCACTTACTCAGCTTCATTTGCTTTGTTACCTTGCATTCCTCATTCCTCCTCTCCTCCAACTCATAGCATCTGAAAATGTGCCTTGCTCCTTCTGCCAGTTGTGACTATTCCCAGGAAGGGGATAAGATAGAAAGTGTCCACTCACCCCCTCCAAATGAGTGCCTCACCTCACTGCTTCCTCCCTCTTGGCAGAACCTCTTGTTTCCTTCTCCAATGAGTCACCATTTCTCTCCAGGGCTACCATCCATCCCCAGAGAAGATAGAATCAGAAACTCTCTGGCCCAGAGCATGCCCACAGTACATTTCCCAATGGTCAATGGCTCCACAGTTCTGTGTGTCCCAGGTCATTCAAATGACCTTCATTCGACAAAGAGTGAAACCATGCCCCTATCCCACAATACCCATGGTGTCGGAAAAAGTCAGCTGTGAAGACAGAGGCCATCTATGCCTCAGGTTCTGGTTATGAGAGCCTCAAAAAGGCCCAATGCTGTCAACAACTTTTTTCAGATGCTGTTCACTTTGGCAAAACTACAATTCCAGGGTCTGGCCAATATTCTGAGCAAGTCCAAGGGCCAACAAAGCCTGCTCTGCATCTGTGACACCAGCCTTTCCTGCCACAAAGGATGCTTAAGAATTCTTCAGATCAGATTCCCCTTCCATAGACTTCTCCATCACTGAGGTCCAGTACTGACTTTAGGTGTGAAGATCAAGAAGGTAAGTATGGAAATTTATATAAGCCCAAGTGGGATGCTGTTGAGAAATTCCTAGAAGACCAAGTGTTCTTGAATAGTTTCCATGGAAGGGACAGGTTTTTGATGCCTTTCACCTTCTATAGATACTACCTTTTCCACCTATGGCCCAAAGACATTCATTCCGCCCTACCCCTCCACTCCAATCCAATCCAACAGGGAAGGTCAGATGTCTCATCACCATACCTTGGACAATCATAATGTTAAATGACATCTAGACAGGTGGAAGCCCTACCCTTTGGCCAACTGCAAGACCCAAAGGAGGAAAGATCCCTTCATCCTGCATTTTTCCTCCCAATCTGCCACCATCATCTTTGTACCTACATATCTGGGTATTTCTAATCTCTCTTTTATCCATTTCTCTGCCCCCTCTTTCTCTTCCCAATCTGCCCATTTCAGGTTATCAGAAAGCCCAGGGAGAAGAGTCCCATGGAAGTCTTGTGCCTAAGGCTTGGAAATGGCCTATATCTGTATCCCTGTTAGCTGGCTTCTCAGGTGCTATGGGGTGAGGTACCCCTGAATTCCCTCCTGAAGAACGTGGGACAGATGAGGCCTAGCTCAGTTCACTTTTCATCTGCACATTCTCCCTTGGGCCACTTCCCCATTCTCCTGTGCCCACAGCCCCACCCAATGTCTGCCATCTTCTGTGTGGCACCACCCTATTCTTCCCCAGCCTCCCTCTTTTCCCCCCACTGCCACCAAGCGGCAAGCACACGTCTGGCGGGGTTTGGGTTTTGCCGCAGTGCCAGGATCAGAGACTCCGTTCACGTGCCAGTGCAGCACTGCCAAGCGTGGCAGCATCCAGTTGGTTGGGTGCCAAGGCAGTGGGACCCAGGTGTCAGGAGAGGAAGGGGGAGAGGAAAGGGGGGAAGGAGAAAGGAAGGAGCCAGAGAGAGAAAAATAGAAACACCCCACTTGTTAGCTTGAAAAGTCCAAGTGGGATCCTGCTCTGCCCAGTCTAGCCCAGCCCCCAGCCCCTATACCATGGACTAAAAGACCAAACCGATCCCACCCCCCACTTTACCAGGCACATATACAGACCAGGGAAGAGGATCTGGCCGTCTTCAGCCAAGAACTGGCCCAGGGCCAAGCAGGGCTGCCAGCCGCTCTCCATTCTTCCTTCCTTTGGGTATGAGCATTCACTCTTTTCCTCCTTTGTGCCCTTGCTCCTCTCTCCGTCTGTCTCTCCATTTCCAGGTCGGAGTTGTATGGGGGAGGTGGCCCCGACTGAAGAATGCCTATCCCATCTTCTACCGCCCATGCACATGCCAGCCCAGCTTCCTATCTCAATCCCCTCTTGCCAGGCATCAGGCACAACAGCCTACTCTACCAGAATGGCACGAGGCACTGCCACCCTCCCCCAACTTGACATAATGTCAGTGTGGCTCATGCCAGGATCCAAGGGCAGTGATGGCGCCAGCCTCATGTTTCTGCTCCCCCATTGCTTCCACCAAGTGTTGGGCTGTTAGCCCAACCAGGACTTTTCCCAGGCACACAAGAATGCTATGCCCCTACCCTCAGCCATTCAGTACTTTTTCAGCACCTCCTTCTCTGCTGTCCCTGACCCTTTCCCTTGATGTCCCTTTCCTGAAGCTAAAAGAGAGCTCCCCACCCCCAAGTCCAACCACCTCCCAGGGCTGGGCTTCTAGAAGAACAAAACCAACCACCCAGTCCTGCCCCTCTTTCCAGCCTTCCTGGTCCCCTCTCATCCCCAGCTCTGGGCACCAGACTGGCAGCTGTGGTGCCAACGGTTCCTACACACCAAGCCTTCTACAGAGCGCTCGCGCTTGCGCCTGCTCCCCCTCCTCATTTTCCCTCCTCCCAACTCCACGGGCACAAGGGTGGCAGCTGCAGTACCAAAGCTTGTGAGCAGGCAGCACGAAGCAGTCATCATGCCCCCTCCCTTCCCTGCCCCAAACCTCTTCCCTCCTTTCTCCGCCCCATCCTTCCATTCTCTATGGGCACTGGGATGACAGCCGCAATGCCAGCCCCCACCCCATACCCAGAAGGTTGCGTGTATATACACACGCACGCATACACACACAAAACACATACACAGCCCCATGCGTGCTAGGCTTTGGCAGCCAACTCCGTCGTGCATAGGGACCAGTACCCAGAGAGGTAGCTGGAGCCAGCACCTGATCCTATGCCAGTCTGGGATCGAGCGGGCGGGCGGGCGGGCGAGCGAGGCAGGCGTTGGCCCTAGGTTGGCAGCCGATGGAGCTGGGAGGAAGGAGGGAACAGATGCTCTTTGCCCAGCCTCCCTCCCTCTCCTCGCATTCAGTGCCAAGCCGGGGGGAAGGGGAGTGGGATGGGAGTGGGGAGAAGGGAGGGGAGTGAAGGGGGGAATGGGGGAAGGGTGGCATTTGGAGAGAACTGGCAGTCAGAGGGAGAGAGAGCTGGGCAGTGCCGGCACGAGCTGCCGCCTCTACACTCTGCCATCTGTCTCGATTCCTTCCCCATCCCCCCTTTTTTCTCTCTGTTTTCCCCCTTTATCCATAGTAAAAAAGGGGGAGAAAACAGGGTCTTCATTAATCCCCCCCCACCTCTGGCAGGCCCCCCAGTCCTCCGACCCACAACTCACCACACCACACCACCACCACCACTCCATCTGGGCTCTCCTCCTGCTTCTGTTACTTCTCTCTCGCCTTCACCCTCACACCAAAACTGGTGCAAATGGTTGATTGTATTTTTAAAAATCATTTACCAAAAAACAAAAACAAAAAACCCTTAACACCTTAACATTATACAGTTATGTATCTTTTCTTTAGGAATCCCCTGTCCTTCCGGGCTTGGGTCTTCAGTGCCAGGGCATGTGGCAGGCAGAGGGAGGGGCAGGGGGCTGCTAGTCAAGTCCCAAGTCTCAGCTGGTGCCCATGAATGCCATGCCAAGGAGGAGGGGTGGTCGGGGGTGGGGTAAGGGTGTATGGGGGGGGGCTATTGAGATCGTTCTCTTCTCTCTGCCTCTGTGATTATTTTTTTTCCCCTTTTCCACTTCCGGAGCAGATTCAAATTGATCTAAAACCTCCTCCACAATCCATTCTTCACCACCCCCACCCCCCCAAGATCCTGGGGCTCTGTGGCCCTCTCTCCTCGCTTTTAGTTTTCTATTTTGACCACCCTCTCCTTTTTGTGTGTATATATGTGTGTGTTCGTGTGTGTGTGTGTGTGTGTGCGCGTGCGTTTGCATCCATGGCGGTGGGCACAGTGCCAACCACCGCACAGCCATCTGCGATGCCTTCTGCAGTCTCTGCTATCTCTCCCTGCCACCTCCAGCTACTACCCCGCACACCCCACATTCCCTACCCCCCCAGCTCCCAATCATTAATTAGCTACCGAATTAATTAAATTGTGAATGCTAATTAACATTCCTACAGGGCAGACTGCCAGGGGTGGGGTTGCATAGGGGGCTGGGATGGAAGCAAAGGGAGATTGGGTAGAGTGGAGGAGAGTGAGGGTGATGGAGGGAACTTGACCGAGTGAAGAAGGAACAAAGTAGATAGAGGAAGAAAGGAGAATGATGGAGAGGTCAAGGAAGGAGTGGGAGGTGGGGGTGGGGATTAGGGGGGTAGGAAAAAAGAAAATAAAATGGAATTGAAAACTTGGGGAATCCGACTGGCTTTCCCAACCTTAGTAATGGGACTGGGATTGCTGTGTACAAGACCCTACACTGGACCTTGACTGATTGGGCCATCTGAATTTTCCCCTGACTCTGAAGTCAGTACTGAGAAAGGGCACTTGAGGAAGGCTGAAACACTTGATGGGAAAGAAAAGATTCTGGGCAAGCCCTTCCTATCAAAACTCAAACCCTAGTCTCTCCAACCATTCATAATCCCTAAAACTGAGTCCTCTCAGTCTCAGCCATGGCCTAGCTGGGTAACTACAAGCCTAATTGGAACTAGACCCCTTTTCCATTCTCAGGATCTGAGAGAGAACAAAGGACTTTAAATGTCCTTAAACTTAGAAGGTCCGAAATAAAATCTGCTTCTCCTAGCTTTGTTCTTGGTCCAAATAAGAGAGAGGGAGTACTCTGGGGTGGTATAAAGGCCCCAGGGCCAAGTAACATGGAAGAAAAGGTGGGCCAACACATTCCGGGGCCAGAATCAAACCATGGCAGGCCACAGTAGACAAGGCTGATTTGAGAAAAAAAAAATTACCCAACCCCACAAGTCTCCTTAAAAGCGTATCTCTGGGGCAGCTAGGTGGCACTGGATTCAGGACTCCCTGAGTTCAAATCCGGCTTCAGACACTTGACACTTAACTAGCTGTGTGACCCTGGGCAAGTCACTTAACCCTCATTGCCCTGAAAAAAAAAAAAGAATATGGGGGAAGGGGCAGCTAGGTGGCACAGTGGATAGAGCACTGGCCCCGGATTCAGGAGGACCTGAGTTCAAATCCGGCCTCAGACACTTAACACTTACTAGCTGTGTGACCCTGGGCAAGTCACTTAACCCCAATTGCCTCACTGTCCCCCCCCCCAAAAGCATATCTGGGGTGGGGTGGGGAATAAGCACTAAAATAAAAATAACCACTCCTGAGACCCTTGGGGAGGCAGGCATTATTCACAGTAGGTGAATTTCCAGATAGCAGAGAAGAGTTTGAAGCGTCAGAGAAAAGAGTAGAACTAGCAGTGAGCCAGAGATAGTTTACAGCAAGAGGTTGGGGGTACAGCTTAGGGAAGGGAACAAGCATTCATTAAGTGCCTACTACATGCCAGGCACTATGCTAGGTGCTTGACAAATACCATCCCCTTCACTAATCATAACAACCCTGTAAACTAGGTGCTATTATGATCCCCATTTTACAACTGATGAAACTGAGGCAAACAGAGGTTAGGTGACTGGCCCAGGGTCACACAGCTATTAAATGTCTGAGGCCAGAACTGAATTCAGTCTTCCTAACTCCCCTCAATCCATTAAGCCACGTAACTGTAGAAAAACAGCTAACAAAACCACCCTGCTCATTTTTCTCTGCTTGTTTGAATTTGGGAGGTAGGCGAAGCATCTTCTGGTAAGAGGGCATGTCTTTTCAATATACCCTATACCAAAGCCCAAATGGAAACTCCAAAGGGATGACCTGGCATCCACAGATTACTTGTGGTTCCCAAACAGTGGCCAGACCGATTCAAGCTCCCACAAAGATCTAGCCAAAGCCCTCTAATATACTGAGCCACCCACACAATGTGGCTGAATCCACAGTCCCTCCATTTATTCCTTACTTCACAGCCCTGACACCTCTCCCTGGTGGCCTCTCTCTTCACCCTAATGCCCACCCCAGAGACTCTCCGAGGATCTGTCTCTGCTCATCACTTACTCCTGGACCTTCATCAGTCCCTATGGTGACAGACCTTCTATCTGGGCAGTTAGGATCACTTCAAGGTAAGAGTGAAATAAGGCTGGTAAGTAACAGCACAGGAACTTTTTTTGCTCCTTAGTTTGAAATTTCTTATGGTTTCTTAATGAGAAAAAAAAATCCTGCCTTTGAGGGGAGTATAAAATAGATAATTCTAAGAAGTCCGGCTACCAGATGTAAAGAAATAACCCCAGGGGCAGCTAGGTGGCGCAGTGGATAGAGCACCGGCCCTGGAGTCAGGAGTTCCTGAGTTCAAATCCGGCCTCAGACACTTAACACTTAACTAGCTGTGTGACCCTGGGCAAGTCACTTAACCCCAATTGCCTCACTAAAAAAAAAAAAAAAGAAAAAAAAAAAAAAAAAAAAGAACCCCAAGGGGCAGCTAGGTGACACAGTGGATAGAGCACTGGCCCTGGAGTCAGGAGGACCTGAGTTCAAATCTGGCCTCAGACACTTAACACTTCCTAGCTGTGTGACCCTGGGCAAGTCTCTTCACACTGTCTGCCTCAGTTTCCTCATCTGTAAAATGAGCAGGAGAAGGAAATGACAAACCACTCCAGTATCTTTGCCACGAAAACCCCAAATGAGGTCATGAAGATTCAGAAAGGATTGAACAACAACAAAAAGGAGGGGAAAAAACAAGTGGGAATAGATCTAGATTACTGTCTGTGAAAATGAGTCCTCTTCCTACCTGGGGCTGTTTCTTTGCGGGGAGGGGGTATTGAGGGAGGGTGAGGAAAAGGGGTATAATCTTAACCAACCTCTAATCCCAGGCCTCAAAGTCATGTGTTCTATCTTCATTAGGCTATGAGTAAGCAAAAGTCAAGCTCTTCTGAAAAATCTGTTCTTTCTGGGGACTCACCTACAACCCTTGAACAAAACCACCAGGGATGTCCAAAAAGATCTTAAAAAAAAAAATTAAAAACGCCACCTATGCTGCCACTTCAAAGACCTTCCACAAGAGAAAGGATCATATCTACTTCAGTAGGGATCGACCTCATCTTCTGTCTCCAGCCAGAAATGCCCTTAAACCCATCCCCTAAAGCTGACCAGGTTCTTAGAGATCACTGGAGGACATCCTACAATAATGTATCTAACTCAAATGGAAACAGAAGCCCATATACTGACCTAGAAAACCACATATTAGCATTATCTATGTTTTATTCTGTTTTTATTTACATTGTTAAGAATTTCCCAATTTCATTTTAATCTGGTCAGGCACACTGAGGCCTGAAGAGGGCAGAACCACATAGCTGACACTTTTGTCCTACCAACATACCTTCATTCCCTGACCAAAGATGCTCTGCCTCCCTCTCTCTTCTTTTCAGACCACTATTTAGGTCCTCCTTGGAGATGAGATACTAGCCCCTTCAAGGCTTAATTAAGTTATTCCTGATATTCAAGCTGCTCAGGGGCAGCTCCTTTGGAATTTCCTCTGTAGGCTTCTAGTGTGGGTGGGCCCGACCTTGCATAAACCCCAAATCCTCTCTTAAGGAACAGGTCAATCAGAGAACAGCAAATCACTATTCCAACAAAATTCACCAGTGTTCCTATTGCCTTTGAACTGCAAATCAGTTGCTAAAATGAGTTTTGGCAGAGTAGGAAGCACAAGATTTGAAATCAGAAGGCCTGGATTTAAATCTTGACTTTGGAGACAAATCTCTTCAAAAGCTGGGGGGGGGGGGGGGGGTGTGGAGGAATTACTTTACTACCTGTGTGACCTTGGTAAAGTCATTTAATCTCTCAATTTCCTCCTTTGCAAAATGAGTGGGTTGGACCAGATGACCTTTAAATAAATTCTCTTCCAGCTTGAAATCTAAAATATCTGTGCCTCAGTTTCTTCATCTATGAAATGAGAGGGTAAAGACAGGGCCTCTAAAAATCAAGCCAATTCTAAAAATCCCAGGAACCTACAACAAAGAGGGGTGAGCTCAATCTTTTCCAAGTTCTAGGCCGATTCCAAAGCATATGACCCTATGATTTGCATGTAACCTTCCGGAAAGCTATCAACTGTGTCAAATGAGGTAGGTCGTAGATAGTCCTCCTTCCATTTCTCTTCTCTTAATTCCTTTCTCTTCTTTCTCTTCTAAACTATTGCCAGAAAAAAATACAGTGCCCAAGCCCAGGGCTGCCAGTATGGGCAGCATCCTACCTCCTTATCCAAACATTGTCCTATGACCACATTAACATACCCTGCCAGAGGAGAGCAGGCTGAGACTCAACACGGGAGGGCCACAGAGAGAACAAAGGGTGCTTTTTATAGTGACCACCTTCTCCAGACACCATTCCAGGGCCGTATTTATATACCCAGGAAGCCTCCCTCTCCTCCAAAACTGAATGTTCTTCCTCCTAACTGTGAAGCCTGTTTCAGTGCAAGGGTGGGTGATCAATGGTTGGATCTTTGGGGTACTGGATTCCAACCTGAATCCCTTTCCTTTCTGGGGGCCCCAAGTTTCCATCTGTGAAACCCAGGACACTAGAGCCACCCCTCACCCCAGCACAGACTGCCAGTGGCAGGGGAGCTTCCTGACGGCGACATAAATGATGATTATTGTATCATCAAATAACACTGCCAAGTCTGGCTGGCTCCCTGCACAAGCAGCGGCAAGAGAGCTGCAAAAATTCAATATTGATAAACTCTATATTGTCTTCTGGAATCATCGCTCAGACTGACAGTGGTTTCCCAAGCCTTCTGCCATTAGTAGCAGAGGAAGGGGAGGAATCAGTGAGTGACTAGAAGAGGGTCCTCCAGAAAGGTGCAAAATGGGTAGCAACAACATCCTCTCCAGTCCCTTCCATCTGGACCACAACTACCCACGTGCACCCTAACACAGTCATCGCAGACCTTGACGTTCCTTTGTCCTCCCTCACAGCTTTTTCCTCACCAAGTTAAGCAACAGAATCTACTTGGAACATCCACACTCTAAATTTCTCCACAAATAGATAGACACCCATGCAAATCTAACAGTACTGGACTAGAGGCAGCACAGTCCCAGTTATGCTAATAATTTTATATTGTTAACCAGGGAACCTCTCAGCCTCAGGACTCTCATCTGTAAAAAGAGACCAAAAGCATCAAACACACAGGCCATGACACTCACTCCCCTGTGAGGCTGGAACCAGATGGAAGTATAATTGGGAAATATTTAACAAAATAAATAAAAATGCAATTAAACATAGATAACATACATTTTAAAACTAAGTCAATATGAGGCCCTCAGGGATCCTTATGTACTAATTAGTGCCCCCCCTTTCTGGTTGAGTTAGATACCACAGGACTAGACATCTCACACACACACACACACACACACGAGAGATGTCTATACACACATATAATGTATATGGATGTCTATACACATGTATATGTGTATGTACATATGCACATATATAATAAGAGATGTCTATATATGTGTATTGGTGTGTATACATACACATCTATCACATTATGGCTGGATGAGAATGGAAGGGTTGGGTTTATTATATCAGTCAACAAGCATTTATTAAGTGTTTACTATGTGTCAGGAATAGTGCTAAGCACTGAGGATGAAAAGAAAAGAAAGGCAAAAACATGTTCCCTGCTCTTGAGGAATCCTCATTCTACTGGGGAGACAATATGCAAAAATCTAAGTACACAGAAGAGGCTAGAAGGGAGCATGGATTGATTATGCACCTACTATTTCCAGGCACTGTGCTAAGCAATTTACAAGTTTTGATTCTCACAACAACCCTGAGGTAGGTACTTTTATTATCTTCATTTTACAATTGAGGAAACTGAGTCAGAGTGACATTAAATGACTTGCCCAGGGTCACATAGCTAGTGTTTGAGGTTAAAATTTTAACTCAGGTCTTCCTCACTCCAGACCCAACACTCTATCTATCCTATGGGTATGTGTGTGTGTGTGTGTGTGTGTGTGTGTGTGTGTGTGTGTGTGTGTGTAGACACACAAATATACATATTCGTATATATACACGTGTTTATATATAGTATGCATATATTCATAGAGAAGGAATAGATATATATACATACATACACCCATGTATACACATAGAGAAAGAGAGATAGCATATAGAGAAAGTGTGTGTGGAGGGGAGTAAAGGTTAGGAAAGACTGGAAAGGCAGGAAGGGGCCAGGTTGTGAAGGGCTTTAAAAATCTAAGAGAGGGGGGCAGCTAGGTGGTGCAGTGGATAAAGCACTGGCCCTGGATTCAGGAGTACCTGAGTTCAAATCTGGCCTCAGACACTTAACACTTACTAGCTGTGTGACCCTGGGCAAGTCACTTAACCCCAACTGCCTTACCAAAAACAAAAACAAACAAACAAACAAATCTAAGAGAGGGGCAGCTAGGTGGCTCAGTGGGTAGAGCACTGGTCCTGGAGTCAGGAGGACCTGAGTTCAAATTCTGCCTCAGACACTTGACACTTACTAGCTGTGTGACCCTGGGCAAATCACTTAACCCCAATTGCCTCACACAAACACCAAAAAATAAAATAAAATAAAATAGAAAAAATCTAAGAGAGGGTTTTATTATACTTGATCCCCGAGGGAACAGGAAAGCACAGGAGTTGACTGAGTAGAAGAGGGGACCTGGCCAGACCTGTGCTTTAGGAGGCTCACTTTGGCAGCTGAATGGAGGATGGATTGGAATGGGGAGACACCTGAGGTAGGTCAGCCACCCAGAAGACTTGAGTGGTCCAGGCAAGTCAAGATGAGGGCCTGAACTGTCTGTCAAGGTGGCTGTGTGATTCGAGTGAGGGGAGGGGAGAGGTGTAGAAATGTGAAGGTAAAAATGACAAGACCTGGCCCCAGAGGGGATAGGAGGGGTGCAAGTGAATGAGGAGGTAAGGATGATACCAAAGTTTTAAGCCTGAGAAACAGGGAGGATGGTGCTGCCCTTGACAGGAGTAGGGAAGTTGGCAAGAGGGGAGAGTTCTGGGGAAAAGATAATGAGTTCTGCTTGGACGTGTTGATTTTGAGATGCTTCTATGGCCTCCCTATTCCAGATTTCCAAAAGACTGGAACTCAGGAGAAAGATTAGGGCTGGATATGTAGATCTGGGAATCATGCTCATTGAATTCATGAGAGCTGAGCTGAAAAGATCACCTAGAGAGAGTATAGAGGGGGAAGAGAAAAGGGTCAAGGACAGACCTTTGAGAGACAGCCGTGATTACTGGGGTGACCTGGAGGAAGATCTAGCAAAGGAGACTGAGGAGCAGCCAGACACAGGAGGAAATACCAGGGGAAAGCAGTGTCATGAAAATCCAGAGAGAAAAGATTATCCAGCAGAAGAGGGTAGATTATATTTCTTAAATGCTTGCCGCCTGAGGTCATAGGCATATAGTCATTTATACCGACAGGGGAAATAGCAAAGTTCTGAACTGCAGACTTCTAGCTGAAGCCAAGACTGATCACAGAGTTTGAACAGTAAGTCCCCAATTAGCCCATTTGGGGTTGAGAGACCATACCTTAGGATTTTGGACTGACCCTGTCATCTACATAACATGACACATCTGCCTTCAGACACTAATGCACTGGAGGTAAGTATCTGGGTGAGGCAGGCCCATACCAAAACATCCTCAAGGAAGACAGTCTCAACATCTCTGTCTCTCACTTCACAGCCTTATCCTCATGCTAGTCAGGAAATCCCAAACGTTCAAGTCCCTAAATCACTTGCAGTACCCAAATCCCATTTCCTCTTGCTGTCTCGTCATAGGGAAAGGAAGCTGCTGGTCCCCATTTTATCCTCTCCTCCCTCTCCCCAATGGATATCAGTGGCTTCAGAATTCCTTTAACTATTTCCCAATTTGTAACTCAAAGGGCCATGCCAGGGCTAGGTAGAAGGAGAGAAGAAAGAGGAGAAAGGAAAGACTCACTTCTCTTTTGTTTTCCCATAGAGAGAGGACAAAATAGTACCAGGGTGAATTGGGGGCCTAGAACAGCAGAGGAAGTCACTAAGAGGAAGTCTGGGGAGCTGTGGGAAGAAGAGTAACTGAAGCAGAGACTCACAGCCCTGAGTATCCCAGGACACCAATGAGTGGCTGCCACTGCCCCAGGGGCCTGCACTGTTAATGGCCTTCATTGCTTTAACTCTATTGCTTGTAATCTTCCTAATAGCCTGCTTTTAGGTTGTAATTAGGTGCTAAGTTTAATCATTTCACTTTGGAAAGTGAGCAGCTAAAAATGTGTATTTCTGTAATGACAGAGTCTATCTGAATGTCCGTCTGGACTCTTGGCATAAATCAGGGGAATGGACTGAGTATAAGCTGGTACGCTTCCAAGAACCAAATCAAATGCCAAGTCCTGCTTGGACTGGGTGTGGGACTGAGATTGTAGTCAGTAAAACTACTAAATAGGTCCTTAAAGGCACCAAAGTGCCAATGTTGGTGTTGCCCTCCCCAAGCACTACCAGGATAAGTCCTGCAGATGGGTAGAATCACTGGGGACCGGTGGTAGGGCTGAAGTAGTCCTGCAAAAGAGTCCACTTGGGGCCCCTAATCTCTATGCACTTCCAAAGCCTGCCCTGGGGGGGCCCGACATTTCCTTTAAAGCAATTATCTCCTGGGCTAACTTGGCTATATCTTCAAAGGGTCTATTAAAATATTAGCATCTAAGAGACTATTAACATCTCAGCATCCATATTTTAGTAGTTCCTACCCAGCAGGTATGGGGAAGAGGATAAGGACGTTTTAAAGGGGAAGGAAAGGTGAGAAAGGTCTGGAGCATAGGGCACCAGGACAGCGGCCAGGCCTGGGCCTCCAAGCAGAGTGAGGCCTGAAAAGGCAGAGAACAGGACCTAAAGACAACCTAAGACTTGACAACTTTGTCCGGCCCGGCACCCTGCTGTGCCCCCAACTCCCAATTCTGAACTCTCCCCTCTCACAGTGAGCCTCCTAAAGGGCAACTAGTCTTTACTTTGGAGCTGGGAAAAGTAGCTGGTTCAGCCCCCAAGTGAGGGCTAGAGTAGTCTTGATAATAGAAATAGAATAGATTCTCACTGTGCCAAGCCAGGAGGCTGCATTTCCATAAGAAGCCTCTTCACAGGATCACTGATTACATACATACACACATGTATATTTATTTACATGTATATCTATATATTTAATGTTGTTTATATGTAGAGTCAATATATTGTTTGCCTTTTCAAGGGGTAGGAGAGGGAGAGAATTGGGGACTAAAATGTTTAAAAATGAACGCTAAAAAAAATATTTTTTTACATGTAATTGGGAAGTATTTAACAAAATAAAAAATTTTAATTTTTTTTTAAAGAACTGAAACATGGGGGCAGCTAGGTGGTGCAGTGGATAGAGCACCGGCCCTGGAGTCAGGAGTACCTGAGTTCAAATCCGGCCTTAGACACTTAACACTTATTAGGTGTGTGACCCTGGGCAAGTCACTTAACCCCAATTGCCTCACTAAAAAAAAAAAAAAATACATCGGGTCCTAAAAGAACTGAAACATGGGAAAAAGTAAAATAAAAAAGCCAAACAACCTATTGTTTAAACATCATCTAGCTGAAAACCAAGATGAGACTAGGGGATTTAAGTGAACTTGCACAGGGTTACCTGGTGAGTTAGTTATGGAAACAGAAATTACTCCTATTTCCAAGTGTTCTCTTTACACATCTGCAAGGTATATAGGCAGCGCAAACATCACCATATCATCAGCCCCATTAGCCCCATTTTCAAGATTAGGAAATGGGCTCAGATGAGTGATCAGTAAGGATCACACAGCTAGCAGGTGTAGGTCTTCAGCTAACTTCCAGTCCGGAGCTCAGTATACCTTATCACACTGCCTCTCTCCGTACCCAAATCATAAGTAAAAAGAAAAGAAAAACGTAATCTATTTCCCTGTTGTAGATCATAGGACCTAAGTAAGCACAGGAATCAAGGTGTTTTTTGTTTTTTTTTCAGAAAAGTTGATTCCCTCAATCCTGTTCTGAGGACATCCAGGGGTCACAGATTTCCTTGAACCCACCTAGGACACCCCATTCCAGCCTGCTGAGACTGAGGCATTCTCCAGGTAGGAGATAACTGGGGATGCTTTCTAACGAAACGGATTGGTGACAACTGATTTTTACACAAGGCAGTAAATTACTCATTAATGCCTTAAACCAAAGTAGAATACAAACATCCCATTTCAGGACAGCCAGAGGGAGCTAAGAATATAGTTCTTGGGCCATGATCCCAGCAAAACACCCGCCTATGTCCCTGGGTTTGTTCTCTCTTTCCAGGACCCTACTAGGCTCATGAGGCTTGTTTCCCTGCCTAAATGTGCCTTCTGGGAAATATGGGAACTTGTTTTATGTGACAAATGGGTCTATGGAAAAGCCAGGTGCAAATCAAAACACATTTTACATATATGTTGAGAGCTCACTATTTGAAATCCTTTAACAAACAATAATCACACTTTATACTTTTCTTTTTTAAATACAAAGATATCTCTTGTTTTAAAGTCACCTGAATTTTCCCCTATATACCCCTACCTTTTCCTCCCCTCTCCCAGCGAGCCAATCCCATGGAACAAAGCTTTCTTTTTCAAAGCATTTTCACATCCAGAACTTCGTTTGATCTTCATAAAGTCATGAATGGGAGGTGACCCAAAGGACAGAGCCAGAAGGGAGCCTTGGTAAGCCCAAGCACCTCATCTGAAAGATGAGGAAACCACCTGCAGCATACTAACCACCTCCTGACAGAGAAGTGATGGATGCACAAGGAGATGTGGATTTTTGGACATGGACAATATGAGGACTGGATTTGAATATGTGTATTAGTTATAAGGTTTTTGTTTCTCTTTTATTAATGGTGGGGTTTGGGGAGAAAGGTGGAGCTAGCAATAATGTTGTATTCTTCTCACACACACAGACACCCCATCCCCCCCCCAAAAAAAAGAAAGAAAGGAATCACTGAAGCAACTAAAAGAAAATGCAAAGAGAACAGAAGGAACTTATTCCTTCCTGGACAGCTTAGAAAGTAACAGTAAACTTATTATCAACATTTTTTAGAATTGTTATGTTAATATATTTGTGGATTCATATGCCATCATTTTTTCCTGTTCTATTGTGTATAACAGTGCTTTTCCTTTACATTTGGTGGGGTTTAAAAAAAAAAGAATTAAAAAAACAAACAAACAAGGAAACTAAGGCCCAGATTGGTATCAAGAGTTCAGATTCAGGGCTCTTTCCAAAACTCCCTGCTGCCTCAGGTAGGGTGCACCTCCATTTACTGGACAGCAGAATCTGAGATTCAGGGACAGTGAGTACCCTGTTCAACATCATGCAGAACCAGGAGTCCATCCCAAGTCTTCTTTCTATTACTTTTCTTTTTTCTTTTTTTGCAGGGCAATGGGGGTTAAGTGACTTGCCCAGGGTCACACAGCTAATAAGTGTCAAGTGTCTGAGGCTGGATTTGAACTCAGGTACTCCTGAATCCAAGGTCAGTGCTTTATCCACTGTGCCACCTAGCTGCCCCCTTTCTATTTCTTTTTACACAAGATTAAAATGGAAGTAATAATACGGGTTATGAGAAAAGAGCATTGTGAACTGTACAGTATCTATGCATAAGCTAGTACATGTATGGTGAGTGAATGCTGCTTCATGTCATGCTTTCGGGACACTGGAAAGGCCCTGCTCCCTCCAAACAATTACCCAGAATCAAGTGGAAGGTGGAAATGGGGGATTATTAGATGGAGCAGGTTCTGCATAAATTCCCCTAGAGTTCCAGTTGATTTCTGTGCAAGCCACCGTTGACTCTAAGTGGGTCAGCTGTAGAACCGATTAGAAGCCTTAGAGTAGTTCATCTGAGCTACAAAGACCCCCTGAGAGGGAGATATAACAAGTCACACTTAGGAAATGGCTCAAAAGGTGTCTTTCTCACAACTACCCCCATGTGGTAAGTAATGTAAGTATCATTAGCCCCATTTCATAGATGAGGAAAGTGTAACTAATTATCTATGTGGATGAGGCTCAGCCCTAGGTGAGGAATTTGAATTCAGATCTCCTGATGTCAAGCCCATCACTCTAGCCACTACATGACATTGTGCCTCTCACAGTCCAGAGTTTCTAGAGCCACCCCAACCTAGAGATTATCTAATGGTTTCTCCTAGGCCCTCTATGCCTTTCTGGTACAGGGCATCCATCTCTCTGGTTTGTGTGACTTTGGAGTACTGGGTAGAAGCACCAACCCACCCTCCAACTCCGCCCATGTACTACAGTGCCCCAAATACCCATAGGCCTTCAAGAAGCAGATGCATTTCAATTATATTAATGCATCATATTACCGGGAAGAAGTAACACATTAACTAGCAAATTAGCCAAAAATATATTTATATTATTCAGCAACTGCCACCTAGCAGGCAGTACCTGAATGGATGGAACACAGGACAGGTTTAAATTTTAAAAGGGTCAAGAGTTAAGAAAAACTGTATGGCAGATGGCTTCAATGAGGGTAGCTCTAGCAAGCAAAGTTCAGTGGCACCAAGCTGAAGGGGCAAGGGCAGGGGACAGGAAAGAAAGGGCGCAAGGTCATTGAAAGATGACAGGAAGGAAAATGCTGGGCAATTGACTGCCAAAAGTAAACTGCTTCCATCACAGGGCCCCATCCTAAGCTACTGACATTTCACCATCTGGGCTCCTCTCTCCAAACCATATCATATTCCAGGCTTGATTTCCAATATGGGGTCCTTTCCACCTGCAGGAATCACTTTTATACAAACATACATATATACATACACACACACACACATATATATACATATATATATAAATAAATTTTATTTTAGTAATGGGATTTCAATATAGGACTCCTTTGGAATCCTATATTTTATTTCATGGATTTAAAAACATCATTTTGAGAAGGAATCCATAAGCTTTACCAGACTGCCAAAGGGGTCCATGACATAAAGATTAAGAAACCTTCCCCTCCTTACACCCCTTTCCCTCCCCACAACATTCCCCAAAAGCAAGCCAGTCATTTCTTTCCTTCTGCTGCTGTTGCTGGCCCAATAACTGGGCTGGCCAATAGGATCCTAGCTCAAATCAGCCTCTCCCATTCGGCAGTCTTAGCCAACCAAATTCTAACCTGAGAAGAGGGAGGGAGAGAAGGGAAGGAGCAGGACCAAGACCAGGGACCACAGGAAGGCACTATCCGCTGCTTATGGCCAGCTCTAAAACCCAGAATGTTTAACTCCTCAGTTGTTGAATACATTGGGTTGTGTAATTATTACCCTTGATATTTATGCTAAAATTTCTCAGCAAGAAAATCTCCCTTTCCCCCCGACCCACATCCAGGGGGCAAATAGAAAGTAATAGCCCCAAAGGAGAGTGGAATTACAGAGAGGGATGGGCAATTTTCTAGTGTGTATGTTTTGTTTTTTAAAATTCTGAACTATGTTGAATGAAGAGAGACTACATGGAGCAATGAGGAGAATGAACTAGGAGTGGAAAATCCGGGTTCCGGTCCCAGAGTCCAATCACAACCTCTCTGTGCTTCGTCGTTCTCTTCTGAAGAACTGGTGGAGTGGGTAAATGATCTAGAGAGGCCCAAGGGAGAAGATCAAAGACCGAGAATTGCAACTACCAAGAAGCAGATTTGGGAATTATCTTAGATCAGCTTCAATGAGGACCACTAAAACACTTTATTATCAACTAGTTTAGAAGTAATAACTACTAGAGGCAGCTAGGTGGTGCAGTGAATAAAGCACTAGCCCCGGATTCAGGCAGACTAGAGTTCAAATCTGGCCTCAGAAAGGATACTTACTAGCTGTGTGACCCTGAGCAAGTCACTTAACCCTCACTGCTCCCCCCCCCCAAAAGAAGTAATAACTACTGAATAATAACTCTCTACTCAAGATTCACCCCAATGCTCCATCAGGACATGGAGATGACTCTGGGTCCTTGATAGTTTTTACCAACAGAACATAACCTCTGGTACGCCTTACACCAATCTTCAAGTATGAACTCAGTGATGGACTCTGTGATGGGGGCACGGAGAAGTGAGTGGGAGGAGTGTGTGGAGGGGTATAGATGTGGATATTTCAAGGATCTGCCTACTTAAATATGGAGAGGTTCATCGCTAAATGGCTAGCCAACAGGTAATGGATTTTTTTGTTCAAACCAATTCATTAAATGACCTAAGTGTGAAGAGAACATAATCTATGTTGGTACAAATAGTAGCCACGCAAGTAAAATTACAGAATCACAGAATTTTCGAGAAAGAAGGAAGGAACCTCAGGAGCCACGTTACACCCTCTATAACATATCTAACAAGTGGACATCCAGCCTCTCCTCGAATACCCCCAATAAGAGAATCCACCACCTTCTGAAGCAGCTTGTTTAGCTTTTGGACAACTCTAAACAGTTACAAAGCTTTTTCATTATATCTAGCCTAAATTTACCTCTTTGCAATTTCTATCGATTATGCCTGGTTCTGCTACCTGGGGCCAGACTGAACATGTGACTGCGCTATAATTTCTTGAATTCAGTTATCCTGCTCCCCTTAAATCTTCTCTTCTTCAAGCGAACCATCACTTGTGCCTTCTACCTACCCTCACATGACATGGACTTAAGGCTCTTTGCTCTGATGGCAGCTCAAACACTCAAGTTTATCAATGTCCTTTCCTTCTTAAACTATGGCATCCAGAACCAAATACAGACACAAGGATCAATGCTGTCCCTTAAAGCATTCAAAGAAATAGATAAGATGAACAAAAAAAGGGGCTACTCTGAATTTCTTAGAATTTTTAACTTAGGAGAGGGATTAAAAATCATCACTTAGTAGAACCCCTTCAATGTACAGAGGAGATGACTTGCCCAAGGCACCTCCACACAGCTAGGACAGAAATCCAGTGGTGTGGCAATGAATTTTAAGTGTAACTTTGAGCCTGAATGTTCTCAAAGACTGCTAAGATCACTTTCCCCTCTGACATTCTATGAATTCATTGCACAAGACACACAAGGCAACAAAGTAATAGAAAAAATAGGAAAAAAACCCCAAACAATACCATAGCCCCTTCTGGGTTGAGAGCATGTGAAAGGCTAGAGTTCAGAGGAGATATGCAGAAGTAAGCCTCTAATGAAAGGATGAAAGAACTGGTCATACGCAGCCTGGAGAAGAAAAAACTGTGGGAGAACTAAATAACTGTCTAAATATGGAGGTATACCTCATCTTTCATTAAAAGGTTCTTAGTGTACTTAAGGTTTTGTTGTGCCATGTGCATTCTGGAGTCATTAATTACATCAGAGAGACTAGGATACAGGGAAACATGGTGGTTGTTTTTTGTTGTTGTTGTTGTTTTTTGTTTGTTGGTTTTGACTTGCCCAGGGTCACACAGCTAGTAAGTGTCAAGTGTCTGAGGCCAGATCTGAACTCAGGTCCTCCTGAATCCAGGACCAATGCTCTATCCACTGCACCACCTAGCTGCCCCTTCTTTGTTTTGGGGGTTTATTTTTGTTTTGGGGGGTATTTTTTGTGAGGCAACTGGGGTTAAGTGACTTGCCCAGGATCACACAGCTAGTAAGTGTCAAGGGTCTGAGGTCGGATTTGAACCCAGGTCCTCCTGAATCCAGGGCCGGTGCTTTATCTACTGTGCTACCTAGCTGCCCCCACAGCTCAATAGTTTTGCTGATTTGAATCACCTACCAAGGTTTAAGATTCTATGGTAGGATACAGAAAGCCTTAGGTATGTCAAAATGTCCTAGGTTTCTTTCCCCACTCTTTGCTAATTTGTTACAATGAGGATGGATGGCTTGAATTATGTGTTAGTATCTATTTACATATGTATGTATATATTTTGTTTTTGTTTTTTTTGGTGAGGCAACTGGGGTTAAGTTACTTGCCCAGGGTCACACAGCTAGTAAGTGTCAAGTGTCTGAGGCTGGATTTGAACTCAGGTACTCCTGAATCCAGGGCCGGTACTCTATCCACTGCACCACCTAGCTGCCCCTAAAAAGTAATTTCTTAACAAAAATACCAGCATTCTAGAAAACCTCTAGAGAACCAACCCTAGGAGGTAAGTTCTGTTATTATCTCATTTTACAGTTGAGGAAACTGAGGCAAACAGACGTTAAAGTGCTGTGCACAGGATCACATGGCTAGTAAGTATCTGAGGCCATATTTGACCTCGTGTCTTCCTGAATCCAGGCCCAGTGCTCTACTACTGCACACATATACATATTCATATTACTCTAAAAGACAAAAAAAGGAAGCAGGGTCAGTCATAAAACAAGAATAAGGAGAGACAGATGGATGGCAATATATTCCATAAATTCTTCACTCTAACCATGTTGGCGTATGATGCCATGAACACTAGACCTGTAGTTGGAGACTTATGGTCCAAGTCCCTGGGCTTCCACTAGCCTGTGGACTTCAGGTGAATCCCACCTCTCTGGCCTTTGGTTTATCTATGAAATAATGGTGTCAGATGAATGATCTTTGAGCTTCCTTGCAGCTCTAAACCTATGAGCTTATACTTGTGAGATATGAATTTAGAAGACTCTTCCATGAAGGATTTGGGGAGACATAGACAAGAGTCTTGTAAGATGAGAAAGAATGGAGAGGCTGTAGTCTACACATTCACACTGGTGAAATCATGGACCCACCAAAATTTACAGAGCCAGATTATGTCTTCATTTCCCTTTCAAGTAGCCACCCCTGGAAGCAAGACATTTATATCTTTGTTGACTGGGATTCCAAAGGTTCTGCCATTGTTCAAAACACTGTTCTGACATTGTCTTCAGTGCCAGTTTACAAGTTGCATAAGCAAACTTGTTTTTAAAAACTGAAACCCAGGATTAGCCAGGTGGATCTCCCACCTTATTCACTAGATTTGGCTCCAAATACTTTTGGTTAGTTTCAAAAATGAAACCCACTATCAAAGGATGAAAATTTGCCTTCAGAGCCAGCAAATTCTTTTAAATTGTAGTGATAAATCAATCATACTATAATCACATCTAGTAAATATGAGTGTGTATATATAAATATATATGCATGCATATATCTGAGCATATATGTATGCAGTTTATATAGCAATTCATAAATGCTTTTATTTTCAAGGCACAACACTATGTGCTGTTAGAGCAGAGGTATCAAATTCATACCTGCAAAATGTCCAAAATATAAATTGGGAAATGTTTAACAAAACAAATAAAAATACAATACAACATAGACAATGTGAATTTGTGGTTTTCTAAGTCAATATGCCCCCCACAGGAATCCCTTTCTATGAGTCTGACACCACTGATGCAGAAGTTACAGAACAGTGTACTGTCCATTAGAAGTATGCAATTTAGCTGAGGGAGATAAAACATAAACACATGAAAAGAAAACACAGACAAAGCAATGCTTGTGTATGCCAAATGAATAGTATAGACAATAAGGATTATCAGTGTTGAGGCATATATATGCACCTGTGTCTATACAGTAGATGGCATGCAAAGGGACACTCAATATTTGCTCAATGAATATATAATGTGATTAAACATAAAATTGAAGATGGTAGGAATAGTTATCTTTGTAGCTAGGAGAAATAGGAAGGCATATCATCTTGATGCAGCTCAGACCTGAAAAAGGCTGGAGAACACTGGATTAAGAGGACCTGGCATTTTTGCTGTTCCTCTACCTGCCTGAAGGTGAGTGCTAACCCACAATCATTACACTTTATTCCACCTCTCTCTTAACAGTCCAAAAGGAAGGCCTGCTTATTTCACTTTCCTTTCTGTTTCTCTAAGTAAGTGTGTTTCAACCTTTTTGAGAGAGTGTAATAGTAGGACCCATCAGTGATTCTTCATTGATGGGTTCAGATATAGACATGTGACCACATGCCCAACTTAGGGAGTCTTATCTGTGTCTTCCCCCAAATCCTCCATGGAAGCGTCTTCTAAATGCCTTCCTCTTATTCTTTTTAATATCTCACAGGTACCAATTAAGCTATGCATAAGTGCTTAGGTTTAGAGCTGTAAAGAAGCTCAGAGGTCCTTCATCTGTAGATGAAAGAAGCTGAAGGCCAGGGAAGTGGGATCCATCCAATGTCCACAAGTGGTTTAGTGGCAGCATGGAGACTTGGACCATAACTCTCCAACTATGGATCTAGAGTTCATTCCATTACACTCCAACCTGTTTAGGGTGAGGTATTTTGGGAATGTATCTAAAAGCCATCCTATCTCCTCCCTACAAACTCCATGATCAAAAGAAAACTTGTCAAGGGCAATAAGGGGAATTCAGGATATCATGACACAATACAGGTGTCTTGCTGCTGCCCTAACTAGGTTACCTGATTTGAAGGGAAATCAGAGTAAAGAGAAAACTAGTCCCTAGGAAGCTCTGAGCACTGGACTTAATCCAAAGACAAATAATGTGACCCTGAAGAACAATCCCACAATTTGAAAGGGCTAACCTGAGGAAGGAGACTCACATCCTGGATTTTCCAAATTATACAGGACTCAGCACATAATTCAAGGGTAATGTTTTTCGATCTAGAAGCACCCTCTAGGTCAGGGGTATCAAACTCAAATAGAAATGGCAGCCTAATACACAAGGATCCCTACAGGCCACATATTGACTTAGCTTTAAAATGTCATATTATCTATTTTGTTGTATTGTTATTTATTTTGTTAAATTTTATTTCCCAATTACACTTTAATCTGGTTCCAGTTGCCCTGAAGAATACTGTGGGCTCCATGTTTGATACCACTGCTCTAGATTTAAGATTCCTCAAGATTCAAAACCATCTCCTCCCCCCACCTTCCTTCTAACTCATTAAGAGAGACAGACTTCTATCTCTAGGTAAACTTCTTTACTACTCCATTACAGTGATCTCATAACCTTAATAAGAAGAAAGTCCATCCTTTAAAAAACAAAAATAAAAAACTAATTTTTTTCTGCTACAATTTAGAGTTTATTTCTTCAGTGGAAATATAAGACAATTGATATGCATTTGCTATATCATAAGCTTTAGCAAGTGGAAATAGTTCAGTCCTCAGCTTTCCTTTCTCCACATTCAATGTCTGTATTGAATATATATAGACATCCAATGTCTATATTCATCCCTTATTGGTTTTACCTTCTATGATCACTTCCATTCCTATACATATATAGGTACATACATACGCACACACACACACACACACACACACACACACACACACACACACACACACACACACAGAACTTAAATGCAATATGTATTGTCTCATTTCCTCCTCCTGCTCCCTCCTTTCCTCCCACTTGGTTCTTTCTCCATCACCCTCATCTCCCTATCCAACCTTCCTTATTCCTCACCTTCGTACTCACTCTGGACAGTAGCCCTGCTTCACCACCCCCATTTTTCTGACCCAGCATTGTGCCCTGTAGGAATGTTAATTAGCACATGGGATTTAATTAATTCAGCAGCTAATTAACGATGGGAGAGGAAAATCAGGAGAGGAGGGTGGGAAGGAGCCTGGCTTATGCACAGAAGGCACCGCAGATGGTTCTGGGTTGGCTGGCACCATGCCACCACTCTCTGGCTCCCCCTCCACCCCAGCACGCAAGGCAAAAGGGGGTGGGGCGGGAACGAGGGGCACAGGCTGGCAAAACCACCAGACAGGCTCATTCAGTCTTGCCACCGCTTTGTGCTGGGAAAGGACAGACAGAGGGAGAAAAGGTACGAGAGAAAGAGAAAGACAGACAGACAAGACCCATATATTTCACTGAAAGAGCAAAGGACAAAGGCAGCTGACTGGAAAGATTCTTTCCTCTCCCAAATCAGGAAGAAGGCAAGGTCGGACCTTGTCCAACACCAAAGGAATCTGGCACCGTGGGTTCTCCAGCTCCTTAGGACCACTAAAGAAAAGAGGGGGAAGATATGACCTGACCACCCACCCATTGGGCTGCCAGGTATCCTGACTCAGGGACCTTCTATCCTGCTATCTCTATTCTTACCATGCCATTCCCTGGGCATGAGAGGTTAACAGCTATTTTGAGATGAAAGACAAGGGCCAAAACAAGAAAAACGATTAAGGATGGTGAGTGGAGGAGGAGAAGGGAAGCGGGGAAGGTATAATGGTGACCAAAAGGGAGACAGGTGAGTGAAGGGCAAGAGGAGGGGTTAGAAATAGAAAGTGGGGAGAAAGCTAGGAAAGGAGGGGGGATGGGCCAAAGAACTGTCTGTTGGACAACATGACAGAATGTCAAGAGATACCATATCTTCCTTAGCCCCTAGCTTTGACAGAGAAAACAAGAGCATTGAAGTCAATAAGACCATCAAAAGTTCTTCAGAAGGTCAATGGGGAAGGGGAGGAGAAGAGAATACTAACTTATACAGCACTTCCTACGTGCCAGGCACTGTGCTAAGTGCTTTACACATATTGTCTTATCGGATCAGAGGAGGCTGGATATCACTGGGTGCACAAAGGGACCTGACCCTTCAGAGACCCTGCTCAAAACTATACAACATCTGGACCAAAGTGGGGATTTATAGAAAGTGGAGGAAAAGTCACCCAACAACCTGAAAAAGAAACTGGGACTACATGAGGCTGCAGAACCCAAGTCCAGGAGCTGTGTTGGGGGAGGTGGGGCAGGGATGGTCAAGGAATGCCACAGATCTCTAGCAGAGCAACTCCCCACCTGGCCCTCTGGGTCAGGTGTAAATGGGGGAAGGAGGATATGATGAGAAGAAACCCCAGCAGAGTACTAGTTTGAGGGACAGGCACCAGTGGTACAAAGGCTAGACACTGCAGCAAATCTCTCTTGGATAGGTTAATACAGGGAAGTTTGTGCCGTGGAAGGAAGGGGGAAACCCCAGCTGTCTGAGAGAACAGAAAAGAAAAGGAGGTAGGGCAGGGGTGTAGGGGCCAGAAGAGATCAAGAAATAGATGCAGTTTTCCTGGGTTGGTTGACAGAAAACCAGCAAAGGTGGCAACAAAGGTTTATTGTAGCTGATTAAGATTTTCTAACTGGGAATTCTGATTTCGTCTTTATACCATTTGGGGTTCCATGGGGAGAGATAAGACCAGAAACTCCAGGGCCCATTATTGCCCATTATTCACGGTCTACCTAACAGTCCAGATGTAAGATAGGAAGATGGAATGTCTTAAGGCAGTGATTCTGAGAGTATGGTCTGCAAAGCCCTAGAGGGTCTTCCCAAGTGGTCTGGAGGGGGATCCAAATGCAAGTCACACTGAAACATATGGATTTGTTTATGAATGGTACTTTCCATTGTGAATTTGATTTATATTAAAAAGCATAAAACATTATTCTCAAATATAGTCAAAATAATGGTTGTTTATACAAGAAGTCTCAGAAATTTGGGGACTTGGTGATACTTAAATGGAAGGAGGTGCCACATGGTGCTAGAAAAGTCTGGTGTTTTGAATTAAAGCTAAGTTTTGAGGAAAGATTTGAGCTAAGAGAAAATGAAACTGCTTTTCTGTGTATTTCAGGGCCTTCCAGGCTCTTCAATTCCATCCCACTCAAGCTTATACTATCCCCCTTGGCAGGGGACAAACTATTCTCCCTAATGAACAGAGACGGGAAGACAGGAAGGCCCTTGCTTCAGGTCACCCAGTTGGGTCAGTAGCACAGCCAACAAATGAATCAGGAAATAGAAGATAGGTGCTTTCAGAGTTTCCTACCTCCAGAATACTGTGACCCACAGAGAAGAAACATGTGGAGAGCAAAGAGCATCAGTGGTATGTCCTGATAGTCCCCTTTCAGTTATTGCATAGAGCCAAAAAGGAATACTGGCCCCATTCCTAGGGGAGCAGGTACCCCAGTGCTATTTAAATTAGCTCTCCCAGATGCTAACATCTTCAGCAAGTCAAACAAATGTGATATCACAAAAACTATCTTTTCAAGACTCCTTTTCTTTTGGAAAATAATGTTTCTGTTTCATCCCCAGAATCCCTGATTGCTTGTCCATAGCAGAGTGGCCAAGGTAAGTGGGTCACAAATGAGATAATGCTTGTAATGCACGCACATAAAGTACTTTGCTGAAAGTAACACCTGACAGTTACACTTGTATTATCTTTGAATAGATCTCAGGGTTGTACAGTAGGACCCAGGGAGCCTGGGTCCTAGTGCCAGCATCAGCACTGACTGCCTCATGCAAGCTTGGGATAAATCACTTCACCCAGTGAGAAAGAGAGAGGGGGTTCAGTTTTCCTAGTTGAAAAATGGGGGAAAAAGCTATAATTCTAGATAATTACCTGAGAATCAATGAGACAATTTGGCTCAAATGCCCTATGCTCCTAAGGAAAAACGGGTGATAAGAACTCTGTGTATTGTTCTTAATCCTGCTGGGGCAGAGAACTGGAGCAGAGATCACTCCATGACGTGTTTCTGGTATGACATTAGGAAACCAGAGGTCCCAGGATCAGAAAACAGACATCTCTTAGGACTCAAGGGTGTAAACAGAATAGGACAGGGGAACAGAGACTATAGGACCATCATCACTGCTGTGGAGAACACACAGTAGAAAAATGAGAGATGCAGAGCAAACAAAAACACTTCTCCCATGGGGACCCCAAGAATTTGGCCAGAAAACCCAAGAAGCTAGCTTCCTGTTTCTACATTCAATTTCTAACTCGAGATCCAGCCAAGTTGGCTCTGATGGATGAGTCGACTTCATCACTCTCCAGTCTCAGAACTGGCCTTAGTCCATACATCAGAAACCACACTGCTGAAGAAGGCAGGAGAACAGAGCTCACAACTAAGATTGGGTTCTTTAGGTTTGTGTTGAGAAAGTTCCCTTCCCCAAAACCTGCAGCAAGGGGCAGAAGCCCCACTGTGCTGAATAATTCCCAGGGTGTATCAGAGATAGGAGTTGGAACTGTTGGCCAAGGAATTTATGAGGATTTATTCAATCAGGAAAATCTGCCATTTCAGAAATTGGGTAACTTTACAATCAACACTTGAATAGGTTAGCTCAAGTGTCTGGGGCACTGAAAACAAGATGTGATATCTGGGTATGGGGGAAAAAAAATTATGGGGCAAGGTGGAACACAAAACCCCCAGAAATGTATGGGTCTGGAATTGTCATTGAGTGGGGCTTTAGAACCAAAAGGACCCACAGCCGAGAACTCAATGAGTTAAAGGGGACCAGGCTAAGGCAGAGGGCTATGGTCCTGGGCTGCAGCCAGAAACCTGCCACAATCAAAATAGGCAGATGAGGTGCTCATAGCAGAGGTACCACAGCTGCCCCAGCTAGTATTCACCGAGAACTCCAAAGAGTGATGACTGGAGCTTCCCCAGAGGAACCATAGATCACATTTCAGAGCACGGCCTTCCTCCTCCCACCCCCCAAATCACTTTTCCATCTCCATTATTCCCCCCCCCCCTCATCATAGGCCCATCACTCTCCTGCCCTACTCTTCAGCACTGACCCTTAAGCTCCCCCATCTTGTTTGTATTCTCCTCTAAACCACTAGGTTTCTGACTCCTTCAGTCCCCTTTGGCCAGAAAATTCATTTGTGAAATGGGAATGGGAAAGGGAGGGGTGGTTGCTGAGATGGGGGGGGAGAAAGGGAGAAGGAAAGAATCTCAGTTCTAGAGGAGAGAAGTGAAATGGAGGGTTAGGAAAAGAGAACAAGCGAGCGAGCAGGAGCAGGGGGGAGGGGAGGGAGATGGCACTGCGGAAAAAGAGCGCCACAAAATTAATTTGAGGAAGGGAACAGTCAGGGAGACGTTAGTGGAATAACAATCAGGCAATGGAAGGCTGGGGAAGGGGTGGGGAGGAGGGGAGGGTGATGTAGGGGAGAAAATGGTACTGGGGGAATGAGGGGGAGTGGAGTCTAGAGCAACAGCAGCACCATCTAGGGGTGTGGCCAAGGTTCACAGACAGCAACAAAAGAGCCCAGGAAGCCTGTAAGCTCTAGCCCAGGCATGAGAACCTGAGGGGTGAGGGGGTGGGGTGGGGACTGAGAAGCCAAGGCACCTAGCTGCCAAACCTCCAGGTAATGCCACTCTCGGTATTCAAGAATAGATTCTGAATGGTTCTTCCTGGGGAAAGTGGGCTTTAGAAGGGGAGGGAAGGGGAGGGAAGAAGGGCAGGAGAACTGGCTATTTCCATTCCATCAAAGGGAATAACCAGACTGTCCTCAGAATTCACACAGGAGAATAAAGGAGGGATGGAGATTTCCTCCCACCTGGAGAAGTAATTTTGCTGCCTTTATTTTCAAGTGATTTTTCCCTTCCTACTGAGTGGTAGAACATTACAAAAGCTTCCTGAGCCCTGAGCCCCCCTCACTCATCTGCTTACTCCTAGCATCGCCTCAAAACTCTCAACCATCATTAAAAACCCCGGGGGAGCCACCATGCTCAGAGAAGGAGGAGAGTATCCCCAGCTCTGCCACCCCTCCCCCCTTAGTAAGACAGAGCAAAGGTGGGAGGGTGGGGGTGAAGAAAAGAAGGTCATGAGAGAGAAAGCAGAAGCCTCGCAGAAGGAGAAATGTGATCAGTGCTATTTGTTGTGCTTCTAGGGAGGAAGAATCCGTCACATTTTTAATAATAATAAATACATGAAGACAGATTTGCCAGTGCTGCTCGGGCTCCTTGGGAAGCATGGGGGAGGGGAGCCAATGCAGCTGCAGCACACAGCAGCAACCCCCTCCCAGTTACACAGGCACAGGATTGCGGCAGCCCCTCTAGTCAACTTTCCATATTCTCCATCAGAGGAACCCAACCATGGGCTCCCTTCCTCCAACCTGTCCTACCCATTTCTGCTTCCCTTACCACCAACCTACCAAGGCAAATCTCACATTAGCCCTGACTCTAATATAACCCAGTCTATCTTCTTTCACCTCTCAGGGCCCCAAATGCCGACACCATACTCAACTGCTCCACTGATGCTTTCTCTCCTGGTGCCCCATACCAACTGACTGCAGTCAAGTCAACAAGTATTTGTTATGTGTCAAGCACTGTGCTAAGTGCTGGTGACACAAAGAAAGTCCTCCCATAGGGAAAGACTTGTACGCAGGATTCAACATATCACCCATTCTCAATTCCACTCAGAGGGCTTTGCTTCCTCTCCATTTTGATTTCAATGCGACCTGTTCTTCATAACCTAAAATATACAGGCCATGGGGTAGACACACAATAAAATGTATTGGGGGGGGAGGTTATCAGGGATTCTAGACCAAGTGGATACTGCCACCTATTGACTCAAAGTCATGAAATATAGACTCTTAATATACTCTGTCCAATTTGATGCTCTCATTATTGATAGTTTAGACATGCAAAGGCATGGCTTTAGGGGCTTATCTGAGACCTCCCCAACCCCCCCCCCCAAACAATGAGATCAAGACAATAGCAGGACTGGGCAGAAAGCCAGAGTAATGGTGCCCCCATCCAAGTAGAATCAAAAGAAGAGACTATATTAAAATAATGCAACAATTACCCGACTATTTTCAAGGGCCGACTGGTAAAGAAGAGCAAGAGAACAGAGATAGTTTGTCCTGAATCAATCAGGACAGTTGGTGAAAGCCCTCAAACCTAGCACCAAAGGAGCAGAGTAGCACACAGATCTATTGTTTCAGGCATCTGCATTCCTGAGGCTGGTCAATTGGTTACAGGGTTCCTAAACCTAAAAAGAGCACTTCTGGCTCACTGAATATAATCTGCAAGGTGGACAGGGTAGGAATCCTTCAAGGCTGTGCTAATGCTTACCTCGCACATGACTTGTACCAATCTAAACCAAAGAAATTTAAGCAGAACTGAACTGACTTCAGTAATATAACAAGTCAAAATTACTCAACTCCTTACATTAGGCTTGCTTTGGCATGGCCATCTGAATCCTTCCTTTATAATATGAACTCTCCGTGGTGCTGAAAATCTAAACACCTCACCCCCACCTCCTAAGTCACACTCACTGCATAAAGGGAAAGGGTTTTTTTCTTCACCCTAAGAATCCATGATGATGTGACCTCTTGAGAAATCTGTTTCAAGCCCACAGCAGAATCACAAAATTTTAAAGCTAGAAGGGACCTTCAGGTGATGAAACCTAACCCTCTTATCTTAGAAAAAACACTGAAACAAAGAAGGTAACTTGGAAAACATCATATGGCTAGCAAATGAGAGAGCCTGGATGGATTAGAATCAAGGTCTCAGCTCCCACTCCAGTACTTTTCCATTATATCATAACATAGGTCAGGTAATGTTCTAACAACTTACTATCAGTTCCCTTAAACCACAGTCAATGATCACTGAAAACTGAGTCATTTAGGAAATGTTTTCAGTGTTCCCTTGGAGGACTCTCACTATGTCTGAATGTCCACAATGCTAGAACTACTAATAAAGGCAAGGGATAAAAGAAATACAAAACATCAGAAAAGCTATTAAAGAACCTTGGTATTCCATTTCCTCTATTCCATCTACTAGATAATCCCTTCTCAGAGATGAAAATAATATTTTCACTATTCAACTTTTATGTTTGAAACCTGTCCCTAATTACTACACCAAACTATGAAGGCACATGGTTAGGCAGAAAGCCCAAGGAACATGTGGAGAAAGAATCACTATACTCTAGAACTGATAGATCTATCAGATAAGCCTTGATACTGCTATTATAGGTGAAAGAATCAGCCATCTCCTTGAAGACAAGGATACTAATCAGAAAAGTAGATGGGAGACAAAAGATGGAAAGGTTATTATCTGTGTAAAAATGTCAGAAAAATAGAAACATGTGAGAACACGAATCCCCCTTATCATAGCAATTTTCTGAACATTAGAACCATAATTACCAACAAACAGTTGAACTAAGAGTTAAGATTGGTTCACTTTATTTTTTTGTTTGTTTTTTGGGGGTTTTTTTGCAGGGCAATGAGGGTTAAGTGACTTGCCCAGGATCACACAGTATCTGAGGATGGATTTGAACTCAGGTCCTCCTGAATCCAGAGCCTGTGCTTTATCCACTGCACCACCTAGCTGCCCCAAGATTGGTTCACTTTGGTTGCAACTTGTGGTTGTGTGGACTGCTCCATGCTACAGGCCTAGAAGATCAAATCAGATTCAGTGTCTCCTGAATGTCATTTTATTACACAATCTAGGTAAGATTAAATTCAATATGATTTCCAACTCTACTTCAAGGTTTGCCACTCCTAAGGCTATGGGGGTAAGAGGGAATCTCCAGATATGAGTCTACCTCTATGACATTCACAGGCCCAGATAAGGCACAGGACCAATTTGCCACTGATCCCACCATGCCATCTTTAACCTAGATTGCATACAATAAGCAAAGACTTCCCAAGCCTATGCTGGCCAGAAAATCGAGATCCAAACTCACAGGTTTCAGAGTCAAAATGGCTTCAGTTAAAGTGTGTATCTATTTAGATATATCCAACAACTCCCTACATTTACATCTGTACCATTGCTCAATAATTCTAGATTATTAATAGGAGTAATTATTATTAATAATAATAAGTAATAGATTATTAATAGGAGTAAAGCAGAGGGAAGATCCTAGTTTCTCCTTGATTGGGCTCTCATTAAAGATCATAAGCCTCAACCAATCTTGATGCTATAGACACCCCTGCCTCTTTCCAACCTTACTCATTTACTTGGAGTCAGGTGACTACAACTACCATGCCCCACTCCTAACAAGAGAAAAGTGTTCTGAAAACAAAATGATCAACATCAATGTAGATGTCAGCTTACCAGGTCACAGGTGCCCCAGGACTCAAGAAACATGTCTCAAAGACTCATGCCCCAAGTAGGAATGTTTGCTTCTTGTTCTAAGATACACATAGCCTTCAACTTCACTAGTAGGGTTTGGTTGCTCTGGCTGTGGGGATGGATCGTCCTCTGGTCTGTTCATAAGCTACCAGTTTCCTGTTAAATCTACTTGTTAATTAGCGTTTCCATAAAAGATCACTCCTAGTTCTTACAGATTGTGGCCAACTGAGGTGAGGCTCATGAGCCAAATCATTGATTATAAAAGAGACATGAAGGTTTGTAAAGCACAGAGCTGCCTCAATTTTCAATATACCATTTGAAATTCTGTTGCTACACAATCATTATCGCCAGAAAATCTTTCCAGGCCCACTAAATGATCAAAGAATACCAGTCCCCTGATCATACTAAGATAGAAAGAAATGAGATAAATCCAGAGTGTGAAAAAAATGGGAAAACTTTCATCGCTAAGGTAGAGTCATGTTTAGTTTGATAACGAAGTCATTTCATGAATATCTACTGCCACCTCGTGGTCTACAGGACACATTACTCAGGATTTACTCAGTTAAACCTCTAGGGTAATTATATTATTGAAAACATGTAACAAAATAATAAGCCAAAACAGAGCTAAAAGGAATCTCCTGAAGCAATGAATACTTAAGATGACTCAGAAGAGATGATTGTCATCTTCTACCTTTTTCTCATTTATCTAACAAAAATGAATTATTTTTCCTGAAAATTTTCCCTTTTCTCCTTCTTTCACCTTCAAAATGCGCAATTTTCTCTCACTTTCCACCACCCTGATCCAAAATAGGGGCCCCAATTTCAATCACTCTACCCATACAATTCATGTCAGAAAAGGACTTTCATTTTAAAAATTAATTTAATTTTATTAATAAGAATGG
Source organism: Dromiciops gliroides (assembly GCF_019393635.1). Classification (NCBI taxonomy): domain Eukaryota; kingdom Metazoa; phylum Chordata; class Mammalia; order Microbiotheria; family Microbiotheriidae; genus Dromiciops; species Dromiciops gliroides. The sequence continues at coordinate 175,796,946 of NC_057862.1, forward strand.
TTCTACAAATGTATTCAAAGCAACCACTGAATATAAACAGCAGAACCCCATGGAACATAAAAATCCCAGGGTGATACATGTATACATAAACATGAGAAAATCACCGACGCCTCCGAAAACCTGAAAGGAAGGGAAACCGAGAGTGAGGCAAAAGATGGGGTAGGGGGTGGGGGGAGCTAAAGAGACAAGAGTAAATAAAGGTCAGGTAGAAGGGATCAAAACAGGAAAGGACCACTGGGCAGTCAGTGCTATTTATGTTCTCCTAGAACACAAGACTAGAAGGGGACCAAGGTGAAATGAGATAAAGGCTTCCTTTCCTTTGGGAAGAACTGAAGAGTCCTGCCCGATGGAACAAAGAATTGACAGAGCAGCCATGGAGCCCCAGAAATAGTAACCAAAAGTCCTCTTTATAAGTGAGAGTGATCATCAGCCTGAGAAGCAGGAATGACCTACTCCACCCAAAGGAGATTATTGTACAGGAAGGGATAATTCAGAGATCAGTGGAAACCAGGACAATTAATCCTCAAAACTCTAGCAACCTCTGCCCACAGTTCCCACCCAGACCTACCTCAGGTATAATCACACACTAACCTTTTTTCTTCCTACCCTTCTTAGACACCTTCCTTCGCTTCTTAATGGGATTCTGGTCCTGAAGATAGATTTTATGGGGGAGAAAGGGATCATGAGCTCCTTCAGCTGAGAAAAAGTTTATTCCTACCTCATAGAGTTATGCAATAACAACAAAGAATGTTCCCCACCCACTTCTCTCCAAACCTCACCTCATCAAGATGAGGGGTTCCTCCTGTCAAGGCACTGATGTCACTGAAGTGTGTGAGGGAATGAAGTTGGGAACTCATAGCATGTGCTCGTTTGCGCCGTCCTTTTTCTCTCTTGCTGACACTCAAACGTACCATCATGCTCTCCTCATAATTGATCCTGCCAGAGGAACACATCATAAGCCAAATACAACGTATTCAGCAGGCTCCATGGTACCCTCCAGTTACAAAAAGTGAGGGTGAATTTCCTCTTGTCATCTCTTGACTAAACATTTCCTCAGAATTCCCATAGTAAGCCAGCCAACAAACAATAAATACCAAGCCTTTGAACCCACCTAGAAATCAACTTACTAGATAGAGATAGCCTACTAGAACAGCTGTTAGGAGATTCTGCTGGGCAGCTTTTCTTTTCTATTTTTATTATTACAGAAATTAACTACGTCCTGTATTTATCCTTATTGAGAACCAAAGCTTACTTCTCATGGGGTCTAAGTTACCACCTAAGCAATCACTCAGTAGCATTTATTAGACACTTTAAATGTGCCAGGTCTTGAGGCAAATGAGTCCATCTGTATCCAAGGCTCACTCAGATTTTTTTCTGTTCCCTAAATTTATCAAGCATTCTCTAAACTACGAGGAACTGCTTCTGCTCTTTGCCATTAATGTGGAAAGCTCCAGCAGTGGGTAAATCAGAGTCCAACATAAAGACATTCTCCTTCCTCCTCCCACCAAAGTCTACAATTTATTCCAATATGTTACTTTTCAATCCCCGGAAGTTCGCTCACTATTGTGCCGAGCTTTCCTATCCTTCACTCTAGGAAGCTGCTACCTCAGGTTTTTCTCCTGCTCTCTGTGGTAGATACTGTCTTTCTTCCAGTCTCATTAACAGTCTTCATCCAATACCCTGATGCAGCCCTACATAAAGCAAACATATTTCTCTTGGTGACATGATGCAGACCTGTGCTGATCCTCCTGGCTCTGGCGAGTGGCATGGGGGTGCCGGGAATCACGGATCTCTTCAGGGGCATCAGAGTATTGCTCCTTGAGCTCACGAATGACAGAGCTGCTCAAGGCCCTCTTCTTGGCTCGTTCCAGAAGTTTCTTTTCACGCTCAGCTTCCGTTTCATCTGTGGAGCAAAACAAGCAAGTATTACCACAAAACAGAGAAGAAGGGAAAAGAAAACCATAAGTTGAAAGGAAAAGGCAATAGTGAAGTATACCATAATGCACTGGAACCAAACGAGGCGGGATGTATTTCTTGGGTGCTCCCTTTGTGGTCTTTCCTGAAACCCCAGACTGTCCTTCCTCAGTTTCTTGGTCATCGTCATCCTCAGAACTCAACTACACAAGGAACACACAATGTTCTAAACCAGAGGCATCAAACACCAGCCCAGGGCCATCACCCAACAGTCTCCGGTGTGGCCTGTCCCAGACTAAAATGTAATTAGGTAATATTTAATAAAATAAATAAAAATACAATAGAACATAGATAATATTGTCATGTGGTTTTCTAGGTCAATATGCATGCAGCCTCTAGGGATACATGTGTTTCTATGTGAGTTTTATACCACTGTTCTAAATCAATTTAGGGACAATATTGGGAGAATAGATTAGAAAAGGAACACTACAAGTTATGATTAAGGAAGAGCAGATAAAAACACAGAGAGTAAATGAAGCTTGAGAATTCCATAATCTTATAATGAGAGGCTTACAAAAGACCAAGAAACTCCTGGGATGTGAATTTATAGTCCCTTTACCTTGCTTATCATATTGCTGGGACGAGGTTTAAATCGAAGTGGGTCATTTTCACCTGGAAAGAGAAAGTCCAACGAGCAAATATTAGTTATCAGGTAAATTCCTGGTTAAGGGACAATAAGGCTCACCCTTGTCCCCTACTTACTGAGGCTGCCTGTCACTGCTGTTCTCACCAATTTGTCTATTTGATATTTGAGTTTTTGATCCAAAGGACGCAGCTTTTCTAAAACCTACAAAAGATCATAGGATCATAGATCTGGAGCTCGAAGGAGCCTCAGAGACAGTTTAGTCCAATTCCCTCATTTTACAGATGAAGGAACTGAGGCTGAGAAGCGGCAGGCCTAAGGTCACACACATCATGACAGAGGCAAGATTTACACTTAGTTCCTGGGATTAGAGACCCAGCGTTCTTTCTGCCATACTGTGTTGTGACCAGATGAAGCATCAAAAAAGAAGTGGGGCAGAAGTGTGCTCTTCTTCCTTTGGCTCCCTTTCCTGGGCACTGGTACCAGGCACAGTGTGGCTGGATGGCAGGGACCTGCTGCCACACACCATATCAGGGTTCCATACCGTTCGAATCTCCACCAGTCTCAGGACTGAAGGATGTTCCTGAAGTGAACTTCCAGAAGCCTTGTCCAGGATGAGGTAGCTCAGGTCCATAAGGTACATGAGTAACAACTGGTCTTTCACCTCCAATAAGCTAAGGCCCTGAGGTGGGAATAATTAAGAGAAACATACCCAGCTATAGCTTCTGAAGAAGAAAAGAGCATAAAGGGGAAAAGAGGACAGACTTGTTCCAAGTTGAGGCCCCTCCCCCAAATCATGACATCTGTTAGCCCCAAGGCTAAGGGATGGCTACATCTAACACAATGCTGGGGATACCTGAGAAAACTGACCAAAGGGAGCCAGCATGGTATAAGAGAAGCAAAACAAGATGGGAGAAATAAATGTAAACTCCAAAAACGTAGCAGGGAACAGGGACAGAAAAAAACAAGACTGGATTAAGGTAAGGTCAATCAGGAAGCATTAGTAATAGAAAGAATAAGGAAAATAAAGGCACCAACTAGAATCAACTAAAAAGGTTGAAGAAAAAAAAAAAAAACCCAAAACACCACCAGCTACTAGCAAGACAACTCTGACTCCCACAACCCACTAAGGTTATAATCCACTGACCTCAACAAGTCCTGCTATAGTCAGGCATGATCTCACTCTCCCTCTAATTCCTGAATTACTTATTGTGTACTGTACTAATGCAGTACTTTTCATATGCTGCTTTGTATTGTAGCCATTTTTACATGTCTTCAGTTCCCCAACTAAATGTAAACACTGGAAGCCTGGGACAGTAGCATGAGACAGTAGATACTATGTATCTTGAATAGCCCTGAGCAAAGTACATATCCATATATTAGGTATACAATCAATATTTGCTGAATAAATAATATAGACAGCTAAGATTTACATTAGTAACTCAGTTTAAGAAATATGGTGAAACAAACCAAGTCAAGGTAGCATGGTCTTATGGGCTGTGGTAGGTGCCATAAGCAAAAACTCAACAAACAAACTGGCCAGGAACTTGCTCAAATAAGGTTTCAAGCAGAGAGAAAAATGGCATAGGAAAAGCCAGAAAAATAACTAAAAAATGAGAAAGAACAGGAAATGAAAAGAGAAAAGTAAATGAAGAAGTCAGACCTCTCCCAAAGAGCACAGTAAGCAACAAACATTTCAGGAATCCCTATTCCCCAGCAGCACTTACTTTGTCTGTAGAATAGGCGCCCGCCCGAACTTTCTTTGTCAGAGCTTGAACTTGCGAAGTTACAGCCACCACCTGAGAAAAGACCAAATAAGATAGGGAAAAACATCAATAAGCAGCTGTGGGGTTGACTAAAAGGGGCTAGAAAATACTCCTTGGGGGGTGGCTAGGTGGCACAGTGGATAAAGCACCGGCCCTGGATTCAGGAGTACCTGAGTTCAAATCCGACCTCAGACACTTGACACTTACTAGCTGTGTGACCCTGGGCAAGTCACTTAACCCCCATTGCCCTGCAAAAAAAAAAAAAGAAAAAAGAAAATACTCCTTGAAGTACTGTATGCTTCTTGACCCACAAACATCCCAAGGGAGAGACAATCTCAGAGGGGTATTAGTGGATAGAGAAAATTTTTGGTTTAGTAAGAAAAATCTTATCCTTAAAGGATAGAAACTTTACTACAGTGTTACAAAAAAATTGTGGCAAAAATTAGATCACAGGTGCCGTGATAATAGTTCCCATTCACATAGTACTTTGTAATTCATAAGCCACTGTTCAGTGCTCTTAGCACAGTGCCAAGAACAAGGTAGGCACAGCCTACTAATTTGCTTTACTCACAGCTCACCCATGAGGTAGGTAGTATAAAAATTTTAATTTCTATCTCGCAGATGAGGAAAAGACTCTTAAGAGATTAAATGATTAGCAAATACTGAGACCTGAAGCCAGGTCTTCTGAATCTGAATTCAATTGCTACCATCTTGGAAAAGAACACTGAAGTGATGTCTGACAAGAAATTTAATAAAAGAACATTGGACTGGGATTAGGAAATGAGATTATCATATAGTTCTAACACTAATTTGATTAAGTGACTAAATCTGAGTTTCAGTTCCTTATATATAAATTGAAGGAGCTGGACATCACTACTAGGGTACCTTTCAGCTAAAACTCAGTTTCCATTGGCACAGAAGTCAAACCTAAATTAGCCATGTATTCATCTAGCCACCCAGTTTCTTAAATGCATATCTAACCAGGTAATACCTGACTTAAACAACTCCAGAGGCTTCCTATTGCCTCTAAGATAAAAATATAAACTCCTCTGTGTAGCTTTTGAAGACCTATAAAACTTGACCCTAACTTATCTTTCCGATTTCACTGGTTATTTCTTCTTTCACACTCTGCAATCCAAACAAACTGTCTTCCCTCTGTTCCTCAAATAGATATTGCATCTCCCATCACCATGGACTCCTTCCTTGGCTCTGACTCAGAGTCCCTCTCTTACTTTTCTTTCTTTCTTTTTTTTTTTTGGGGGGGGGTTAAGTGACTTGCCCAGGGTCACACAGCTAGTAAGTGTTGTGTCTGAGGCTGGATTTGAACTCAGGTCCTCCTGACTCCAGGACTGGTGCTCTATCCACTGTACCACCTAGCTGCCCCCCTCTAGCTTTTAAATGCAGCTCTAGCACCTTCTTCTGTACAAAGCTTTTCCTGATCCTACCAACTGTTAATATCCTCCCTGCCAAACTACCTCATATTTATTTGACTACTTCGTATACATTCATATTTATTAACATTGTATTTGTTGCATGTACTTTTATATAGACTTGTAGTCTCATCCCAATTAAACTGTAAGCTCAGAGCAAGCAGATTGATTACTTCAGTCTTTGGATTTGTATGCCCAGTTAGAGGTTTAATAAATACTTGATTGACTGATTGTCTTTTCACTTGGCTTTTAAGCAGAAAAGGGGAGTGAGGCCAGTGACTTTGCACAGCCCTGCCTCACTTAAATCCAATTCACTGCAAGTCCTGACATCACCCACTATGTCAGAGAATGAAGGACGAACAACAACGCAGAAAAGGAAGATAGCCATTCATTACAGATAACACCAAACAATCAAATAAGTGAACATGGGACAAGGCTACATATTGAAGTTAGAGATGACTCCCATTGCAGATTTGCCACTAAGCCATCATACTGCTCACCTGCTCCTGGAGATTGTTCAAAAGAGACAGTGCAAGCGGCAGGTCTGACTCTAGCACCTCCTATAAGGGAGAGTTGAGAGAAAGAAAAAAAAAATCAAACTACTTTTTTTCCCTCAATAAAGACAAACTATCCCATAAATTTCACTTGTGAACTCTGTGCCTGCATTGTCTCAACCTCTAAGGTTGACCGATGGATATGGTGCTTCATCCCTAAGCTCCAGATCCCCTGTGACTTGAATACTATAAATGTTGGGAGTGTCACCAAAACTGAGAAGGCCTCCTACTCCTTTCCTCTGATCTGGAGGTGCTAACTAAGGCGCCTTGGAGGATGGCTAAGAGCCCCAAGCTTTAAGGCATTATCTTCCTCCATATCCTTCACTCCCAAATCAGGTGACTATGGATAGATGTACAGGTGTCTCCCTCCCACCCCAAAACCCAATGTAATTGCTAAAAAAAAAAACCCAAAACAAAAAAACCCTACTGCTGGCTGGACACCTAACCCAGGATAAAGCTGTGGGGTGGGGGTGGGGGAGGTCTTAGGACCAGAATCAACTACAGGGGCAGAGGATCACTTGGACAAGGCTTAGGGGACACTTTAGACTGAAATGAAGAAGCGGTGGGCAGGGATAGGAGTCCTTGGACCAGAATCAACTGGAGGGGCAGAGGGGCATTTTGGACCAGGCTTGAGGAAAGGGGAAGGCTTTGGGCAAGGATCAGCTGGGGGGCAGAGGGATCTCTGAAGCAGTAAGGGGGTGGGGGTGGGGGTCGAGGGGGCACTCTGAAGAGGGAATCGGCAGAAGGGGCAGAGGAACACTTGGATCAGGCTTGGGGGAGAGAAGAACCCTTGAACCATTCCCTCATCGCCCCTCAGCCCTAAGCCCGTTCCAAGTCAGACACCAGGTTCGTTAAGGACTCCTCGCTTGGCTTCCCAGGGTATCATCACTTTAAAACTACTACCCCAAACCCTTCCCTCCACACAAAGCCTCTAGTCAACCGAAGCCCGTACTCCCGAGAGGAGGAGAAGGAATCCCTGGGGCCCCCTCTATCCCAGAGCCCCGGCTCGGCTGGGCCCTGACAGCTTCCTAGGGTTGCAGCGGGAGGGTCCGCTCCTCATGGATGTCAACCCGGTCCACGGTCCGGTGTCAGGAAAAAGACTCGAGCCCCTGAAGCTAGATAAGACAGAAAAACCCACGCGACACTCACCGGCGCCGCCATCTTGGAAGCATTGCTTTCCTTCCCCTCGCCCAATAAGACCCATACCTCAGCACAGCTGATTTCCGCCCAGAGCAGACGGAGAGACCCCAGAACCAATCAATAGCGCCCCTCGCTAAATGTAAACCAATAAGAATACGAGGTAATGTCAATCCCCAAAGTAGAGGGATGGAGCCAGCCAATGGAATGAAGAGATGGGTGACGCACGCAGAGAGTCAGGAGGCGGAGAAATGGTCACGAGAAGTCCCGGCTGAAGAAGAGATTGTAATTGATAGGTCAGAACAACCAATGGATAGCTAAGAGAAGCGGAGGGGGCGGGAGTTGGGGGGGTGGGGGAGGGCCGCAGCGGGCGGAGACCACGAAACCCAGAACAACCAATGAGAATCTTAGAAACAATTGATTGACGGGCTAGTGAACCATCGGGAAGTGAAGGAGCCCAGTGAGAAAAGAGGAAAGACTACTGAGCTCCAAGACCCAGAAACCTTTTCACTGATATCCAATATCAGTCTTGAGGCTGGTTCTTTCGCCATCGGGTGTCGCTGTTGTGTCCTGGGCGGTGTGCACATACTCTGCTTTTCGGCCTCACGTCCTCCGGCCGGATAGTTGCAGGGCTTTGTTTCTCGGGGCTTTACCGAGCAAGGAATGAAGGACAGCCCGAGTGCCAGCCGCGGACCTCGCGATGTCAAGAGAGCCGGGAAGTCCCGCTGTACATTTAACAGACCTCCCGAGGCGGTCTTGGGGAGGGCAGTGTCTTAGGTAGGAACTGAGGATGCAAAGACAAAGATGAAACAGCAGCCCCTCCCACCGTTAGCTTATATTCCATTGGGCAGCTAGGGGGCGCAGTCTTTGACTTGGCGTCAACAAGTCGCAAGTTCAAACCCAGCCTGAGATGATAATGTGTTTTGGATCTACCAAATGTTGGGGAGAGGGAAAACCTGCTGTATGGGCAACAGCTTGTTTTCCATATTGATCCGCCCAGACCAGCGCCCTGGAGCGGACACTTCAGCTACTCCTCATGGGGTTCTACCCAACACGGGATGCGGCAGTTACCGGTTATAAGTCACTCAGGAGCTGTGGCCTGTGGCTCTTCAAGGCCCTAATCCATGGTCCTCCGACTGGTGGAGGCCTACCACCTGAGAGAGTAACTTTCCTCCCACTGCAAAATGTGGAGAATAATAGCACCTACTCACCGGGGTTGTAATGAGGCTTAAACAAGATCGTAGTTCTGAAGCACTCTATGTACATACGTAGTGGGCCCTTTAATAAACGCTCCTCATCAAATGGAAAATGAAATTGAAATGTAGAGAGAGCAGTGATTTGATCGGAGGTACAAAAACACAGGGGAGAGTTACCAAACTCCAGCTTGCCCCCTTCCCACATCCTTCTGTCCTGCTAAGTAAAACATCAGGCCGATCTTCGAGGATTTAGTGCTAGCTGCCAGGGGCAGGACAGAAGTCGAATTTACTCAACCCAACCCATATCTGAGGTGGGTTGGAAGAATTGCTGCTGAGAGGGAAGCAAAGTAGGCAAAAGACAAATCTGACTTGAGGGGATCTTTAGTGTGCTATTTCTCAGAAACGCTGGCATCAGCTATTTCTCTGATGAACAATTCATTTCAACAAGCTTTATTTTAGTACCTACTCTGAGCTAAGCATTGGCAGGTACTGCCATCTGCTGCTTTCCTGCTGAATTGCAGCTGTTTGGTAGCCGCTTCCCCTCAAGGGAGTGGATTATAGTAAATGGAGAAATTTTGAATGCTGTGGGTAAGTGCACTTACCTTGGCAGTAAACTCTCTAGGGCTGTCCACATATATGATAAGGTTGAGGCACTTATTTCCAGAGCATTTGGAAGAAAGTGTGGGAGAGAAGAGGTGTCAGGCTGCATACCAAACTGAAAGTTGAGTAGTGCTGACTACACTCTTGTATGCCTATGAAATCTGGACAGTTTATCAGCACCATTCCAAAAAACCAAACTACTTCCACTTAAATTCCCTCAGGAAGATCCTGTCTGGAAAGATAAGGTACCAGATATTGAGATCCTCTCTAGAGCTGAACTGCCAAGCATTCAAACTCTACTTCAGAGAGACCAACTCCAATGGGCTGGCCATGTAGTTTGAATGCCACACACTTACCCAAAAGACTGTTTTTCCAGAGAGCTCACACATGGTATGAACTCACATAGTGGTCAGAATAAGTAGTGTGAGGACACTCTCAAGGTATTTCTGCATCTGATATTTGGATTGGTTCAGTGTTCTCCCTCTCCCATCCCCTCTCTTGATGCTTCACCATCAAGTCCTCCAAAATACAAAGTCTGTTATTATTGATTTCTTTTACTTTATTGGGGTCATAATGACCACATGATTATTCTCATAGTCCTGCTTACTTTATGCTGTATCAATTCACACATATCTTCTCAAGTTTCTCTAAAATCTCTATATTTCCTCTATATTTCTATAATTCCTTAAAGCACAATTACATTCCAATACATTTGTATAGCAGAGTTTGTCCAGTTATTCTTTAATCATTTTTAGTATCTTTTTTGTGTGTGTGAGGCAGTTGGGGTTAAGTGACTTGCCCAGGGTCACACAGCTAGTAAGTGTTAAGTGTCTGAAGCCGGATTTGAACTCAGGTCCTCCTGAATCCAGGGCCAGTGTTCTATGCACTGTGCCACCTAGCTGCCCCTAATCATTTTTAATAAATAAAAATATTTTATTATTTTCCAGTTATACATAAGGATAGTTTTCAACATTTGTTTTCATAGGATTTTTAGTTCCCAATTTTTCTCCCACCCTCCCTTCCCTCCCTCCTCCTCAAGACAGAAAGCAATCTGATATATGTGCAATCACATTAAACATATTTATGCATTAGTCATCTCGTGAAAGAAGAATCAGAGCACAAGGGAAAACCCTCAGAAAAGAAGGGGAAAAAACAGCTCAAAAGTAGAAACAGAAGCAATGGTGGTTCAATCTGCATTGATTATCCACAGTCCGTTTTTCTGGATGTTGAGAACATTTTCTATCATGAGTTCTCTGAAATTGTTTTGGATCATTCCACTTCTGAGAAGAGCCAAGTCTATCACCATTGTTCATCACACGTTACCATAACTATGTACAATGTTCTCCTGGTTCTGCTCCTCTCAGTCAGCATCAGTTCATGTAAGTCCTTTCAGGTTTCTCTGAACTCCTCCTGCTCATAGTTTCTTACAGCACAATAGTATTCCATTACATTCATATACCCCAACTCGTTTAGCCATTCCCCAGTTGAGGGGCATTTCCTTGATTTCCAATTTTTTGCCACCACAAAGAGAGCTGCTATAAATATTTGAACATGTGGGTCCTTTTCCCTCTTCTATGATCTCTTTGGGATACAGACCTAGCAGTGGTACCGCTGGGTCAAAGGGTATGAACAGTCCCATAGCCCTTTGGGTATAGTTCCAAATTGCTCTCCAGAATGGTTGGATTAGTTCACAGTTCCACAAACAATGCATTAGTGTTCTAATTTTTCCACAGATTCTCTGACATTGATTATTTTCCTTTTTGGTCATTTTAGCCAATCTGATAGGTGCAAGGTGGTACCTCAGAGTTGTTTTAATTTGCATTTCTCTAATCAATAGTGATTTAGAGCATTTTTTCTTGTTTTTGTTTTTGTTTTTGCAGAGCAATGAGGATTAAGTGACTTGCCCAGGGTCACACAGCTAGTAAGGATTAAGTGTCTGAGGCTGGATTTTAACTCAGGTCCTCCTGAATCCAGGGCTGGTGCCTTATCCACTGCGCCACTTTGCTGCCCCTGAACAGGTGGTTTTCTGATGAAGAAATCAAAGCTATCTATTGCCATATGAAAAAATACTCTAGGGAAGCTAGGTAGCACAGTGGATAAAGCCCTGGATTCAAAAGGACCTGGGTTCAAATCCAGCCTCAGACACTTGACACTTACTAGCTGTGTGACCCTGGGCAAGTCACTTAAACCCCATTGCCCCCACAAAACAACAACAACAACAACTGCCTGTTCATATCCTTTGACCATTTCTCAATTGGAGAATGACTTGGATTTTTATAAATTTGTTTTAATTCCCTATATATTTTATTTATTTATATTTGGCAAGGCAATGAGGGTTAAATGACTTGCCCAGGGTCACACAGCTAGTAAGTGTCAAATGTCTGAGGCTGGATTTGAACCCAGGTCCTCCTGAATCCAAGACCAGTGCTCTATCTACTGTGCCACCTAGCTGCCACCTAATTCCCTATATATTTTAGAAATGAGGCCTTTATCAGAAGTGCTGGCTGTAAAAATCGTTTCCCAGCTTTCTGCCTCCCTTCTAATTTTGGCTGCATTGCTTGTGTTTGTACAAAAACTTTTTAATTTAATGTAATCAAAGTCTTCCATCTTGCATTTCATAGTGTTCTCTATCTCTTGTTTGGACATAAATTGTTTTCCTCTCCATATATCTGAGAGGTAAACTACTCCTTCCTCTCCTAATTTATCTATGATATCGCCCTTTTTGTCTAAATCTTGAAAACATTTTGGTGAGGCAGTTGGGGTTAAGTGACTTGCCCAGGGTCACACAGCTAGTAAGTGTCAAGCATCTGAGGTCATATTTGAACTCAGGTACTCCTGAATCCATTCTATCCACTGCGCCACCTAGCTGCCCCTCTTGAAAATGTTTTGACCTTTATTTTTGTATAAGGTGTAAGATGTTGGTCTATGCCTAGTTTCGGCCATACTGTCTTCCAGTTTCCCCAGCAGTTTTTGTCAAATAATGAGTTCCTATTCCAGAAGCTGGAGTCTTTGGGTTTATCAAACAGTAAATTACTGTAGTCATTTACTACTGTGTCTCCTGTGCCTAACCTATTCCATTGATCCACCACTCTATTTCTTAGCCAGTACCAAATAGTTTTAATGATTGTCGATTTATAGTATAGCTTTAGATTTGGTATGGCTAGCCCACCTTCCTGTGAATTTTTTTCATTAGTTCCTTTGACTTTTTGTTCTTCCAGATGAATTTTGTTATTATTTTTTCTAACTCTATAAAATAATTTTTAGGTATTCTTATTGGTATGGTGCTGAATAGGTAAATTAATTTAGGTTGAATTGTCATTTTTATTATAGTAGTTCAGCCTATCCATGAGTAATTGATATTTTTCCAATTATATAGATCTGATTTTATCTGTGTGAAAAGTGTTTTGTAATTGTGTTCATAGAATTCCTGGGTTTGTCTTGGCAGGTAAACTCCCAAGTATTTTATATTGTCTACCGTTACTTTATTTCTATTTATTTATTTATTTTTGCGGGGCAATGAGAGTTAAGTGACTTGCCCAGGGTCACACAGCTAGTGTCAAGTGTCTGAGGCCAGATTTGAACTCAGGTCCTCCTGAATCCAGGGCTGGTGCTCTATCCACTGTGCCACCTAGCTGCCCTCTAGTGTTTTTGTTTTGTTTTGTTTTTTAGTGAGGCATTGGGGTTAAGTGACTTGCCCAGGGTCACACAGCTAGTAAGTGTTAAGTGTCTGAGGCCGGATTTGAACTCAGGTACTCCTGACTCCAGGGCCGGTGCTCTATCCACTGTGCCATCTAGCTGCCCCCTCTAGTGGTTTTTTTTTTTAATTTTGGTGAAGCAATTGGGGTTAAGTGACTTGCCCAGGGTCACACAGCTAGTAAGTGTCTGAGGCCAGATTTGAACTCAGGTACTCCTGAATCCAGGGCCGGTGCTTTATCTACTGCACCACCCAGCTGCCCCCCTCTAGTGTTTTTAATAGGAATGAGTGTTGTATTTTTTCAAATGCTTTCTCTGCATATATTGAGATAATCATACGATTTTGGTTAATTTTGTTATTGATGTGGTTGATTATGTTGATAGTTTTCCTAATGTTGAACCAGCCTTGCATTCCTGGTATAAATCCCACCTGGTCATAGTATATTATCCTGGTGATCACTTCCTGTAATCTCCTTGCTAATATTTTATTTAAGATTTTTGCATCAATATTCATTGAGGGAAATTGGTCTATAATTTTCTTCCTCTGTTTTGGCTCTGCCTGGTTTAGGTATCAACACCATTATTTCATAGAACTCCTTCTTTGCCTATTTTTCCAAATAATTTGTATAGTATTGGAATTAATTATTCTTTAAATGTTTGGTAGAATTCACTTGTAAACCCATCTGGCAATGGAGATTTTTTTCTTAGGGAGTTCATTGATGGCTTGCTCAATTTATTTTTCTAAAATGGGCCTATTTAAGAATTTTATTTCCTCTTCAGTTAACCTAGGCAATTTCTATTTTTGTAAATATGTATCCATTTCATTTAGATTGTCAATTTTATGGGCATACAGTTGGGCAAAATAGCTCCTAATTATTGCTTTCATTTCCACTTCATTGGTGGTTCTTTAATCATTTTTCATCCATTTTCCTTCTACTTCTTTACTAATATGAAAAGCACAGCATAAATATTTGTACGTAAATGGGATAATTCCCTCTGTCTTTTACCTACTTGGTAATATGCCTAGTATTAGTACTTCTAGATAAAAATTATTGACTATTTGATAACTTTTATGTTGTATTTTATGTAATTAAGTACTAGTTGATAACTTTTGTCCATTTAAAGAGTGTTTTCCAAAATCACTGGACCAATTCATAGCTCCAGTAATACTGCTTTGGTGTGCCAGTCTTTTTATATTTCTTCCAATATTTGCCATTTTTGCTATCTTAGAGTTGTTTTAACTTGTACTTCTTTTATTATTACTGATTTGGAACTTTCATACAATTGTGGATAGCATGGATTTTCTCTTTTGAAAACTATCTTTAACAACTTACCTTTCAGAGAATGGTTTTAATCCTTACATATTTGCATATATTTACTATAGATCTTGGATATTTTATCCATGATATTTGCTGCAAAGATTTTCCCCAAACTACTGCTTCTCTTCTAATTCTAGCTGCTTCAGTTTTTGTACAGTTGAAATTGTCCATTTAATCTTCCTTCTATGGCCAGTTCTTATTTACCCTTTATTTTGTTAATAATTATGTCTCAGGGTAGCTAGGTGGCACAGTGGATAGGATTCAGGAGTACCTGAGTTCAAATCCGGCCTCAAACACTTAACACTTACTAGTTGTGTGACCCTGTGCAAGTCACTTAACCCCCATTGCCCTGCAGAAGCAGAAGAAGAATTATGTCCTTATCCATAGTTGTACAAGGTATCTCTATTTTCTTCTTAATTTTTAAATGATGTGACCTTTTATATTTAGGTCCATTTGAAGCTTATTATCATAACATTTGTTATTAGATGTTGGTCTCACCACCAAATTCATTCATTCAGTCTCTGCCTTCTGCACAAACTGTCTTCTTTGCCTCTGAGCCTTGAGTTGCCAAATATTTCACATATAATAGCAAGTTCCAATTTGTCTACTTTGTTCCAGTGTCCAGGTGTGTCAAGATATGTAATTGTTTCCTATTTTTCATTCCTTGTTTCCATTTTACCCAGATTCCAGTTCTCCTCCACCTTTGTTTGTTTGTTTTTGTTTTTGCGGGGCAATGGGGGTTAAGTGACTTGCCCAGGGTCACACAGCTAGCAAGTGTCAAGTGTCCCAGGTCAGATTTGAACTCAGGTCTTCCTGACTCCAAGGCCGGTGCTCTATCCACTGTGCCACCTAGCTGCCCCCTCTCCTCCACCTTTAACCACCATTGAGTCCAATTCACACTATTAATCTAGGATACACAATTTGTTTCAGAGGTCTGAATCTCAAGCAGACACAGTCTAGGGCTAAGGGAAAGCAAGTGGGGTGTAGGAAGAGAGCAAAATGAAAGTAGAAGCTAATCAGGAGTAGAACTGAAGTGTAGAGAAAAACACTGGTCGCCAATGAGACATTTGCCTTTGGGCGATGGTGTCAAACTGAAATGGAAAAGATACCTGCAGATCACTGATTGACTTAGAAAACCATACATTAACATTATCTTTGTTGTATTGCATTTTTGTTTATTTTGTTAAACGTTTCTCAATTACGTTTTCACGTAATTCTGTTACCTTTGGGAGTTTTACTTACTCCCCCACCCCAGCTTTCTCTTAGCCTAGTAGACCAAGAGTTTGACACCTCTGCCCTAGGGCACTGAATTTAGAAAGCACTGACATACTCACCAGCATTATAGAGACAATAGAGCTTAGCACCTTGTTAGCAAAAGTAATTAGTTAAAAGGGTAGCTATCAGATGGCCAGTTTCTTCTTTTCCCCCTCCCTAACCCTTATCCACCCTGTTCTTCCTACTCTTGGTGTGTCCTCCTAAGCAGTGATTTCAGGTATTATCCTTTCCCCTTACATAAGAAGCATACTGTCCGAAGAAGAAAACACATGGAGCAAAAAGGAGTTAAAATTGTGAGGTAATGTTGGTCCTCATTTTCATTGTTAAACTTTCCTTGTCTCCACTTCTGACTTCTGAGTATTATGTATTTAGTCATTCTATTGGAGCCAAGGACAATGATCAAAACATTATCTGACCAGGGTTTCCCAAAGAGATATCCCGAGGTCCTTTTTGACTTATTTAAGAATTCTTCAAAAATCTGTGGGAACGTGGTCCTCAGGAAGTAATATGCAGCATGTGTGTGTGTGCTAAAAATGAGAAGGAACATGGTACTGGGGAAAGCATGTAGTATCTAAATTTAGGAGAGACCTATGTTTGAATTCCACCACTGACACACTTCATAGTTGTTTAGCCATGAGTAAGCTTGAGCCTTTCTGAGTGTTGGTTTCCTTATCTCTAAAATAGTGGTAAAAATATCACCACAATCACAACTGCAACTGCTCACTTTCTTCAGTACATTATTTGATACTGACTTATTTTATTGAATTTCTCAGTCTAAAAAGATCAAGATGTTTGGACTTTAGAGCTGCATGAATGTTTAGCCAGTTGGTCAACAAGCATTTATTAAGCACCTTCTATGTGCCAGGCATTGTTTTAAATGATGGGGATACAAAGAAAGGCAAAACAAACAAACAAAAAACAGTTTTGCTCTCAAGGATCTCACAGACTACTAGGGGAGCAGCATACAATTAGGTACAAACTAGATATAGACAGGATAAATTGGGAATAATCTCAGAGGGAAAACAGTAAAATTAAAGAGGACTGGGAAAGATATCTTATAGAAGGTGGGATTTTATCTGAGACTTGAAAGAAACCAGGGAATATAGGAAATGGAGATGAGGAGAAAGAGTTTCAGGCATGGGGGACAACCAGTGAAACACCTGGAATCATGAAATGAAGTATCTTATTAAAGAAACAGCAGGGATGCTAGTGTCACTGGATCACAGAATGTGTGGGAGTGAGCAAGGAAGAAGAAGATTGGAAAGGTAGAAGGAGGTCAGGTTGTGAAGGGCTTTGAATGGCAAGCAGAGGGTTTTGTATTTGATCTTCGAGGTTATAAGGAAGCACTGGAGTTTACTGAATGGGGAAGGAGGAGGCATTGTCAGATCTGCACTTTGGGAAGATTAATTTGACAAATAAGTGGATGATGGACTGCAGTGGGGAGGAAGACCAATCAACAAACTGTTTCAATAGTCTAAACCTGAGATGATGAGGGCCTGAACCAGGATAGTAGTCGTGTCAGAGGAGAGAAAGAAGTATATATGAGATATTACAAAGGTAAAATCACTAGAATTTGGCAACAGATTGGATATGTAGGATGAGAGAAAGTGAGGAGTCAAGGATGACACCTAGGTTGTGAGCCTGGGTGAGGGTGGTTGTACCCTCAACAGTAAAAATTGCATTCATTAAAATAAAATAAAAAACAAAACAAAACAGGGCAGCTAGGTGGTACAGTGGATAAAGCACCGGCCCTGGATTCAGGAGGACCTGAGTTCAAATTCAGCCTCAGACACTTGACGCTTACTAGCTGTGTGACCCTGGGCAAATCACTTAACCCTCATTGCCCCGACCCCCCCCCCCCAAAAAAACAACAAAACTCTGCTGTTTAACACTAGTCCTGGATTAACACTAGTCCTTTCTGATCCCTCTTTTAATGTGCATCCCTTCTTGAAGAAAAGAGATAAATATGAGCTCCTAGATATCAGTGAAGCTTAATGGGATTGGTCTTATGACATGAGTATGGCAATGTAAAGGAATAATTTATTGAAAAAGAGTGACAAATTAGGATTGTACAGGCATACCTCTCATAAAGTTGCCTAGACAAAATAATCTTGCAATAATATAATTTTGTTTTAAAGTTGTTAAATATAGCATCATTCAGACTATGGTCCACTTTGGCATACACAGCATTACTTCCACAGTACTAAGTGCTCCTTTTAACATCATTTTGCCCAAAATTGTGTTTTGTGGAAACAATGAACAACATTAAATGTAACTATATGCCAAGATCATACATACATACATACATACACACACATATGCAGGTAGATGGCAAAGAAGATGGAACACTGGGTCTGGAGTCAGGAAGACTTGAATTTAAACCCAGCTTCACAGTTTCTGTCTGGTCCTTGGCAAGTCACTTAACCTCTGTCTTCATTTCCTCATTTGTAAAATAGGAATAATAATAGAATTTATTTATTCAAAGTTTTGAGTTCCAAATTCTATCCCTCTCTCATTCCCTTCCTCCCTACCCCACCCCACCCCCAGGTGGCAAGCAACCAGATATAGGTTATACATGTGCAATTGATAATAGCATGTACCATGAAAAGTTGTTGTGAATATTGAATAAGGAAAAGCACTTAGCATAGTGCTTGCCACACAGAAGGTGCTATATAAATGTTTATTCCCTTCCCTCCCCTTCTCTAGAAATCCATAAACCTGAGGCAGGGGGAGATTAGAGGAAGAAAGGAGGAAGAAACAAATGATATCATGAATGTTATAATAGAATTATACTAAAAATCCCCTATCCAGATAGTGGAAATTTAAGATAATTCCTGACATTAATTACAAAACTAATTTTTAAAAAAAACTTGAAAATAGAATTAATGTCATAACTGATAAAAACTTTATCAAAGCAGTGGAATGGAGGAAATTGAATCAAGGGAAAAAATTGATGATATAATAAGAAATACTAAAGCAAAGTCAAAAATCTACTAAATTACTGACCTAGAAAATAGAACACACAGGTATAATTTTAAAAATTATTAGCCTCCCAAAAAATCATGATGGAAAAGGGTCAAGACCCTGAAAGGATCAGGAAAGGATTTTTAATTGCATAGAAATGTTGAAATTAGAGGGCAAGGTACAATTTGATAGATTCCACAAGTCACTTCCAGAAAGGAATTCCATATTTAACTTACTCAGAAATGTAGTTGTCAAGCTCCAGAGCTCCCAACTATTGAAAATGGCCAGAAAGAGACACCTCATACATACATAAAGAAACTTTTGTCAAAATCATGAAAGACTCTGGATCAGCATCAAAAAAGGAAATATTGTTATATAATATACAAAAACAATAGAAAATGAATTTGAAAAATTAACTATTGTTCTATGGAGGGAATGGACTTTTAATAGAATTGAAGCCTTCCAAGCATTTATGTTGGGGGAAAAGTCTGGCTGGCAGAATCTTTGTCAGGAAAACATAATAGATAAAATTTGAACAGTTTGAAAAGTCTATCATGATACAATATGCACATTCTGAAAGGAGGAGAAAAGATTACTGTCATTTCAGAGTCCCTTTCTCTCTAAGAGTTAATGAAGGAACACTGAGAAAGAGAAACTTCTTGTAACTGGTATAACATAGGTGAGCAGGAAACCTTATAAACATCAATCTTATAAACATCACTCATCTCTGGCCTGAGCAAGAGAATGTTAAAAACAAATAAATACAGTAGAAATATAATAAAGGCAAAAATAGAAAAAGCAAGTGTTCTTAATCAAAAATTGATAGTGGGGTGGTAATCAGTATATCAATATATTGAAGAGATATCAACTGGTACTAAGTGATCAATGTGGAGGGGAGAGGGCATACCAGAATGGTGGCTCAAATCCATAGCATCAGAGAAAACTAATTGGCAGCTAGGTGGTGAAATGGATAGCTGGAGTCAGGAAGACCTGAATTCAAATTCAGCTTCAGATACTTACTAGCTGTGTGACCCTGGGTGATTCACACAACTTGTTTGCCTCAGTTTTCTCATCTGTATAATGGGGGGCTGGGGTGATAATAGCACCTATCTCCCAGGGCTGTTGTAAGGATCAAATGAGATAATAATTATAAAGTATTTAACATAATGCCTGGCACAAAGTGCTGTATAAAGGCTAGCTATCATAATAATAATCATCATTATTATAAAAAACCCCTTAGTATTTCCTCTGGAACATCGAGAGGGAGATGCAGTCACCCTTGGGGGAACTAATTTGCCAGTTCAAGTGTCAGCCGAAATAAGAACCCATAGAGCTTATGTAAACTGCACCCCAAAAAAAAATGTTTAGATCAGTATCTTAACTGATACTACAATAACTCCTGAATGGATAAACAATTAAAACACTTAAAAAGCACACTTTAAAAATTAGAGAACATCAAACTAGATCTTTCATAATTATGAACAGATGAAATTG
Organism: Dromiciops gliroides; assembly: GCF_019393635.1. NCBI lineage: Eukaryota > Metazoa > Chordata > Mammalia > Microbiotheria > Microbiotheriidae > Dromiciops > Dromiciops gliroides. The sequence continues at coordinate 175,816,931 of NC_057862.1, forward strand.
GATAAGAGATAGAAAAGATAATAAAAGATAAAATACAATTTGATTATATACAATTTAAAAGCTTTTGTACAAATAAAATCAAGGCAACTAGAACCAAAAGAAAAGTTATAGATTAGGGAAAATATTTGCATCAAAGCTATTTGCTTGTGACATTCAAAATCTTTGGGAAATCGACACCAATATAAAAGATTAAGAGCGCGGCTGCTAGGTGGCACAGTGGATAAAGTACCAGCCCTGGATTCAGAAGGACCTGAGTTCAGATCCGACCGCAGACACTTGACACTTACTAGCTGTGTGACCTTAAGCAAGTCACTTAACCCTCATTGCCCCACCCCCCCAAATAATAATAATAAAAGATTAAGAGCCATTTACCAAAAGACAAGTAATCAAAAGACATGATGGTATGATAGATAAAGCAATGGTATTAGAGATCAGGTGACCTGAGTTCAAATCCTTCCTTTTACAAGATATACCTTCTTACTGATTGTATCACCTTTGGAAAGACACTTAACTTTTCTGTGCCTCAGTTTTCTCCTGTGTAGGGATTTAATGGCCCCCACAGAAGCTTCTAACTCTAACTCTATATACTCCTATGAACACTATTCAAAAGAAGAAATGTAAAATATTAATAACTATATGAAAATGTTTTAAAATGAATATCAGAAAATGTAAATTAAAGCAACCCATTAGAGCATACCAAATAATCTCATCCCCATAAAACTAGCAAAGATTTTTTTCCAGTACTATCTTTATTTTATTTATTTTCTTTTTTAAAATAGCATTTTATTTTATTTTTCCAATTACATGTAAAGATAGTTTTCAACATTTTTTTGTGTGCGTTTTTAAAAATTTTTTTTATTTTAGTGAGGCAATTGGGGTTAAGTGACTTGCCCAGGGTCACACAGCTAGTAAGTGTTAAGTGTTTGAGGCTAGATTCGAACTCAGGTACTCCTGACTCCAGGGCCAGTGCTTTAACCACTGCGCCACCTAGCTACCCCTCAACATTCATTTTTGTAAGATTTAGAGTTCCACATTTTCTCCCTCCTTTCCCTTCTTCCCCCTCTCCCCAAGACAGCAAGCAATCTGATATAGGTTATACAGTACAATCACATTAAGCATATTTTGATATTAGTCATCTTGTGAAAGAAGAATCAGAGCAAAAGGGGAAAACCACAAGAAAGAAGAAAGAAGAAACAAACAAAAAAACCCAAAGTGAAAATATGTTTCAGTCTTCATTCAGAATCCATTGTTCTTTTTATAGATGTGGAGATCATTTTCCATCATGAGTTTTTTGGAATTGTCTTGGATCATTGTATTGCTGAGAAGAGCTAAGTCTACCACAGTTGATCATCACACAATGTTAGCAGATTCTTAAAGATGGGAAAAATTCATTTTTGGAGGGGCTCTGGGTAGACAGGCATGCTAATTCAATGTTGGTGGAGTTGTCAATTGATTCAACTGTTCTGGGAAACAATGTGAAATCATGCAAGAAATGTTACCAAATTCTTCATACTCTTTGACTGAGAACATACCACTTCTAGGTTACTGATATTAAGTTTAAAGACATATGTACAAAAAGGCTTGTAGTAGCATTTTCATAGTAACTAAAAGTGAAACAAAATATATTTCCAAAGATTGGGGAGCTGAACACAATTATGATATGTGTGTGTGTGTGTGTGTGTGTATTGGAATTGAATATTATAATGCTATAAGAAACAACAAATATGATAACCTCAGAGAAACATGTTGTTAAGGGCTAAAATTCTAGCTAAACTGTCTAAAATATCTAATGAGTGGTCGCCAATAAATTATAAGCTTTAGCAAGAGTTAGACTTTTAAGCATTTATTAAGGAGAATAAGAATTTGATAAAGAGAGAGAGAAAGGCCTAGATTTCTATCTATTAAAGGGAGAGCACATTTCTAGCTGGAGCATCCTCAGGAAAGAGAGCGAGACTGAGCGCCAGTCTCTTCCTTCCTCCTCCCACTAGTCCGCATCACTTCCTGACGCCAAAGAAAAGACTCCTGGTCTTGCCCTCAAAGACCTTCGCTTCATGGGCAGAACTCTTCTACAGTAAGTCTCCAGCAGGTGGCGTCATTCCAATCGTTACAATGTGAAGATCTTTATGAAGTGATAATACAGAAGGGAGAAAGCAAAGTCAAAAGACAAAATACACAGTGATTACAACAGTGTAAATAAAGTCAATATGGAGAGTCAATGTTAGCCAAAGCTAAATGATGCTACCTTTCTTCTTGTTTTGTTTTTTTGTTTTTTTAGTGAGGGAATTGGGGTTAAGTGACTTGCCCAGGGTCACACAGCTAGTAAGTGTCAAGTGTCTGAGGCCAGATTTGAACTCAGGTACTCCTGACTCCAGGGCCAGTGCTCTATCCACTGCACCATCTAGCTGCCCCTTACCTTTCTTCTTCTTAACCAAAGTTTAACTTTTTGCTTGAGGAATGTACTTTGTAAGTGGGTTTGTTTGGGCTGTTTGATGGGAACTCTCTGTTGTGACAAAGAAAATGTATCAATAAAGTTTAAAAGAAAAGAAAATCCATAGACATAATATGCCTAGATTTCAACAAAAATTTTATAAAGGTTCTGATAGTATCCTTGTGGATGTGATGAAGTGATGTAGGCTGGATGATAGTACAATTATATTATTTCAGAACTGTTTTCATGACTAACTCCAAAGAGTATTGGTTTAACAAATGCATTTTAATTCAGGAGACCATTATTAAGCTATGGTTATATGTAGAAACAGTATTGTGAATTAAGGTCAACTTGGAGTGGTGTCTCGAATGGACTGCCACAGGACTATCTATCTACTTGATCCTGTTCTGTTAAACATTTTTACAAATGCCTGGGATAAATATATAGATAGCATGGTTATTAATTTTGCAAATGGCACAAAGTTAAGAGAGATAACTTATCTATTGGATGACAGAATCAGTATCTATACTTTTGTACAAATAAAATCACAACAGCTTGGAATGGTGGACCAAATCTATTAAGATTATGTTTTGTAGAGATAAAAGTAAAATATAATACTTATGGTCCAAAAAGTCAACTACATGAGCATAGGTTGGGAAAAATGTCAAAAGAAAGCAGTGTACACCATCGTTGTTGCCACCATCCTACTCACCATCATTATCTACTAGACTGCATATTAACAATGTCATGCAGCAACCAAAACAATATTTTTTCTTATGCTTGACTATCAATAGAAATATAGTATCCAAAAGGAAGTCCTACTGGTTTTTTCTTTGACCTCTGTGATCATTACTTTTTTTGTTTGTTTTTTTTTAATTGACTTTTTATTCTTTCACTTTTATATGTGATATATATCTTTTGTCCTTCTGTTTTACCTCTAAAAACTCTCTCACTTGACAACATTATTAGTTGTCACCTCTATGCAAATTTCTCCTATTTTTCCAGCCCTAAACTTTTCCCTGAATTTTGGTCCCTTGTCTTCAATTATGTGCTAAATATCTCCACTCAACGTCATGTAGTCATCCCAAGTTCAATGTCTAAAACTGTTTAACTTCTTTTCCCCCAAACCTGCTCCTTCTAATAACCTCCTTTCCTCCCTGTTGTTGTCACCACCATTCTCTTGGCCTTTTCCCTCTCCCTCTAACCCCCATGTAGTCAGCTGGTAAGTCCTGTCTAGTCTAGTTCCTCATTATCTCTTACATCCATTCCCTCCTTCTTACTCACATTGCTACAGTTTTGGTTCAAAACCCTGCAACCTATTGCCAAAACAATTATAATAGCCTCCTAAGCAATGTCAGCCCCTTCTTTCTCCAAACTATTCTTTATATTACCACAAGAAATATTTTTTTGGTGAGTCAATTGGGGTTAAGTGACTTGCCCAGGGTCACATAGCTAGTAAGTGTCGTGTCTGAAGCCACATTTGAACTCAGGTCCTCCTGACTCCCGGGCCAGTGCTCTATCCACTGCACCACCTAGCTGCCCCACTGGAATAATTTTTCTAAGGCATAGGTATGATCAGATCATTCCCCTGCTTCAGTGGCCCCTTGTTGCTGACTAAATAAAATACAAACTCTTTATCTTGGCATTAAAGGCCCCTCTGGTCTGGTTCCAGCCTGTATCATATAATATTTAATACTCTCCTACATGTGTTTTATGTTCTTGTCAAGGTGGGCAAATGTTGTTTTTGTTTGTTTTTGTAGGGCAATGAGGGTTAAGTGACTGGCTCCGGGTCACACAGCTAGTAAGTGTCAAGTGTCTGAGGCCGGATTTGAACTCAGGTCCTCCTGAATCCAGGGCCTGTGCTTTATCCACTGCGCCACCTAGCTGCCCCTGGTAGTATTTTTAAAAGCAAGACACACCCTCTCTAAGAAGTGTGAGCCATGGCAGTCAAGGATAAAGCCAGCTGTGGAAGAACACAGATCCTGAAAGGGAATTGGCCCTCCCTCCACCATTGGCCAGGGTGTCCTGCAGTGGTGCTACTTACCTAGTAGAAGCTACCATAGCTAGCAAACGGAAGGTCCAAAGCATCCAGCTGCAGTCATAAGACCATAGATTTGGAGCTGATGTAGTCCTCTGAGTACAATTCTCTCATTTTGCAGATAAGGGAATTGAGGCAAAGATGTTAAGCCCAGAGAGGTTAAGCCACAGCTAGGAAGTATCTGAGGTGAGGTTTGAACCCAGGTGTTCCTGATTCTAAGTCCAGCATTCAATTCACTGTCATGCTGCTTCTCGAGATATAGTTGAATTGGGCTACAGAGAACAGTAGGTCCAGGGAGCCACCCTGAGTGACCTGTCCACCAGGAGTACTGAATATAGTGAGAGCAACAACGGGACACCCAGAGAAGAAAAAGGGATTCAGGGCCCTGACATGTCAAAAATGTGGTTGTCTAGGCCCTAGCTTCTATATTTTTTCTTTTTTTTAGGCCCTAGCTTCTTAAACTGTGGGTTGTGACCCCATATGGGGTCATGTAACTGACTCTGGGGGTCGTGAAAAACTTGGCAACAGTAAAAGGTTATGTATACCTATTTTATGTACCTATACACCTAGGGTCACATAAAAACTTCTTGGGTGAAAAGGGGCCAGGAGTAGAATAATTTTAAGAAGCCCTGGTCTAGGCCACATGTGTTCTCTACATGTAAACCTCTCTACTATTGTAGCATATATGTGTGCCCATAATGCCCATTCAATGATGCTTGTGTATTTATGAAAAAATGAACCCCAAGGTTTACTCTGGGGGGGGGGGGTTCATTTTATAGCTACTATTTTGGCCTTTGCTTTGAGTGGGTCCACACTCCTATATTATAAGCACCCATCAGTATTTAAATTTTTTTTTTCTGTTTAGAATTTTATTTTCCAAATTACATCTAAAACCAAATTTTGACATCAATTTTTTAAAATTTTGTGTTCCAACTTCTCTTCCTCCCTCCCTTCCCACCCCCCCACCCCCAAGAGCTCAAGCAAATTCAATATAAGTTATACATGAGTAGTCATGGAAAACATCTTCACAATAGCCAGGTTGTGAAGAGAAAACAGACCAAAACAAACTTCAGATTAAGGAACTAAAAAAAAATTATGCTTCAATATGTTTTCAGATACCATCAGTTCTTTCTCTGTAGATGAATTGCAATTTCATAAATCCTTCAGTTATATGTATCATTGCACTGCTGAACATAACTACATCCTTCCCAGCAGATCATCTTACCTATTGCTGTTCTTTTGTATACAGTACCTTTCACTCTGCTTCAGTTTATGTAGGTCTTTCCAAGTTTTTCTGATTAGTATCCTGTTCATTATAACCTTTAACTTGACAAGAATTTTCTTCACAATAGCCCAGTAAAGTAGGTACCATACCTTTTGCCATTATAATCAATCATCATAATTTGTTTCCCTCCATCCTATTCCCTTCTCATGATAATTGACTCTATTTCTATGTTTTTTACCCTATTCCTTCTCAGAATTGTTTTGCTTCTGATTGCTCGCCTCTGCTGCTCTGCTCCCTTCTTTCACCCTTCCCTCCTTATCCTCTTCCCCTCCTACTTTCCTGCAGGGTTAGATAGATTACTCCTCCCAATTGAGTGTGTATCTTATTCCCTCCTTGAGCCAACTCTGATGAGATTAAAGGTCTTTGAGCTACTTCGTGTTCTAAATTTTCTTCCTCCATCCTCAACCCCTCCCTTTGAATCAAGCAATTCAATATATATTATACATGTGAAGTTATGGAGAACATCTTCACCTTCCCGGAAAATGTTTTGCTTTTTACTTCTCCCTCCCTCAATCTGCCCTTCCTTCTTTCTCCTCTCTGCCACCCCCCCCATCTTCTTCCCTTCCCACTTTCCCTCAGGGCAAAATATATTACTATACCTATTTGAGTACTATGTTATTCCCTCTTTGAGCCAATTCTGATGATAGTAAAAGTTCACTCACTCTCCCACTCCTTCCCCCTCTTCTCCCGTCCCCCTCCATAGCTTTTTCTTGTTTCTTTTATGTGAGGTACTTTTCCTCAGTTTACCTCTCCCTTTCCCTTTCTTCCAGTGTATTCCTCTTACCCCATAACTTTATTTTAAAGATGTCATCATGGGTTAGCTAGGTGGCACAGTGGACAAAGCACCAGCCCTGGACCCAGAAGGCCCTGAGCCCAGATCTGGCGTGGGGCCCAATTCTAAGCCATTTCTACTTAGTGAGGTCTATCAGAGCTTGGGCCCTGTTGGCACAACCTTGGAGAACCTAGGGTTACCTTTATAGCACAGTGAGACATCAATTATAGATTACTTGGAGTGTTGGAACAAGTAGCCACTTAACCAATATTTCTCTGGCGCAGCCTGTCTGGGGACTGTGTCACCACCATCACAGGATTAGACTCTACTTACAGCCCAGCATGGCCCCCTCTAAGCTGTCTTTAGCTGGAAATATTCTCAGCCCGTCTTTTGTGGGTTTTGCTGCTCCAGGTGTTTTTTATGGCTGCTTTGAGGGTAACTGTGTCAGGAGCTATGTGTGTTTAATGTCTTTCCTCTGCTATCTTGGCTCCATCCCCTGCTAGCACCATCAGTAATTTTAAAAGCTTTATTAGTTAGACTAATGACACAGAATATCATAAAAAGTCAGTCCTACATACTACCATCCCTAACCCTTCCCACCCTAATCCTATTCCAAACTACAAGTACAGGTGAGACTCCCAGGAGGGATTCTGTACTCATATCATAGTTATTTGTATATTTGTTCTTCTTCCTTCCCTTACTAGATTATAAATTCCTTAGAGCCAGGAAACTGTGTTGTTTCATCTTTGTTTTAGTACTAGACAGTGCCTTGCATATAGTGACACTAGATAAAAGTTGTTGGATTGAATTGTGCTGGAGTAATAAAAGTATAATGTCCACCAATGAGTGAAGAGATGGTTGTTCCACTGTACTCTGTTGTGATGAAACCATATCTGAAGAGCTAGGAACAGTTTTGGAGTGCTCTATTATTTTTATTTATTTTTAAAATTTGTTTTGCTATTTAATTCATGGAATAAAACAAAGCATTTCTGTAACATGCACATGTGATAAAAAGATGATTACACAAAAAACTGCAAATCTACCATATACAACTTACTATTTTTTCCAGATATATAACAAAGTTATCATATAAATTTCTTTTTTCTTTTTTTTTAATCCCCCTGCCCTAGAGATGGCATGTATATATAGATATATACATACACACATATATATTTACACACACATATATGTAAAATTATCCTATACATACTTCTACTTAATAAGTTTTTTTCTTCTGGATGCAGATAGCATCTTTCTTTTTTCATTTTTTATTTTTTTGTTAATCACAAAAGCATTTTATTATTTTCAGTTACATGTAAAATAGTTTTCAACATTTGTTTTCATAGGCTTTTTAGTTCCAAATTTTTCTTCCACCCTCCCTTCCCTCCCCCCCTCCCCAAGACATAAAGCAATCTGACATAGGCTATATATGTACAATCACATTAAACACATTTCTGCATTAGTCATGTTGTGAAAGAAGACAGAACAAAGGGGGAAAACCTCAAAAAGAGAAAAAACAAAAAAGTAGAAACAATATGGTTCAATCTGCATTCAGAATCTACAGTTCTTTTTTCTGGATGTGGAGAATATTTTTCATCATGAGTTCTTTGGAATTGTCTTGGGTCATTGCACTGCTGAGAAGAGCCAAGTCTATCACAGTTGATCATCACACAATGTTGGATAGCATCTTTCTTTACAATATTTCAAATTTGTGTGTTTATAATAGTCAAAATGACAGTCACTCAAAGTCATTCTTAAAATGATATTGATGAAGGGCAGCTAGATGGCACAGTGGATAGAGCACCGGCCCTGGAGTCAGGAGTACCTGAGTTCAAATCCGGCCTCAGACACTTAACACTCACTAGCTATGTGACCCTGGGCAAGTCACTTAACCCCAATTGCCTCACTAAAAAAAAAAAAACAAAAAAAATTATATTGATGTTACTGTATACAATATTCTACTGGTTCTGCTCTCTTCACTCTTCATCATTTTGTGCAAGTTTTTCCACGCCTTTCTAAGATCATTGAGTTCATCATTTCTTATAGCACAGTAGTATTCCATCACAACCATACACCATAACTTGTTCAGCCATTCCCCAGATGGTGGGGATCCCTGCAATTTTCAGATCTTTGCCACTACAGAGAGCACCACTATAAACATCCCATTCACATTCAAAGCATAATTACTATTTATGAATTTCCCTCCATCTTATTTTTATTCACTATTTTCTTTCTCAGCCTCTTTTTATCTTATCCTTGTTACCTTATCTTCTCTCCCCCTCTTTCCACCCCCTACTTTACTCACCTCTCCAAAAGTCCTCTATTATTTTAGAAAAGAACATTTAACCAATATACCCAGAAGATGGCTGTCAGAATGGAAAATTATTCAAATCACACCTTAGGAGAACTAGTGGAAGTAAGAGGGCATATTTAGCACAGAAGAGAGAAGACTTGGGGAGGTATTATCATTGTCTTCCAAAATTTGAAAGGTTGTGATGGAAAAGAGGGATTAAAGCTACTCTGCACTCAAGGATAGAACTATGTAGAATGGCTTCAAAGCTCTAAGGAGTCAAGATTTTGGTTTAGTATGAGACAACTTGCTAATTAGTCAAGTTATCCAAAAGTAGAATGGGCTGCCTTAGTAGGTTGCAAGCTTGCTGTCAATGAAGCTATTCCAGGGTTGTACCCAAAGTTACTAAGTTTAAAACTACACTAAGACTTTTGGGACACCCTATATATGACCACTTGCCAGAAATGTGGAGAGGATTCAGACTTTAGAAATGGACAGGCTGAAGTGGATTACTTCTGGGCATTCTACTTTCACTATGGCCCAAGATTCTGAGATTTCAGTTTCTACCAGATAGTATTTTATGCTTGATACAAAATATGTGTGTATATGTGAGTGTATGTATATATATATTATATATATATTACACACACCACATACACATACACATACACACATATACATGCACACATATATGTACGTATGTGTATATAATATATTATATATAGTCTGTGTACATATATATTTGTATTTGTATATATAGAGATGCGCATTCATAATTGTTTTCACATCACTTCTTGTGTGCTTTATCTCCTATACTATAAACTACTCAACTTAATTTTTTTTAAACTTCTTAGTGATCAGCACTATTCTTCCAGCACAGCAGGTAAGCAATGAGCCCTTATAAATTAACCACCGAATTCCCTTTTCTTGTTTCTGAAGGCCCGCCTCCTCCCTGCTGTTTCCCAGAATCAGGAGCCCAGAATCCAAAGGGGCCCAAGCTCCACAATGATTATGCAGCTATTGCTGCCCCATTCTGGCCAAGGGCACAGAGGTTAAGAGCAGAGCCTGGGGACCTGTGGCCTCCACTCTGACAGGACACAGGGCTATTAATAGGAGGAGGGAGATTAGGGAGAGATTTGGACTGCATTGTTATCTCAAAGGAATGGAGTTTGAGAGCCTTTCTCATAGCTTTTCCATGAACTCCACTCCTCCCCCACTCCATCCCTCTCCATCCATCCACCCTCCCAAACCCTTTCTCCTCTTCTTTCTCATTTTATTCTCTTTTTGCAATGCTAACCCCTAGTATTTGTCCCCTCACCCTTCTTCTTTCCCATCCCTATTTCCCCTCTTTCCTTATTCCAGTTCCTGGTTTTGATTCTTTGCCTTTCTCTCCCTTATCCCACTTTAATCTGCTTTCTATACTTCTTTCCCTCCACCCGCTTTCTTTCACCACTCCCCTCCCTCATTTTCTAATTGTTATTCCTCTCTATTTCTAACCAACTATTTCCTTTCTTTGCTATCTGTTCAGTCTTTTTTTTCTACTTGATCCCATTCTCCCCAAAAATTCTGCCTAGAGTCTCCAGATCTCTAGTCTTAGCATAGGTATCCTTCGTCCTCCCCCTATACTTTCTAATCATCTTCATCCATCTCCCAATATCCCTTTAATTATCCCCATTGACAAACTCAGTTCCCCCACCCCTCTTCTCCCTGAATTTCTCCAATCCAGGGCTTGTGCTACAGACAAGCAATGGTTACAAGAGTAGGAGAGGAGGGGAAAGTACTAGGAGGCCCCTGCTCCTGCTGACAATTAGGCATCACCACCTCTGGAAACCAGACACAAAACATGCTAGCAATAAAAGACACCTCCCCCAGCTCAGCCACAGCTATTCTTAGGAGCACATAACCACAAAAGGGCCTCAGTGTGGCTCTCACCACCCCCATGGAGCTGTCCTTGGCAGCCTAGGTTATAATCTCAGGGGCAGAGAGGCCAGGGGGGATGGGCCGGACAACACGTGCTCCTTCCCTGCCTGCTCAGGGCCATGAGACTCTGCCCTTGGGTTTAACTGGACAAGGTCAGCAACCTCACATAGACCATTCTGCTTCATTGCTACCATTTTCCTGCTGTCCTAGGCCTTTCTTTTTTTTTTTTTTAGTGAGGCAATTGGGGTTAAGTGACTTGCCCAGAGTCACACATCTAGTAAGTGTTAAGTGTCTGAAGCCGGATTTGAACTCAGGTACTCCTGACTCCAGGGCTGGTGCTCTATCCACTGCGCCACCTAGCTGCCCCTGTCCTAGGCCTTTCTAATCTTCCCCCTGCCTTTACTTCCCCCTGAAGAATCATAGCTCTTCCAGTCCCATCAGATCCCCTGCTATTCTTTCTTTGCCTCTTTAGTTTCTAGTCTCCCCACTGTCCCTTCCTCCCACAGAAGTCCCCTATGTCCTCTGCCAGCTTCCCCTCCCAAGCAACTACTTTCTATTTCCATCCCTTTCCTTGTACTCAAAAATCTCTAGCAATTTTTATCCATCGAATTCAAAGCAAAGATATAGAATGGCTTTCTAAGAGTAGAAGTTGTTTTCCCACTTGACAGATAGGAAAACCAAGATTCTCAGCACTGGCAAAATCCAAAAGTAGAATTCCTAAATCCATCTGAGCATGAGATTTCATTGGCTGGTTGATAATGCTTAGTTTCCCAACCTTTCTTTACCTCACACCTGACTCCCATGGGCCTAAAGCCCAGGAAAAATACTATCCCACCTTTTCTTCCCCTCATCCTCTTTTGTAAGACCTGAATCATTCATGTTAGTGTGCTTACACATTGGGTTCCCAAAATTTATTGAAACAGAATTGGGACACACATACAACAAAATGCTTTTGTACTTTAATAGATTTGTGATTTCATCAGTGAGGGCACTCCCTCCACTGACGAACATTACAGCCCTTCCAATCCCTCTCAGCAGGTGCAGTTTTTGTCCATATTTTCTTATAAATCCTCTATGATTAAAATAAAAATACGGTACTAAAAATACATGTACATACTCAGCATTAGGGAAACGGCAATGTTAACCAAAGATCAGGAAAATCAGACCAGTAGCCAGTATTTTACTGGTCCCTTGGTGCACTGCCAGGTGGTTTCCTCTGAAAGGTTAGGAAGTATTCTGTGTGCCAGGCCACAGGGTGGGGACAGCAAGAGAGAAGTGACAAACTATGCCTTACAGATTGAGAATACTGTCTTTCTGGGGAAATAAACAAAGGGAATAAATAAGTAGAAGAAGCTGAGTCATGTGGGGGCTGCTCAGGTTTCCAGACCATTAGGGACCCCCCCGCCCTGTTCTCTAGTCCTACCTCAATCAACTCAGACTGGCATTGTACCCTAGAGTTTAGGGAGCAGAACTCTGCCTGGGCCTAGACAGTCAGGAGACTGAAAGATGGCAGCCAGTATTTGAAACAACTTTGCTCAAATTCCCCAGTGTACACATTTGGAAGCAGAGAGTGAGAAAGGAGCAGCTGGATTAATGCTTGTGAGATGGGGTAGAGTAATAGAGACTCAACAGACTTGAAATCAGGAGACTTCAATTCTAGCCCTGCCTCCAATACTTGCTACTCTTTCAACAAGTCTTTGAGTTAGGTAATGGATGAATTATCGTATTGTATTGATAAGAAAACGGAGACTCAGAGATGTAAAGAAACTTGCTCAAAATCACATGACTAGGGGCAGCTAGATGGCACAGTGGATAGAGCACTGGCCCTGGAGTCAGGAGTACCTGAGTTCAAATCCGGCCTCAGACACTTAACACTTACTAGCTGTGTGACCCTAGGCAAGTCACTTAACCCCAATTGCCTCACTAAAAAAAAAAAAAAAAATCACATGACTAGTAAATAATAAAATCAGACTCAACCCTGCCACTCTGACTCCAAGCCCTGTGCTTTTTTCCCACTATACCACACTAATTTTCCCTTATCACATCAAGATGATGGCCCTCACCTGTGCAAATATCTACATAGGGTGTCCCAAAAGTATTTATGCAGTTTTAAACTGCACTAATTATGTTTTGTTTTGCGGGGCAATGAGGGTTAAGTGACTTGCCCAGGGTCACACAACCAGTAAGTGTCATGTCTGAGGTCAGATTTGAACTCAGTTCCTCCTGAATCCAGGACCAGTGTTTTATCCTCTGTGCTATCTAGCTGCCCCTAAACTGCACTAATTATGACAAACTTCTCTGTGTAGTCTTATTTCTATCAAAACCCTTGAGAATGTTTAATTTTTTTCTAAAATTCTATTCACCTCCTTAACTTCTTTCTTATTAATTTTCTTTTTACTCTTTTTTTTTTTTTACAGAGCAATGAGGGTTATGTGACTTGCCCAGGGTCACACAGCTAGTAAGTGTCAAGTGTCTGAGGCCGGATTGGAACTCAGGTCCTCCTGAATCCAAGGCTGGTGCTTTATCCACTGTGCCACCTAGCTGTCCCCTTATTAATTTTGTAGTTAGATTTATCTAGTAAAACCCTTGATAACAGAATAAAAAGCCCTCCACATTCTAACCTCACCTTCTCCACCTGACTTTATAGAATTATGGAATTTAGAACCTAAATAGCAGAACTCAAATTTGAACCTAGGTCCTCTGACTCCCAATCCAAGGCTCTTGCCATACTGCCCCTCTATACTCTGTACACCATCATGTGCACCACCAATAACTCTAGTGACTCAAGTATCCCCATCGTCTCCATCAGAGACAAGCTCACTCCAGCTTCCATCACTTTGCTCATGCTAACGTTTCCACCAACTGGAATCCCCCTTCACTCCAGCCCACTGCTTATCTTAATTCTTTCCCTCCCTTCAAGGACCAGTTTAAGCCACACTTCCCCCATGAAACCTTTCCTGAGTACTCCAGCTCACAGTGATGTCTCCCTTCCCTGAATTCTTCTAGGCCTCAGCATTGGGATCGCACTGTGTATTCCTCCGCTCCAGAGAGCAGACTCCCTATCCAAATCTTTCTACCATACTATCTTAACTTCCCTCATCACATCATCATGGTAGAGTGGATAGAGTGTTGGACTTGGAGTCAGGAAGACCAGAATTCAAATCCCAACTCTGAAACCCTTTATGTGACCATGAACAAATCACTTAACCTCTCTAACCCTCATTTCCTTATCTGTAAAACAGGGATAATGATGCCTGCCATGCCTGTTTTACAGTTGTTGTGATGCTCAGATGAGATGATGCATATAAAGGGCAATGTACACTGTAAAGTGACATATATGTATCAGCTCTTGTTGCTATTCTCTGTTCTAGGAAACTTAGGTTTGTCTCCCCATGTAGCTTCTTCTACTTACTCCCTTTGCACGTCCTGAAGTAATAGGTATGTGGTAAGGGGTCAGATTCATTGATTAGTGGGTACACTGTTACAAGGTGAGGAATGGAGGACACAGGAGCCTGTAGAGAGATGGAATAGGAGGAGCTCAGAGAAAGTGCTGACTCTTGACAGATTCTTCGAACTCCATTGTGGACCCTGTTGCTTTCCCTCTGGATGATGATGGCTGAGGCTCTGCTTAATGGTAGGGAAAGGACATTGGGTAGTGAGGATAGGATAGAGGAAGGATATCCCAGGGAGCTCTACTTAGGGAAGGTGGGATGCCTCTGGGTGAGGAGAGTGGGTCAGTGGAGCTTACAGTGAATCCCTTCTCCCCCAGGAAGGGGTACACAGCCAACAACTAGCTCCCCAGTCCTTGGCCCCCTCATCAAGCACATTCCCCTCAGGTCCCAATAAATCCCATGGTCTCTGCCTGATCCCCATGCCCAGGGTTGTTCCAGGCTTGGCAACCCTAAGGGAAGTGCCCATCGGCACCACCCCAAGAACAGTCTCAGTTAGAGAGAGGTAGGAGGATGGTGCAAGACTCCTAAGATGACAATGCAGGGACATAGAGTTGGATCCTGATTGGATCCAGATTTGGGACTAGGAGACACCATCTCTCAAGGATGAGTATGTATAAATAGCAAGGCTTCAGACCTCCTAGCAAAAATCCTTACAGTGTTGACACTAATAGATTGTTTTTATATGTGGTTAGTATAATTGTTTCGTGACAAAATACCTGGTTTCTTCCAATTTTCTTCCAGATCCTTCTAGGCACTACTGTGTCAAACAGAGATCATAACATGATCCAATGGGCCCTGTGTGCCATGACAACCCAAGATAATATGGATCCATCAGACAGGTGTGCATGCACTCACACACACACACACACACACACACACACACACACACACACACACACACACACCACCTTCATTTGACCCTACAACCCCAGGAGATCTCGTCAGTCAGCAGATGAGCTATTCTTGATCTCTCTTGAGGGTTCAAGCCCTTGTAAGGCAGCCATTGGGATTTTTTTTGGTCTTCCTTATCCTCCCAGGACCATCCAGGCCCTCCATTCAGCAATCCAAACCCCACAGAGGGGCTCCAAACTGAGTTAAGCTCCTGGAGATTTTCAAGCTAAAGGACTTCAGCAGGAACAGGAATATCCTTGAACTTAGTGAACCAAACAGTTCCCTCTACCAGTCCCGATGTAGCAAGTTAGACTGATCCAGCCTATGGAAATGATAGTGCCAAACTGTCCACACCTTTTGACTCAGTTACACCACAACTGGGCCTACACGCTAAAGTAATCAAATAAAGAAGAAAGGGATCTCTACAAAAATATTTACAGCAGCTTTTTTTTCATAGTAGTCACTTGGAAACTAATGGAGCATCCACCTGAGGAATGGTTAAACAAATTGTGGTATGTGAATGGAATGGAATATTATTATGCCATAAGAAATGATGAAATGGACAATTTCAAAAGAAAGTGGGCAGACTTTTAAATGAGCAGAGCTAGGAGAACAATGTACACACTGATAATTATAAAGAAAAACAACTTTGAAAGACTTTAAAACTCTGATGAATGCAATGCAAGTATGGGAATAGTGATGATGGGTAGAGAGAAGACAAATAGAGGTAGTCACAGGAAAGGAATGGCCAGGGAGACGTCAAACTAGGTCCCTGAACCTGGCTAGACAAATGGGCACTCCTCCAGACCAAAGCCAGGCTACATCCTGACTCTTTGGGGTGAAGAAGCAAGGCACAGTTTCCCTTGGGTGCTTGATCTTCAGCATTTATTCCATCTCAGCTAATGGGCTGTATGTCCAAAAGTCCACCACAAATCCAAAAAAATGAAGATGAACCATACCACTCGTTTCCTGATAGAGAGGCAAGGAACTTAAAATGTAGAAAGAGATATTTATTTTCAGGCATACCTAATGTGGGAATTTGTTTTGTTGGACTATGAAGTTATGGATTGAGGGCTTTTTCTTTTCTTTTTCTTTTTTTAAATTGCTCAATGGAGGGAGTTAAAGAGAGGAAAAGATTGATTTTTAAATGCTTGGTAATTAAAAAAAATAAAATGATGGTGCCTCAGTATGCATAGCCCATTAGCTGACATGGAAGAAATGCTAAAGGTCAAGGACTCCAAGAAATTGTTCCTTGCTTCTCCATACTAGAGAATTGGGATGTGGCCTGAATTTGGTCTGGAGGAGCGCCAATAAGTCTGGCCTGGCCCAGGGACCTAGTTTGATATCTCCATAGCAATAACTTTCCTGTGACTACCTCAACTCATCTCTACCACCACCACTAACTCAAAGAAAGTCCCGGAGCCATGTCTCCTTGTCCCCAGAACAACTCCGCTAGCTGAAGACCCTGCCCTCCCCCAATTCTCCAGCTGCTGGTTGTCCATCTGATGGCAGAGACTGGGGGGGGCGGGGGAGCAGGCAGAAAATACAAAAGAGTTGGGAGCAGGCTAGAAGACAAAGAGGGATAGAGAAGAGCAGCTGTTTGGAAAAGGAAACCTGAGATAGGCTCTGAGCTCAGCCCTCTAATCCCTGGCTCGTGTGGAGCCTTGAAGGGGGGGAGGCTACATCACCAGAGACTCTACAGGGCAGACTGAACCCCAAATTACCCATTGTCCCAAGGATGGAAGGCTCAAGTTTCCTTTCTTCTCTGCCTTCACAGTGCTCTGTCTCTGTCTCTATCTGTCTCTGTCTCCATTTCCCTCCTATATATTTCTCCCTTCAGGGGTGTCTTTCCCTTCTCTCACTTCCCTTTGGGTCCCTGCTCCCTTTTCCCCTTGTCCTCCTTTTCTATCTCCTCTAATTGCCCAATCTCCCCCTTCTACCTTAGGGATAATTTTAGCTGCTTTCCCCACAACTCCAGCAAACTATCCCTGTTTGGGGCCTGACATTTGATCTCTGGGGTGGTGACACAGAGCCCAGACAAAGCAGGCACAATACAGGGAGGAGGGGAGAAGATACCCAGATTCACCTTCCTTCCACTCCAAGCCTTATTTGGCTTTCCTCACTGGGTAGCTCTCCCTCCTGCTCCTTTTTATTTATAGCCATTTGTTGCCATATTCTCTTTTGTTCTCATCCATAGCTTTTCCCCCACCCCCACCCCAAGCAATGCCCCCTTTTTCTTTCCCCCATATCTGCAAGGCTATTCTTGCTTGGAAAGTGAGTCCCAAGCACCCTGGGATGGCTTGTGGCCAGCAACTCCAGGGCTATGCCCAGAGTTTAGCTTCTCCAAAAGATTTGTAAAACTGTTCCAGCCCCCGACAGCTGCCGAAGAAAGGGGGAAGATTTCCCTGACGAGTACAGGGGTGCGAGGCTCCAGAGCAGGTGTCTGAGGGGGTCTTATGGGGGGTCTTTAAGGACAGCAGAGACTTCCAGCTGTCTAGGAGTATGTGTAGGTGAAATCTAGAGACTGGGAAATAGATTAGATGACTCCTAGAAAGTCCCTGCTATCCCCAATAAAGTGACAAGCCTTTCTCTTTTCCAGCCTGCCCCAGCAGGCTAATAGCTCCAAAACCGAGAATTAAAACTAAAAAATCTAGTTTGGGCAAATAAAAGCTTGACAGATTCTCCGTTGAATAGAATTTAGAAAGGTAAGGTCCTAATCCCACCCCCAAAAGACAGTGAGTGCCCCTTATACTGGGACATTGGGGCTTTGAAATAAACAAACTATCACCTGAAGATCTTCTCTTGGACATCTCAGTGATCTGCACCTCAGTCTGGGAGAGAACTGGGTGGGGAAGTCACCTATGTCTGGAGGGCTGAAAGGGACAGAGGGAAAGCTACGTTCAGTCCTGCCTCTGAACTGGGCATCTTCTCAAATGTATTTGCCCTTTCTGCAAAACAGTCCCATTTTGGGACCATGGAGTCTTTCCTGGTGTATATGAGACCAGCAGAGTCAACTAGATTCATCCAACAATCCCATGAGGCTGATCGTGGGCAAGTAACATGGTTTCCATTTTATGTAATGATTGGAAGATGATGAGGAAATTGAATCCCCAAGAGGTTAATGATTTACCCATGATCACCCAGCTAGTAAGTAATCTGAGGAAAAAGGCAAACCTAGGTCCCCTGTCTCTACCCACTATCCCATGCTGCTCTCTTCTCTAGATGGTGTCCAAAGGACTGGCTAATTATTCAGATGAGTTAGTCCACACCAGATGGGAAGATATGTTCAGGTAAGTGGGCTTTCAAATTAGACCATCTGAGAGGATTGATTGAGGATGATGATGAGGGTTGATGGATGATGATTGATTGATGATGACGACAAAACATGTGGTACTTACTTTTCTGGGCTATTGTGAAGAAAATTCTTTGTCAGATATAAGGTATTATATAAATGTTGGTCTATTACGGTTGTTTGCAAGCATCAACTTCATGAGTTTATTGTAAGAAATCTCTCTTTAAAAATTCTCTATAAATGTAGTTTACACCCAAAAAAAATGCTGAGCAGGATGCTATTAGAAAGACCTGTTAGGACCTGCATGAGCTGATGCAACATGAGATGTACTGTATACAAAATAACAGCAATATTGTGAGATAATCTGCTGTGAAGGACTTGGTTATTTTCAGCAATGCAATGATCCAAGACAATTCTGAAGGTCTTATGAAAAAAGCAGTCCATCTACAGAGAGAGAACTGATGGTATCTGAATACAGATTGAAGCATAACTTTTTTGTTAGTTCTTTTATCTGAAGTTTTGTTTTTGTCTGTTTTCTTTCACAACCTGACTAATGGGGAAATGTTTTGCATGATTACTCATTTATAGCTTATATTGAATTGTTTGAGGTTTTGGGGGGGGGTAGGGAGGGAGGGAAGAAGAGAATTTGGAACACAAAGTTTTTTAAAAATTCATGTCAAAATTTGTATTTTACATGTAATTTGGGAAAATACAATTCTAAATATAATTTAATTTTAAAAATTAGACTATCTGAAATATCAGATCACAGATAAAGACCTGAAAGGGACTTCAGAGGTCCCCTCGACACAGTCACTTTACAATACCAATTCTATGAAAGATCATGACTTAAAATCATGGAACCATAGAGTCCAATTCAATCCATTCATTTTACAGGTGATGAAACTGAAGCAAGACGAGACTATCATTTACCTGAGATGATACAGCTAGTTACCAACATATTCAAGACTAGAAATAAAACGTTAAGTTTCTGCCCTGCTCCGTACAAATGGGTTGGTCCCCTTCCAAACCCTTACCCACAAACATGCACCGGCTGCTTTCCTTTGGAGAGGGGGAGCATTGGTCTTTCTGTATCACCAGCCTTCTTTCCTGCTTAAGGTAAGGGGTGGGATGGGCAGCCGCAGTTTTGATGGTGGGATCTGCTGAAACTCACCTCTACAATCCTAAGGTGACATAGTTTTGCATAGCAAAAGGAGAAACTGAAATTTGGAGAGGTTAGTTGTCCTGGGAACAGGTATCCAAAATGGGGGTCCAGAAGGCTGGATTCTTGTCCCATTTCTGCCCCTAATGAGCTCACGTGTAAGCTTCACTGAATCACTAATCCTTCCTGGACCTTGAGTTCCTCATCTGTAAAATGGTGATAACACTACCTGCATAGGTCTTGTGAAAATCAGAGTGATGTGTGTAAAGCATTTTGTGAACCACAAAAGGACTGTAAATGTCAGCTAGCTAAAGTCCCTTGTGGCTCTGAAATTCTACATGCCTCCATAAGGTAATTATATAGTTTAAAGCAGGGCTTCTGAAACTTTTTCCACTTGTGACCCCTTTTCACCAGAGAAATTTTGTTTTGTTTTGTTTTGTGGGGCAAAGGGGGTTAAATGACTTGCCCAGGGTCACACAGCTAGTAAGTGTCAAGTGTCTGAGGCCAGATTTGAACTCAGGTCCTCCTGACTCCAGGGCCGGTGCTCTATCCACTGCGCCACCTAGCTGCCCCCACCACCAGAGAAATTTTTATGCAACCCCAGGTATATAAGTATATAAAATAGGTAAACATAACTTTTTACTGTTGCCAAATTTTTTGCAACCCCTACACTCAGTCACCTCTATATGGGGTTGCAACCCACAATTTAAGAAGCTTTGGTTTAAAGAAGTTGAACAGGGGCAGCTAGGTGGCACAATGGATAAAGCTCCAGCCCTGGATTCAGGAGGACCTGAGTTCAAATCCATCCTCAGACACTTGATACTCACTAGCTGTGTGACCCTGAGCAAGTCACTTAACCCTCATTGCCCCACCCCAAAGTTGAACAATGACGGAGTTCCCAACTCTAAATTTATAATGTAACATCTTTTCTCTTTTAGAACTTCATACCTCCTTCTAGATGTCCTCTTATAGCCCCCTTCACTATGTCACCCCTTTCTCCTTCTTTCCTCCTAGCCTCCTCTGCCCCTGCCCCAACTCCTTGATCATTATTTTTTTGTACAAATTTCCCCCCTTTTCTCTTTTTCATGATTACTATTGTTTTGGGGGGGGGTTTGTTTGTTTGTTTTGCAGGGCAATGGGGGTTAAGTGACTTGCCCAGGGTCACACAGCTAGTAAGTGTCAAGTATTTGAGGCTGGATTTGAACTCAGGTACTCCTGAATCCAGGGCTGGTGCTTTATCCACTGCACTACCTAGCTGCCCCTGATCATCATTATTTTTTTTTTTTTAGTGAGGCAATTGGGGTTAAGTGACTTGCCCAGGGTCACACAGCTAGTAAGTACCAAGTGTCTGAGGCCGGATTTGAACTCAGGTCCTCCGGTCTCCAGGGCCAGTGCTCTATTCACTGTGCCATCTAGCTGCCCTGATCATTATTTTTTAAATCATAAAAGTATTTTATTATTTTCCAGTTACTTGTAAAGATAGTTTTCAACATTTATTTTTATAAGATTTTTAGTTCCAGATTTTTCTCCCTCCCTCCTTTCCCTCCCCCCTCCCCAAGACAGAAAGAAATCTGATATTGGTTATATATGTACAATCACATTAAACATATTTCTGTATTAGTCATGTTGTGAAAGAGGAATCAGAACAAAAGAGAAAAACATCAAAAAACAAAAACAAAGTAGAAACAATATGATTCAATCTGCATTCAGATTCCACAATTCTTTTTTCTGGATGTGGAGAGCATTTTCCATCATGAATCCTTTGGAATTGTCTTGGATCAGTGTATTGCTAAGAAGAGCTAAGTCTATCACAGTTGATCATCACACGATGTTGCTGTTACTGTGTATAGTGTTCTCCTGGTTCTGCTCACTTCACTCAGCATCAGTCCACTTAAGTCTTTCCAGGTTTTTCTGAAATCTGCCTGCTCATCATTTCTTTCTTTCTTTCTTTCTTTCTTTCTTTCTTTCTTTCTTTCTTTCTTTCTTTCTTTCTTTCTTTCTTTCTTCTTTCTTTCTTTCTTTCTTCTTTCTTTTTCTTTTCTTTCTTTCTTTCTTTCCTTCCTTCCTTCCTTCCTTCCTTCCTTCCTTCCTTCCTTCCTTCTTCCTTCCTTCCTTCCTTCCTTCCTTCCTTCCTTCCTTCCTTTCTTTTTGGTGAGGCAGTTGGGGCTAAGTGACTTGCCCGGGGTCACACAGCTAGTAAGTCCCAAGGGTCTGAGGCCGAATTTGAACTCAGATCCTCCTGAATCCGGGCCCAGTGCTCTATCTACTGCGCCACCTAGCTGCCCCTGCTCATCATTTCTTACAGCACAATAGTATTCCATTACATTCATATACCACAACTTGTTCAGACATTCCCCAAGTGATGGGCATTCCCTCGATTTCCAATTCTTTGCCATAAAAATTTTGTTTATGCCATCACTTCTCAATACCTGTAAAGCACACACAGTAGGCACTTATTAAATGTTCATTCCCTTCCCCTTTCCCTTTCCTCCCCCAGTAGAATTCTCCCTTCTAACAAAAAGAGTAGTTAAACACTGCAAGTCCAGGCACCAGCCATGCTTGACAACCTGTTCCTCATGGAACACCTCTGGCCCCATCACTGTCAGGTGATTAGAAGCATGATTCACACTCTAAAGTCAGGACTCAGTCATTGCATTCAAATGTCTTACATCTTCCTTTATCCCCACTTATTTCATATAATTTTAAAAATGCTGTGAATTTATACATTAGCAAAAACAAACATATCAATATACAAAAGGACAAGAAAAAGGATTGTATAAGAAACTGTATGTCTTTCAATGTTGTTTTCTTCTATGTTATTGAGATCACTGTATAAATTCTTCTCCAGTTCCGCATTTTTCACTCTGGGTTAATTCATATACATCTTCCCAAAGTGTCTCTGAATTCTTCATTTTTGTTGGGGGTGTTTTGGGGTTTTTTACATAAAGAAAACAAAACAAAACAAAACAAAACAAAAAATAGGGGCAGCAAGGTTCACACAGTCAATAGAGAGCTGTTCCTGGAGTCAGGAATACCTGAGTTCAAATACAGCTTCAGACACCAACTCACTATGTTATCCTGGAACAGTCTTTTAACTTTGTGCCTCAGTTTCTTCAACTGTAAAATGGGACTAATAACAGCACCTACCTCACAGGATTGTTGTAAGGGTCAAATGAGATAATATTTGAAAAGCAGCACAGTACTTGGCAAGTAGTAGGTTCTTAATAAATGCTCATTTCCTTCTCCCCAGATTGAGGTGAGATAATGTATTTAAACCAGTAGATGCTATACAAATGCTTATTATTCCACTTTACTGTATAATAATATTCGTTTACATTCACATACTACAATTGATTCAGTGATTCCCCAACCGATGGGTACCTACTTTGCTTCCAATTTCACAAAAAGTGTTGCTATAAATGTTTATGTATACATGGGTTCTTTCCCTCTGTTCATTCCCTCCCCAGGACACATGCCTGGCAGTAGTATTGGTGGGTCATAGAGTACATGCATTTGAGCATCTTTCTAACTATACTTCCAAATTGTTCTCCAGAATGACTGGACCACTTTAGAGCTCACCAACAGTCTCAACTCACTTCTGACACTCAGAACTCCCCACGCCCAAGTCATGAAGTTGGAAGAAGGGCCCAGGAATGTGGATCAGGGAGGCTATGGTGGGAATGGGGGGGGGGGCAGCAACAGAGCTAGGGGTTGGAAGGAGTCTGGACCTGGAGACCCCAGGGTAAGGTTTGGGGAGGGCTCGCCTATTCTCTCTATCTCCCTCTGGGTGGGCTCCCAATTCCTGCCAGCTGTGGAATGTGAGGCTTGTCCAGGGAGATATTTTTGCTCCCTTTGGAGCTGCCCCCGCCCGCTGGAACTCAGACCCTGCGAGATCTCCGTGCCTTAACAATGACGACCACTTCCAATTGTTTCCTATCCCTCAGGGGGTGGGGGAGAGCGCTGCTTGGAAAGAGGGGGGGAGGGGGACTGGGGGAAATACTTCTGGTGACAACAGTCCTTTCTAAATCCGGCCAGGGACGGGGTGCGGGTGGGGGTGGGAGCACCCTTCAGTTCCATATATAAGGCCCCTGAGACCAGAGCTGCTTCCACATTCTTCTCTCCTTGTTTCTCTCTCTCTCTTTTTCTCTGTGTCTGACTTGCTAATCTCAGGTAGGAGTGGTAAGCCTGTGACCTCCCCGTGATGTGCCTGGGCCACCTTGGATTGGGAGGGGACAGGAGGTGCTCACAGAGAAGGGATTGGCTTAGAGGGATAGGTCTAGTTATCCCTGAGGGGCTGTACACCTGTGCAGGTGGACCTGAAAGGTGAAGGCAAGTGTATGGGGGGGGTATATATAATGGTTATATGGATCTGTACTAGTTATGAAGAGGGCTGTGTGTGTATGTGTTTGGGAGGGCAGGGTTGAGCATATGAAAAGATATTTCCAAGAAAGTGATGTGCCCAGTAACCTGCATGCTATGTGTTAGATATGTAAAGTGTAGGCAAACATGGCATATGAAATTGTGTTTGTCTAGATTTGTGTGTCCATGTCTTGATGAATCATATTAGGGAAGGGTTTTATGAACATATGTCTCTATGGGTATGGATCCCCCTATTAGTGAAAGTAGAGATAACAGAGAGAATGAGATTTCATACCATTTATACCACTTGTTGATCACCTGGAAATATGGGACACATAAAAACATGTGTCCAGGTATGTATAATGTATGTCTATGAGCCCAGGCATTATGTAAATTATTGTGTGTCTAATTATAGTTATGTGTATAATTAAGAATGGATCCCACTTGCATGTACGTATTCATGACATCAGGTATACATGTATGCTCAGGGATGTAGATCTATATTGAGATAGATATATAGAGTCAGATATAGATTATATCCCGGGTATAATCTGGAATATAATCTATATCTGAATCGATATATCTATCTCAATATAGATCTACATATATGTATGTGTGTATACCTGATGACATACATACATACATTCAAGTGGCATCAGTATGCATACATATTTGTGTGCATACATGCATGTTTATGTGGGTATGTATATGGATGTGCATGTGCATATACACATAACACACATGAACATGTATATAAATGGAATATTGGTCTTCGAGTCAGAAAGTCCGAATCGAAGAAAAAACACTGGACTTGGAGTTAGAGTATTGGGGTTTTCCCTTTGACTCTGGCTACTTACTACTTAGGTGGTGTTGGGAAAGTCACTAAACCTCTTTAGGCCTCAGTTTCTTCATCTGAAAAATGGAGAGACCTAGATGAGATGATCTTTAAAGTTCTTTCCAGCTCTCAATCCCATGACCCTATGACTTAAGCAGAATTTATGAGCTACACAACTCTGAGCAAGTCACTTAATTTCTTTGTGCCTCATTTTCTACATTTTTTAAAAAAAGGATTATAACACTTATATTTCCTGGCTTCTAATGTTGCAGGTGAAATGCTTTGTAAACTTTAAAACAGTATAAATATAGGAATTATTATTATTATTAATAATAATAATAACATTAATATTTCCCCACAACACCCCAGGCAGCCTGGCAGTCAGTGCAAATATTTTTGCTTCCTTTTGACAGATGAGGAAATTGAGTCACAAGGTAGTTAAGTGACTTACCCAAGGTTATACAATTAATAAGTAGAAGAGCTGTGATTTTAACTCTAGTTTCCAGCACTATCTCCTAATTATTATTATGTAAATATGTCTGCAAGATATATTTGAATCTACTTTGGAGGCATGGTTGGTTGAAGGATGTGGTCCAGACCTGTGATTTCCTCGGTGTGGGGAAATCATAGTGTGGGAGCTGCTTTCACTGATGGATATGGGCATACCCTGACACACTAAGATGTTTAGGGACCTGCTCAGGCTCCCACAGCCACAATGAATCAAAGTCAGGGCTTGAATTCAGGTCTTACTCCAAGGCAGGCTATATATAATAACTAGCATTTATGTAGCTTTTTAATGTTTGCAAAATGCTTTACATATGTTAACTTATTTCATCCTCATAACAATCCTGTGAAGAAGGTGATATTATTTTTCTCATTTCATAAATGAGGAAACTGAGGCACAGAGAGGTTAACTTACCCAGGGTCCCATAGCTAGTAAGTATCTGAGGCATGATTTGGACTCAGGTCTTCCTGAACCCAAGTCCTGAGCACTATCTACTGAGCTGCCCCTATACCACACTGTCCTTCATAGGAGACACATTGGTGTACATTTTGGGAGTAGAGGTATTCATTAGAAAGTGTGTGTATGCATTTGGAATGTGTACAGGTGTGTGTGTGTGTGTGTGTGTGTGTGTGTGTGTGTGTGTGTAAATGCACACATGCACCTATAAGGAGAAGTGTGTGATGGATGTGTATGAGGGGTGTGTCTGACTGGGGATGCATGGTGTGTCACTTACCTGCTGAGTAGATGGATGTACTCAGAGATACATCACTTTAGCATGTTCTAGGTGTGTTTCTAGCATAGTGAGACTGATGACTCTAGTAGTTTATGAAAATTCGAGTTATTCATTAGTAGCCACACTTTCTATAAACCATGAACACATGCATGGAAAGGGTGTCCGAAGGAGTGAGGGCAATTAAGGTTCAAGGCTCAACCACCATCGGGAAACCAAATTTGCAGCTGTTGAGACTAAAGCTCTGATCTAGAGGGTATGATGTCTGGGAGAAGGGTGGGGGAGGGAAGAGCAAAGCTGACCACCCTCACCCCCAGTCCCAAGAGTTGGGGGCAGGGGGACACACAGGCTCCTGAGGATAACCAGATTGAAGGAAAGTGAGGGTAGGGCCAGAGAAAGGCAAAGGCGATGGGGTTTGCCAGGCTGTGGGGTAAGGGGCCTCCTGTTCCCTTCCCCTGATGTTTCCTTTCTGCTTTCCAGGTCCCCTGCAGGCTTATCTTCTTCCTGTAGACTCTTTTGAGAAGAAGCCAAGGTAAGTGGTTGGGAGAGGGCTGGTGAGGTGATAGGACATGAGAGGAAGGGAGGATAAAAGTAGAGTCCAGCAACCCTAGAGCTTAGGGAGTTTGGGAGTTCTCCCTGCCTTCTTCTGGGAGTCTCCAGATAATGACTTGGAACCCATAGGGAGTGCACCAATGGAGGGATGAAATGAGGGAAAGGAAAGGGACATACCTAGAGAATCTCCCCAACCCACATAGTTCAGACCCAAAGCACAAGCACATTTTCCAAATGGGGGTGTCTCCAGTCTGAACAAATATCTTTTACTTCATTTTCCTTTGCTGCTGGATGTCAATGACTTAGTTGTTCCTCTATAGGAAAGGTGGATTGAGGAAACAGGAGGTGTACCATGGGGTTTAATCTTGTTGCAGAGACTGGAAAGGAAGAAGGAGGAGACAGAGAGATCAGTCTGTTTTTCCCCCTCAGGTGTAGCCATGGGTGATGCTGAGATGGCCGCGTTTGGGGCAGCTGCCCCCTTCCTTCGCAAATCAGAGAAGGAACGGCTAGAGGCACAAACCCGGGCCTTTGACCTCAAGAAGGATGTCTTTGTGCCTGATGACAAGGA
Source organism: Dromiciops gliroides (assembly GCF_019393635.1). Lineage (NCBI taxonomy): Eukaryota > Metazoa > Chordata > Mammalia > Microbiotheria > Microbiotheriidae > Dromiciops > Dromiciops gliroides. The sequence continues at coordinate 175,844,007 of NC_057862.1, forward strand.
AGAGTTTGTCAAAGCCAAGATTGTGTCTCGGGAGGGGGGCAAAGTCACCGCCGAGACTGAGAATGGCAAGGTGGGTCACAGGGCAGGTAGGAATGGCCAGAGGTCCCAATGTGGGTAGACTGTTTTGACTATAACTGAGGTCCCATCCCATAAACCCAAAGGTCCCCCATTCTTCCCCTGTCTTAGGGATCTATACCACCCCACTTTCACTTAGGTGATCCCCAAATTCAAACTCCCCTTCTCCCTTGGGGATCTTGGTTTTCCCTCCAACCTCCTGGTCCTCCACCTCCCTCCTAAAGACCTGACCCCCAATCCCCCAACCATCTCCAGTCCCCTCAGGAATCTTTAGCTATCCTTTCCCCAATGAACCTTAACTCCTGATGTTCTTCCAAGAGTTTGAGAAGGATGAATCGGGAAAGTGTAACCTGATGATGGCAACTGGGGTGTGGTCTATCATAGACGGTGACAGTAAAAGAAGACCAGGTCATGCAGCAGAACCCACCCAAGTTTGACAAGATTGAGGATATGGCGATGCTGACCTTCCTGCACGAGCCTGCAGTGCTGTACAACCTCAAGGACCGCTATGCCTCCTGGATGATCTATGTGAGTGCCCCATTCCAAGACCAGCCCTCTTTCTTCCCTCCCTCTCCACAATGGAAAGTGGCATCATCCTTGGCACTATCATTATCAATTCTATCTCCAGACTCTCCCACCTGTTCTCCTCCTTCTATTCCCACTGTCACCACCACCCTAATTCAGGATCTGATTATCTCTTGCCCAAACTATTATAACAGTCTCTTAATTAGTCTCCATGATCTAGTCCTCCAATCTCACTCCCTTTCAAAACATCAGTGTCAGATTCATCCTCCTCAAGGACAACTCTGACTACATCACTCCTGTATTCTAAAAACTTCAGTAGCTCTGCATTGCCCAGTGAATCAAACCCAAACTTCTTAGCCCGGCATTTAAGGCTTTACACAACCTGGTCACAAGTCTACTTTTTCCAGCTGTATTTCACATAACTCCCCTTTATATATTCCATGCTCCAGCCCAGCTAGGTTATTCATGTATTCAGAAATTCATCTCGTACTTTCTAGGAAGAACAAGTGTTAGACTTGGGATCAAGAAGATAGGAGTTCAGATTCTATCTCAGACACTCACTAGCTGTGTGACCACGGGCAAGTCCCTTGCAGTCTCAGATTCCAAAATGGAGATAACAATAGATCATTATGAAAATCAAATGAGATTATATACATGAAGATTTTCAAGTTGTAAATCACTAGATCAATATTAATTACTATCACCATTATCATTATTCCATGCCTTTGTTCATGGCATTTCCTTCCTTCTCCAACCCAACTCTACCCGCTAAAATCTTTCAAAAGCCCAGGTCAAATGGTATTTCTTCCATAAATCTTTCCCTGTTCCCCCAGCTAGAAATTCCCTCCTTCCTAAAAACAAAACAAAACCCCAACAAACTTATAACACTTGGTAAATCTCTCATGAACCTATTATGTTCAATTTTGTGCTATAGTTATTTGAATATACCTTTTTTCCCCTATGGGGTTGTGAGTTCTTTGAAAGCAAAGACCATATCTTATTCATCCTTATATCTCCCTTAGCACCTAATACAGTGACTTGCACAAAGTCAACACCCCCTAACTACTTGCTGAACATGCTGAATTCAGATGTTTTCATTCTGATTTACACATTCTTTACCCTTTGGAAGCCAGATGTTTCTGCGCTTTATATCCAGATGCTATCATTCACTTAGTCTACATATAATCACCCTTTGATTCAATAATAATTTCTTGATAGGCATAATTTTTTTACTCCTTCAATGAACTCAACATTTTTCTCCTTTTCCTCTTTTTGCATCCTTTTATATGTGTGTAGCTCTCTTGTTTGACAAGAAAGAGACTCACAGGCACAAAAACAGATACAGAGACATAATCACAAAAAGACAGAGAGAAAGAAGCTTGAGAAAAACAGAGACAGAGACAGAGACATGAACAGAGAGACCCTGAGAAAAGAGAGACAGAGACACACAGAGAATCAGATACAGAGAGAGACAGACATGGAGACACAGAGATATAAAGACAGAAAAAGACAGAGACATAATGAGATAGACAAAAAAGACTCCATGTGTATATGCGTTTCCCATTTCTGAATCTATGAGTCCTCTTTCCTCCTCCCCACCCCACACTGTCTCTGACCCTCCTCTCTCTGTCTCTCTCTCTCTCTCTGCTACAGACCTACTCCGGCCTCTTCTGTGTCACTGTCAACCCCTACAAGTGGCTGCCAGTGTACAACGCAGAGGTGGTGGCTGCCTACAGGGGCAAAAAGAGGAGTGAAGCTCCACCCCACATCTTCTCCATTTCTGACAATGCCTATCAGTACATGCTGACAGGTGAGGAAATACCCCATGCCTTCCTGAGCAGGGCCCAAATGAGGAAACTCCCACACTCACCTCCTTCCTCCTCAGAAAGAATAGGAAATTGGGAATATTGAATGAAAGGCAAGGACAGTTGTCTGGTTGGGGAGAGGGGGACAGAAAGAATGTCAGAGAGGATGAAGAAGTAGGAATTACTTCTGCATTCCCTGACTCTCTCCTTTCCATTTTCTTCTGGCAGATAGAGAAAATCAGTCTATCCTCATCACGTGAGTAAAACTCCTATCCTGGTCCTGTCTAGTACACACCCCTACCATCAAATCCCAAATCCAGGATCCTATATCTAATCTTGAACCATTAAACCCTCTTTTCCCTCTCTTCCCCCAAATCTATCTCATCCTTCTTTCTCCTTTATTATTCCCTTTCTAGTTTTCCTTCTCTTTAACTCCTCCCTTCTCATTATTTCTCCTTTCATTCTCTCCCTCTTCTTCTCTTTCCTCTATCCTTCCTCCCTGCTCTCATTCTCTCTACTTCCTTTTCCTCATTCCTTTTCTTTCTCCTCTCTCCCTGGCTCATTTCTTATCTTCTTGCTATTCTCCCAGGAATCTTCCCTGCCCCCTCTGCATTTTGTTTCATCTGGACCTTTGTACATGGTTGGTGTACAATAGTCCTTTTTTTGACTGGTCTATTTGACCAACTGATATCATTCCCACAGCGGAGAATCCGGGGCAGGGAAGACTGTCAACACCAAGAGAGTCATCCAGTACTTTGCCGTCATCGCGGCCATTGGGGACAGAAGCAAGAAGGACCAGACCCCAGGAAAGGTTGGTTTATCAGTCTCCCAGGGAGCTGCAATCCAGAGCAGGAGAGCTAACATCCCTTACCTCTGGTTCCTCTCTCTCATTCTCTCTAGGGTACCCTAGAGGACCAGATCATCCAAGCCAACCCTGCCCTAGAGGCTTTTGGCAATGCCAAGACTGTGAGGAATGACAATTCTTCCCGCTTTGTGAGTTGTACCTGACTCCCAGTTTGGGACTTGGGCATGACTATGGGATGACTCTTAATCTGAGCCTTCCTCTTAATTCTCTCACACTTCTCCCCTCAACTCCACAGGGCAAATTCATTCGCATCCATTTTGGGGCAACAGGGAAGCTGGCATCAGCCGACATTGAGACCTGTAAGTGATGAGTTTGTTGGGGCTGACCCTGAGTTCGCTCCCAGCCCACTCCATCTGCAACTATATCACTCTTCCTGTCTCCCTTGGTCTTTCTATCCCTGCCTCTCTGTTGCTCTTATTTGTCTCCTCTCCCCTTCTCTGGTGGCTATCTTCCTGTTTCTCTCCTTCCATTACTATCCTTTCTCTTCCTTACCTCCTCTCAGACCTCCTAGAGAAGTCCCGGGTTATCTTCCAGCTTAAATCCGAGAGAGATTATCACATCTTCTACCAGATCCTGTCCAACAAGAAGCCAGAGCTGTTGGGTAAGTCAGGGTTCTTGAACAAGATAAAGCCTCTTTTGAGGGACCATGTGGTCCCCTCCATTTTTGCTGAGTTTCTGTGGTGTCTCATTCACCTCCTCTGCTGTGCTGATTTGGATGGGGCTGTGGTGGGAGAGGCAGAGGCTTACATACCTTCCTCACTCGTGTATCTTTCTCTCTAGACATGCTGCTGATTACCAACAACCCCTATGACTATGCATTCATCTCTCAGGGAGAGACCACCGTGGCTTCCATAGATGACTCTGAAGAACTCATGGCCACTGATGTGAGTGAGGGTTTGGAGGAGAGTGGCTACCAGAGTTCCCAAGGATTGGAACGAGTGGAGTCCATTCACTTGGCAAACCTAGGAGTGCTACATAAACGTTAACTACCATCATTATTACCATCAGATAAAACAGTTTTGCCCTTTGGCCTTAAGATACTAGGACCATTGATTTAGGGTAGGAAAGGACTTTAAAGGCCATCTAGCTCAAGGCCTTAATTTTTAAAATGGGAAAACTGAGGCCTAGAGAGTTTAAGTGACTTTCCTAAGGTCGATCAGGTATAAAGGGGCACATCTGATCTTCAAAACCAAGTCCTCTCACTCTAAACCCAGTGCTCTTTCCACTGTACCCAAACAAAGCATGGGAGGCTGGTTTGGCTGACCAAGCCTGGACCCCCACCCAGCTAAGCCACAGGAGACTGTTGCTGGCTGAGACAAGTCAATTGAGAACTCAGGTGAGGCAGGGGAAATCTGGCCAGCAGGCAAAGGACAGAATCCAGGAGACCAGGCCAGGCCTGTAGGCCTGGGCAGGAATGGCAGAGAGGAGAGATTCCAGGTCAACAAAGCCAATGTAACAAGCAGGGAAGCTAATATAACACCAGTGAAAAGAGCTGTGAGTGCCGATTCTATGGAAGAGACAGAGAAGCTGTTTTCTCTCTGTTTCTGCACTCCCTGCTAAGTAAGGAAACACTTAGCCCCACAGACATTGATTTCATCCAGGAGGAAGTCAGGGGGCCTACAGGGGAATCCTATTCTTGGATGGAGCAGGGATGGAGAGGTTAGGCTTATCTCACAGGCCTGGTGATCATGCATTTATCAGCATCCCTGGCCTCAGAAATCAGCCCAACCTATTTTTGAGGGGTGCCAAATCCCATGCCTGTTTACAGAGTGCCTTTGATGTGCTGGGCTTCACTCCTGAAGAGAAGAACTCCATCTACAAGCTGACAGGGGCCATCATGCACTTTGGGAACATGAAGTTTAAGCAGAAGCAGAGAGAGGAACAGGCTGAACCTGACGGCACTGAAGGTGAGAAGATGGGCAGCCTGGACTATGGAAGTAGCCTCCTAACTGGTCTTCTCAAATCTCTCCCCTCTCCAATCTGTCCTCTTCACTGCTGCCAAAATGACTTTCCTAAACTGTGGGTCTGCCCACATCACCTCCTACTCAATAAATTCCAATGGTCCCTGTTGTCCCTAGGACAAAATATGAACTCTTTTGTTTGGCATCTAAGGCCCTTCACAGACTGGTGACAAACTACCTCTCCAGACTGATTACCCATTACCCATTATTTACCTTGATCCCCTCCTACGACCCAGCAAAATGATTTTCTTACTATTCCCCATACATGAGACTGCATTTCCTTCCACCACACTTTTATCTAGCTATCCCCTTTGCCTGGAATATACTCCACAGTCTCAGAATCATTGATTTCTTTCAAGACTCACCCTTAAGAGCCACTTCCATACAAAGCCTCTCCTGATCTCCACAGCTGTGGAGCCTTGATTTCCTCATCTGTAAAATGGGGTAATAATAGCACCTGCCTTCCAGGGTGGTTGTGAGGAGAACATGAAATAATACTTGTAAAGCATTTTTCATATCATAAAAAGTTATATAAATGTCAACTATTATATTAGCTATTATTAATATTATACTCCCTGGCACATAGTAGGCATTTAATAAATGCTTTTTTGTTCAATAATTGAATTTAATTAATTTATTAATTTATTCATTAATTGAATTAATGAAGAAATAACAGAATTGATCTGAAAGTGAGTCAGTTCTTTCACTGGTATCTATCACAACTTTCTCCTCTATCTGCCTTTCCAGAGGCTGACAAGTCAGCCTACCTCATGGGCCTGAACTCAGCTGACCTCCTAAAGGGGCTGTGCCACCCAAGGGTGAAGGTGGGCAATGAATATGTCACCAAGGGACAAAATGTCCAGCAGGTGAGTCTTCTCCTGAGGACGATGAGATCATGGATACCAGGGGGATGGGACAGGGCTGTCTGTTCCTAGGATGATGGATTTGATTTCCCTTGACTATGCATCCTACCTATGCTTTTTACCATGATCATTGGTATCCTTCTCTTACCTCTAGGTGTCATATGCCATTGGAGCTCTTGCCAAGTCAGTCTATGAGAAGATGTTCAACTGGATGGTGACAAGGATCAATGCCACACTGGAAACCAAGCAGCCACGCCAGTATTTCATTGGTGTCCTTGACATTGCTGGCTTTGAGATCTTTGATGTGAGTGAGGGGAGCCTGGAATGACAGTATCTATGCTTCCTTCCCTCATCTGTGGGAAAATCGGCAATATTATTTGCCAGTATCAGGTGGCAAGGAAGGTAGGAGGGGGTTAGAGAGAACAACTTTTTTTTTTTTTTTGGTGGGGCAATGAGGGTTAAGTGACTCGCCCAGGGTCACACAGCCAGTAAGTGTCAAGTGTCTGAGGCCACACTTGAACTCAGGTCCTCCTGAATCCCTTTGCTACCTAGCTGCCCCCAGAACAGCTCTTTCTAATACAGAGAGTCCACCATAATAATCCAGCTCTATCAATTTCCGCCCTCTCTACTCCCCAACAAATCATCCCTCCACTCTGTTGAAAATCCAGTGTCTTCCCCACCTATATGCCATATTCACTGAGTGACTCACCTATCCCACTCTCTCCCTTCTGTCCCCTCCAGTTCAACAGCTTCGAGCAGCTCTGCATCAACTTCACCAATGAGAAACTGCAACAGTTTTTCAATCACCACATGTTTGTGCTGGAGCAGGAGGAGTACAAGAAAGAGGGCATTGAATGGGAGTTCATTGACTTTGGCATGGACCTACAGGCCTGCATCGACCTCATTGAGAAGGTGCCCAGTCCATGCTTCCTTGGCCCCTGCCCCCACACAGCATCATGTCCATGCCAAGACACATAGTCTAAGGAAAAAAATTAGAATCAAGAATCAAGTTAGAAACTAAGGACAAGAAGTTAGACTCCTTCTTCTCAATCCTTTTTTTTCAATCCCTTCTGGAATTACTAGGATCAAGAGAAGCCCTTCCCTTCCCCAGCATCTGTGGTCTCCATCCCTCCCTAGCCCTTCCATCAGGGTACCTCTTCCCCCATACCACTGATCTAATATATTCAGCTGTTCTGACTTCCAGCCATCAGCAAAACAGGAAATTTGGGAGTGGAGCAAGGGGCAGGGAGTACAGCTCACACTTTTTACCTCTGACAACTCAAGAATTTGTAGAATATGGTGATGGCAAAAAATAGTGATAATGAGGATGAGGATGATAATAACTCAAACTTTCACTTAGATATTGTAGGACTTAGAACAGGAAGACACTTTAGAGTTCCTCCCATTCCAAGCTTCTTTTTACAGATGAGGAAACTGAGATCCAGGGAAGTGAGGTGAATTGCTCAAGGTCACATAGATAATAAAGAGCAGGTCCAGGATTCAAACCAAAGGGTACAACTCCAAGTTCATTGCACTTTCCACTACACTGTCTCCTAGAGGCTAAGGTCTCTTTTCTCTAGAAACTCTTTTTTTTTTGGGGGGGGGGTTGAGGCAATTGGGGTTAAGTGACTTGCCCAGGGTCACACAGCTAGTAAGTGTTAAGTGTCTGAGGCCAGATTTGAACTCAGGTCCTCCTGACTCCAGGGCCGGTGCTCTATCCACTGTGCTAACTAGCTGCCCCCTCTCTAGAAACTCTTTATCAATACCATTCAATATTCACCTTTAGAATCAGAATTCTACCTTCCATCATCCCTTATTTCATTTCCTTCTTCCCTGCCTCACTTCCTTTCTTTCTTCTCCACAGCCCATGGGCATAATGTCCATCCTGGAGGAGGAATGTATGTTCCCCAAGGCCACTGACATGACCTTCAAGGCCAAACTCTATGACAACCACTTGGGCAAGTCCAACAACTTCCAGAAGCCCCGCAACATCAAAGGGAAGCAGGAAGCCCACTTCTCCCTGATACACTATGCCGGAACTGTGGATTATAACATCCTGGGCTGGCTGCAAAAGAACAAGGACCCCCTCAACGAGACTGTGGTGGGCCTCTACCAGAAGTCTTCCCTCAAGCTGCTCAGCAACCTATTTGCCAACTATGCTGGGGCTGATGCACGTAAGAAGAGTGGGAAGCAGGGAACTCGTGAGGACTGACTAGTCAGTGGAACCTTAGGAGATGACCTTGGCTATAGAAATATAGGGATGTTATCAAAATCTTGGTGTTAAGTTATACCCCAAGATTCACATATCCAGTGGGAAGGAGGGATGAGACAAGAACACCAAGATATTGGCCTTTTCAGGGAGGGGGTAGTCCAACAGACCACCTGAATGGCAGAGCTGCAAAGAAATAGTCAATAGTCCTCCTTCCCTGCCCATGTCCCTGCCCTTGTCTTCATGCTAAGATTGTCTTCCTTCTTGATCATCTTCTCTACAGCTGTTGAGAAGGGCAAAGGCAAAGCCAAGAAAGGTTCTTCTTTCCAGACGGTGTCTGCCCTGCACAGGGTGAGTGTCCCCCTCCAATCTACATCAGAAACATGATCCTCACATTTCCCTAACAGCTAGTCCCTCCTCTCCTATCATCTTTCTTCTTTCTCCCCCCTTCTTCCTCTCACTTCCCTTCACACTTGGCTCCTTCGTCTATCACTATTTTCTCCTCTTTTCCTACTTCTCTTTATTTCTCCTCCCCATCTCCCCCTCTCCTCACTTTCATTGTCTTTCCTTTTTCCCTTTTCCACTTACTTTCCCCTTTTTCTATTTCCACTTTCTCCTCATCACCCATTTCCATTATTTTCCTTTCCCTTCTCTTTTTGTTTTGCCTCCAATCCCTCCTCTTCTTACAGCTCCTCTTCTCTCCTCTTTCCTTCCCTTCCTCTTTCCTTCCCTTCCTCTCTCCTCTCCTTTTCTTTCTCATTTTTCTTCCTCTTCTTCCTTCTTTTCTGACTTCAGGAGAACCTGAACAAACTCATGACCAACCTCCGTTCTACTCATCCTCACTTTGTGCGTTGCATCATTCCCAATGAGACCAAGTCTCCAGGTGAGACCAGGACATCCAGGAAACCTCAGCCCATTTCTGGACATGCCCTGCCCAGGGACAGTCCCTTACTGAGACACTTCCCAAATCAGTATTATAGGAAAAGGGGGCTCTATTCTCCACCATCATTCTCCCCCAAATCACATAATGCTTTCCACTCTCATAAATTTTCCATAACCTCTCCGTTTCTCTAGCCCCTCATTTATCTATCTTTCCTTCCTCTTCTCTTGTTCATAGGAGTGATGGACAACCCCCTGGTAATGCACCAGCTACGCTGTAATGGGGTGCTTGAGGGGATCCGAATCTGCAGGAAGGGCTTCCCCAACCGCATCCTCTATGGGGACTTCCGACAGAGGTAGGTGAGGGTCCATAGGAAAAAATATTTAGGTTTGGAGAGAGGGCTAGATTAAAAGTGGTTGGAAGCTCTTGCTTCTACCCCGATGGGTTGAGACTCGGGGAGGGGTAATTTTCCATTCAGAAAACAACCACACAATAAGATGGCCATCTCCACTTCTCCCATCAGGTATCGGATTCTGAACCCAGCAGCCATCCCTGAGGGTCAGTTCATCGACAGCAGGAAGGGGGCAGAGAAGCTGCTTGGCTCCCTGGACATTGACCATAATCAGTACAAGTTTGGCCACACCAAGGTGAGGGAGGCAGGGCCATAGGGGAAAGGGCTGAGGGAGAAAATATAAGAACTTCCCCAAAGGGAAAGGGTGTGAGGTCACAGCTGGGAGAAGAGCAGAGGGAGGGAAAGAGATGCTGCTAGTCCTTTATTACTCACCATATCTTACTTATCCCATCAGTGTCATCTCATGTCTTCTTTTTACTTCTACTTACTCCTAGGAATCAGAGTCCTCCCTATGCCCCAACTTTTCTCTGGTGTCTAGGAAAACATACTAGGAAAAGGGAAATTAAATCTCTACCACTAGACTTTGGAATTTCATATATCTTTCATAATGGATACACACACTCAGCTCCCCTAGTCCTTTACTCCTCCCCTTCCAATTTTTGCCTGGGAATATTATCAAAACTTTTCCCATTGAGATAGCCTTCACTCTCCCTCTCTTTAACACACATACCTTCTTCTCAGGTGTTTTTCAAGGCTGGGCTGCTGGGTCTTCTGGAGGAGATGAGAGATGAGAGACTTTCCCGCATCATCACCCGAATCCAGGCCCAATCCAGGGGTGTTCTCTCTCGTATGGAATTCAAGAAGATCCTGGAAAGAAGGTGAGAAATGTTATGAGAAAGGTTCCCCGGCCTTCATTTCAATGCTGGGTCATATCAGGGGAAATTTTCCCTATAGTCTTCAAAAGAAAGGAGGGGAGGGAAGAGGAGAGGAGAGGAGAGGAGAGGAGAGGAGAGGAGAGGAGAGGAGAGGAGAGGAGAGGAGAGGAGAGGAGAGGAGAGGAGAGGAGAGGAGAGGAGAGGAAAGGAAACACAGAGGCAGAGGCAGTGTCCCCAGAGCTGGTGGTGGGGTGGGCACTTATAGGAACTAGAAGTTATAGAGAGAACATTTTTCAGGAGCCTGACAAAAAGGGGAGTGGATGTGAGAGACTTGCCATTGACTCTTTTCTCTGGGTTTCCGCAGAGACTCCTTGTTGATAATTCAATGGAATATTCGAGCTTTCATGAGTGTCAAGAATTGGCCCTGGATGAAGCTTTTCTTCAAGATCAAGCCATTGTTGAAGAGTGCAGAGACAGAGAAGGAGATGGCCACTATGAAGGAAGAGTTTGGGAAGCTCAAAGAAGCCCTGGAGAAGTCAGAAGCAAGACGCAAGGAACTGGAAGAGAAGATGGTGTCTTTGCTGCAGGAGAAGAATGACCTGCAGTTACAAGTCCAGGCGGTGAGCCCCAAGGGCCCCTCCAACTTTCTCTTTCTCACTCTCCTTCCTCAATTTCCCTCTCAGGAATGTTTTCCCATATCCACAGCAAGAACATGCCCAATGTCACTAAATCCATCATCATGGTTCCTTCTCCCTCCAAAAAGAAAAAAAAGGCTTCTAGAAGCAAGACATTCTAGATGGATCATTAGCAAAGGGTTCTCATTAAGCAGTGAGCAAACCCCAAACCCTCTGCATCTCCCTTGCTCAGATCCTGATGGAACTGTGCTCTTCTGGTGTTTTTTTTTGGGGGGGGGCAATGGGGGTTAAGTGACTTGCCCAAGGTCACACAGCTAGTAAGTGTCAAGTGTCTGAGGCCAGATTTGTACTCAGGTACTCCTGAATCCAGGGCCAGTGCTCTATCCACTGTGCTATCTAGCTGCCCCAAAGTGTAATTCTTTTTTTTTTGGATGAGGCAATTGGGGTTAAGTGACTTGCCCAGGGTCACACAGCCAGTAAGTGTTAAGTGTCTGAGACCAGATTTGAACACAGGTCCTCCCGACTCCAGGGCTGGTTCTCTATCCACTGTGCTACCTAGCTGCCCCATAACTGTGCTCTTCTAATAGGTTTATATATCTGATAATCACATTTTTTATTATGATGAATGCTTTTCAAAGCACCTAAATATCTAATTTCTCATTTGATGTTCACAGTTCCCCTGTAAGGAGAGGTTTTATTAGCCCCACTTTTCAGACAGGAATACAGAGTTTCAGAGAGATTAAATAACCTGCCCCAGTCACCCAGCAAGTGAGGGACAGATCTCTTCATGCCTAATCAGATTCTCCTTTTGCTAGAGTTAAATAGTTGCCTCTTTAGAGTAGTCACAATCTGTACTGTAATAGAGTTTACCTACACCGAGGAAGTCACAGATCCATCGAAATATTGAAGCAGAGTCATTTCTTGAGATTCTTTTCTTTCTTTTCTTTGTTCTCACTCATTTCTCATTCTCTCCTTCTTCCTACCAAGTGGAAAGGAAAGAGAGGACAGAAAAAGAGATAGGGATAGGAACTAGACCTGTATTTACATTGATATTCCCTCTACCAAAGCAAGTCTTTTCTACCTATAATCTTAGAGAATTATCTATAGCACTGAGAAGATAACTGATTTATTTACTCAGGGGCACAAAGCCAGCTTGTGTCAGAAGCAGGATTTGAATCTGGGCCTGGCCAGCTCTTTATTCACTTAAAGAAATTCCTATTCCATTCCCTCTCTAGTACTTCCTTCTTCTTCTTTTTCTTTTCTTTCTTTTTTTTTTTTTTTTTTGGTGGGGCAATGAGGATTAAGTGACTTGCCCAGGGTTGTATTTCCTTATTCTAAGCCACATTTCCCCTGTTTCTTTCTCTTCCTGCCTTCTCTGAAAGTTAATATAGTCTGGGAAGCCCCAGGAAGGTCTGGGATCTAAATATGGGAGGGGGGCACTGTCCATCCCAACCAGCACATTTCCCTATAAGGATTGGGACCCCTCTCCTCTCACCCCATCCTCCTCATTCGAGTGAGGACACAGCTCCAGCTGATGGGCCTCCAAAGCATCCTCACCCTTGACCTTGCCCTCAGGAACAAGACAACCTGGCAGATGCAGAAGAGCGCTGTGACCAGCTGATCAAAAACAAGATCCAGCTGGAGGCCAAGGTAAAGGAGCAGACAGAGCGCCTGGAGGATGAGGAGGAGATGAATGCTGAGCTCACCGCCAAGAAGCGAAAGCTGGAGGATGAGTGCTCAGAGCTCAAGAGGGACATAGATGACCTGGAGCTGACCTTGGCCAAGGTAGAGAAGGAGAAACACGCAACGGAGAACAAGGTGAGTAGAGGTTCCCACCTGGCTGATTCCAGCCAGCATGGCAGCTAGTGGTACCCAGGTTTGCAGGATTTTAAATTCTGTGATTATCAAAGATCTGTGGATAAATGCACAGTCCATCCAGAGAATCATAGGTTCATAGATTTAGGGCTGAAAGTGCCCTCAGAAGACATGTAGTCCAACTCCTCATTTTATAGATGAGAATAAAGGCAAGGGAAATAAAATTATTTGCCCACGGTCACTCAGGCAGCAACCATCATAGCATTGCACTCTGCATTACACTGGACTCAGGCCAGGCTGATGGAACCACATCCTCCACTTAGAAACCTGAAAGGATGATTTTCCACAGCTCCCCTGTATCCCTCAACCCAGATTCTGAACTCTTCATCATCTATCAAAAGGATCTTCCTTAGAGCTAAAAAAATCTTCCCCTAATATCAGTTAACAGTGAAGTTGGAGAACAGCTCATCCCTACACTTAGTTCCACAGAGTTGAAAAGTTCTATTTCCTTTGGCCTTTTCTTTTCCAAACTGACATTGGAACTCAATGTCAACTCAACAGCTGGGTGGTGCAGTGGATAGAGTTCTGGGCCTTGAGTCAGGAAGACTCATCTTCCTGAGTTCAAATATGGCCTCAGACACTTACTAGCTGTGTGACCCTGGACAAGTCACTTAACACTGCTTGCCTCAGTTTCCTCATCTGTAAAATGAGCTAGAAAAGGAAATGGCAAACCATTCCCCACTATCTTTGTCAAGAAAATCCTACATGGGCTCATGAAGAGTCAGACAAGATTGAAAACAACTAAACAACAACAGAAATATCAACTCAATCACCATTTTCCTTAGAAGTACCATTTTTCAGTCTAAGCCATTTGAAGATTTTCTTTTCAAATTCCATTTACATTTGCTATCTCCATATCATTGCATCCATTTCTATCCTCTGAATTCTCAAGTTTCTCCATATCCTTTTTTTCCTCCTCGGGGCAATGAGGGTTAAGTGACTTGCCCAGGGTCACACAACTAGTAAGTGTCAAGTGTCTGAGGCCACACTTGAACTCAGGTCCTCTTGAATCCAGGGCTGGTACTTTATCCACTGTGCCACCTAGCTGCCCTCTCCATATCCTTTTTTTTTGTATATTTTTTTCTGGGGCAATGGGGGTTAAGTGATTTGCCCAGGGTAACACAGTTAGTGTCAAGTGTCTGAGGCCAGGCTTGAACTCAGGTCCTCCTGAATCCAGGGCTGGTGCTTTATCCACTGCGCCACCTAGTTGCCCCCCTTCTCCATATCCTTCTTAAAGCAGAGTCCAAAACTGGCCAAAGTATTAAACAACATTGACCACAATTGAGGAATAATCTCCTAGCTTTTCAAACCATACGCTTCACAGCAAAATTCAATATTATCCTACTTTCTTTCACAACAGCTTCTGACACTGACTCTATCCACCGAAATGTCCACTTTTCCTAAATGTGCTTTTACCATGTTCACATTTACTGATGGCTTTCCCTTCCTAGTCCTTCCTTCTCCTGCCCCCAGCTCACCAGACTAGGTAGGAGAAATTATCATCATTCTACAGGAATTACATTCATATTCCTGACAATCCCTGTCAAATGCCCTATGAAAATCTGGAGAGAAAAAAAATAGGAGAGAGAAGTAAAGTTGGTTCTGTTTCCTTCCAGTTCATTGCCTGATTTCTTTAATAACTCTGGGCTCATGGACCTAGCACTTTTATGAGGCATTGGCCTTTTCCACATATATGGAGATTTCCTGATTAACCAGATTCTACCTCTGATCCTTGTGGTGTTTGTGGATACATGGTCCCCGGCATTAAATCACTGGGAATTCCCTTTGAATACAGTCTTAAGGTACCACAATTTGGGTATGATCAGTGGCCTCAATAGGGTTGGGGTTTCTTGGATGCTAGGTCAAGAACTTAACAGAGGAAATGGCCGGGCTGGATGAGATCATTGTCAAGCTGACCAAGGAAAAGAAGGCCTTACAGGAAGCCCACCAACAAGCACTGGATGACTTACAAGCTGAGGAGGACAAAGTCAACACCCTAACTAAGGCCAAGGTCAAGCTGGAACAGCAAGTAGATGATGTAAGTAGATGGTCAGTTGAGGGACTGGAATACCATATTAGTCTGGCCTTTGATGGGTGGTGGGTAGGACTAAGGGAGAAGAATCTTTCTTTTTCATGCTATGTTCTTAGAAGAGGAAATAGGGAGAAAAGACCAACAGAATGGTTCTCAGATCCTAGTCATTGACCTAATCTCATCAGTGTAATCAGAGGTGGGTGAGGCATCTCCATTGCCAACCAAATTGAAACCAATTTTTCCTGTCTTGTACTGGAAGTTTGGGAGGCTTGATTCCCTGGGAAGGGATTCAAGTTCTTAACAATTGTGTGAGTTTCATTTCAAAAAGGGATTGTTAGCGATCCTAAGATTTTATATGAAATCTAATCTTCAGTGATCTTTCCATATAAATTTTGGGGTTCATCTATAGGTCTCTGGTTATATCTGTCTGCTATATTCTGGGCCAACACTGAACTTCTCCTAAGTTAATTTTGTCCCCTATCCTGTGATCTCTCAATTCCTGGAGTGACTGACTTCACAAGATTATCAAGGCAGGCTCTCCCATCTCACCCTGAGTTGTTGACCTATTTTCTTTCTGGATGCCAGCTGGAGGGATCCCTGGAACAGGAGAAGAAGATTCGTATGGACTTGGAGAGGGCAAAGCGAAAGCTGGAAGGTGACCTGAAACTGACCCAGGAAAGCATCATGGACCTAGAGAATGATAAGCAACAGCTGGACGAGCGGCTGAAAAAGTACAATGTCCCCCACCATCTTCCCATCCCTTACTTAGCTAAGAAAGATCATTTTTGTTGTGACTTCACAGGGATAGACCTAAGCTCCTGCTTTCTGCCTTCTTTAAGGAGGGTATTAATGAAGCCAAGGACTGTCTTTTTGTTACCCTTTGCTCTTCTGACATAACTAGTCATATATCTTCTTCTGGTAATATGTCTCCTTGATTCTATCTTTTTATGTCACTTCTTGTGTACTAGTTGTATGTGATGATATGTTTACAACCACTCACTATATATCTCTCTATTACCTTCTGGGTGAGCCTCGATTTCCATTTTCAGAGATTATGGTATTCCAAAATTCCCAACTACCTAACTTCACTAGGGAAATATTGGTATTGAATAGATGGGTTCTTTCATAATAACAATACCTCAAAATTGTAGAGTACTTCAAAGTGTTATACAAATATGATCACTATTCTTATTAAAATTGTTGTTCATAGCTATGAGTAATTGGATAAATAAACAATCTTACTAGATTCTAAAATAAGCAATACAATATGTACCCATTTTACAGATTAGGAAACTCAGACCCCAAAAGGTTGACATCCAGGATCATAAAATCACAGAACCATGGAATTTTAGAGCTAGAATAGTAGAGTTCATCTGGATGATTTTCAATGAATATTTTTTAACAATGAACTTAGAGGTCATTTAGTCCAACCCCTCATTATACAGATGATGAAACTGAGGCATAGCTGAAAGTCCCAAAAGGTTTAAGTGACTTGCTCTAGATTACACAGCTAGTTATTAACAGAACCTGAATGAGAATCCAGGTCTACTGACTCTCAGTTAAAAGGTCCTTCCTCTATGATAGTGTTCAATTCTCAGTGTACAGAACTATAGTTATAAAAGATGTGAGTGGCTGGCTCTGTGGTGACTCCAGTACCCCCTTGAAAATATCTGTCACCTCTCCATAAGTTCAGTCATTTCAGTTCTATATAACTCTTTATGACCCCATTTGGGATTTTCTTGGCAAAGATGCTGGAGTGGATTGCCATTTCCTTCTCCAGCTCATTTTACAGATGAGGAAACTGAAGAAAATGGGGTTAAGTGACTTGCCCACGGTCACACAGCTAGCAAGTGTCTGAAACCAGATTTGAACTCAGGAAGATGAATCTTCCTAACTTCAGGTCCAGCACTCTTTCCACTGCACCACCTACCATAAATGGTCTGTTCAGGACACCTGCTTACTCTCTCTATCTCATACACATACCTCCCTCTTCCACAGGAAGGACTTTGAATTGAATGCTCTCAATGCAAGAATTGAGGATGAGCAAGCTCTAGGCAGCCAACTGCAGAAGAAACTCAAAGAACTACAGGTAAGGCCTGGGAATGAGGTGGACATATGAGTCATGAGGCACAGAAAACTTTTGTCTGGTTTATGGCTTCCCCACAAGTTCTTCCATGGCTTCTCCTGTTCATATGATTAGACCTTTTCAGGTAAGGTTGAGGGCTAGAACTCCATCATGAACCAATCAAGAAGAAAATGGAGATACACCAACAATCCCATGGAGGATTATCAAGCCCTTTGTTGTCTGAAAAGCAAGAACTCGCTCATTCTGTTTAGCCCCAACAGGCACCATCATTACACTGAATTAGGTTGTGGGTGGGGGGAGCAAGTCATCACAAAATGGACACCCAACCCATCAGACAAGGTTTTAACTTGCTTTAAAGTCCAGCATCATGGGAATTCAGGGAATGATAGGACTAGAGAAAAATTTAGAGATCATGTAATGCAAGTCTCTCATTTTTATAATTGAGGAAACTAGGGCTCAGGAAAGTTAAATGATTTTCCAAACACCATTCAGGTAATAAATAACATGTTGAAGATTTGAACCTGGGTTAACTGACTACCAATCCAGCTGTCTTTCAGTAGACCATGCTACTTACTCCTTTCATCCTGAGGGCAGTACTGTTTCCTGATATTACTAGAACCTCCTTAGGGAGGACATTGAAGTCTACTTATCCTGCTAAAACAATAGGAACAAGTGAAATGTAACTTTTGCCAGTAATTCATACACTTGTAGCCTCTAATCTCTTTCCTTTCTCCATCTTTGATTTCTTGGGCCAGAGAAGCCAAGAGGCTTTTCTCCACATAGCTTGTATTTCACTGAATGATATAGTTCTCTCCTTTTTTCCTTTCTGTTCTCATCATGACAGATTCAGAATTCTTTTTTTGGGGGGGTGGTGAGGCAATTGGGGTTAAGTGACTTGCCCAGGGTCACACAGCCAGTAAGTGTCAAGTGTCTGAGGCCAGATTTGAACTCAGGTCCTCCTGATTCCAGGGCTGGTGCTCTATCCACTGTGCCACCTAGCTGCCCCCAGACTCAGAATTCTAAGATTACAAGGTCCTTAGCAATCACTGAGTCCAACCCCAGCACCACTTATCTTTCATTTCACTGTTCTCTCACCTGACTCTCATTACCTCTTGTAGGACCAGAGATGTGGAACCTTCTAGTCCAACTTCCTTATTTTATAGATGAGGAAACTAAACTCTCAGGAGGTTAAATGACTTGCCCAAGATTACATGGTAATAAGTGGCAGAGGATAGGTTCAAATCCCTCTTGACCTCTTCTTCCCTCTCATTTTCTCTTTCTTCCAAAAATGTCTATGAAATTGCAACATTGGGCTCTGCCTACTCTAACTGGTATTCTCTACAATAGCATTTGGCCAACAATTGGATAAAATTAGACCTACTTTCTCAATTTATAGGAATTAATGTTGAAAATTATAGTGGATTTGAATACGGCCCCCCCACAAAAGCTTTCTAAATCAGGTGCAAATCCATGTCTTCACCTGATAAACCTTAGCTTTAGAGGCCTTTGGGCCTAAAATATGTTGAGACATGGCCCTCTTGTGAGATAGCCTATGACAATCAATAGCCATTGAACCTCACTCTGGAATCCAGAAGGTTTGAGTTCATTCTCTGAATGAAGACTCACTAATAAAGAAAATGACCCTCCCATATCTCCAAAGGCTAATGCTTCAGTCTAATTCTATGACTCTTTAAAAGTTCTAGGTAACACTGTTGGTCCTTCTTGTCTTCATTAAGAGACACAGGACTTCCCCCTCTCTCATGATACTCTACAAAAAATATTTTAAATGACAATCACAGACCTTGGAACAAAGGACTTCAACCCCCTTCAAGAGCTTAGTTTCAATACCTTTCATTCCATGAGCAGTATCTTATCCTCCAAAGTCTTTAAAAAACTAAATGAGGGTCCATTTCAAGGTGATTTTCAGAAGTCCTTACATCCTATAGAATTTAGGTCTAAGGGATGCTATAGGCAGAGAGGCAATGTGACATAGTGGATAGAGTGCTGGATTTTAAGTCAGAAAGACCTGGATTCGAATCCCACCTCCAACCCACACTAGCTGTGTGACCCATTGAATGTCTCGGACCTTCAGTTTCTTTCTTTTTTTTTTTTGCAGGGCAATGGGGTTTAAGTGACTTGCCCAGGGTCACACAGCTAGTAAGTGTCTGAGGCTGGGTTTGAACTCAGGTCCTCCTGAATACAAGGCTAGTGCCTTATCCATTGTGCCACCTAGCTGCCCCCCTTCAGTTTCTTAATAGATAAAATGAGGGGTGGGTTCAATGACCTCTCAAATCTGTCCCACTTCTACATTTATGATCCTGTAACTTTTAGAATATGACAAATTAGAACTCAGATCCTGACTTGGGTATTCCACAATGAAAGACTCTGAATCTCTGAGTAAGTAATGTCTCTTCTCTCTGACACCCAGGCTCGAATCGAGGAGCTGGAGGAGGAGCTGGAAGCAGAGAGGACAGCCCGAGCCAAGGTGGAGAAGCTGCGCTCAGACCTGTCCAGGGAACTGGAGGAGATCAGTGAGAGGCTGGAGGAGGCCGGCGGGGCCACATCCGTCCAGATCGAGATGAACAAGAAGAGGGAGGCTGAGTTCCAGAAGATGCGCAGGGACCTGGAAGAGGCGACGCTGCAGCATGAGGCCACAGCAGCCGCCCTGCGCAAGAAGCACGCAGACAGTGTGGCTGAGCTGGGAGAGCAGATTGACAACCTGCAGAGGGTCAAGCAGAAGCTGGAGAAGGAGAAGAGTGAGTTCAAGCTGGAGCTGGATGATGTCACCTCCAACATGGAGCAGATCATCAAGGCCAAGGTGAGATCTCTACCTGAATGGCTGAGTCTCTTGCCCTCAATTTCCTCCATCTAGCTCCATCCACTCACTCTCCTCTTTATTTCATTTCTTCTTCCTGTGAACCAATCTTAACATCGACAATGAGGGTTAAGTGACTTGCCCAGGGTCACACAGCTAGTAAGCGTCAAGTGTCTGAGGCTGGATTTGAACTCAGGTCCTCCTGAATCCAAGGCCAGTGCTTTATCCACTGCACCACCTAGCTGCCCCTCCATTCTTCTTTAATGCCCCACTCTCAGAGCCCACATTTTTACATCATGTCCTTACCCTCAATTCTTCATTGCTCTCTCCATTCTCAGGCTAACCTGGAGAAGATGTGCCGAACCCTAGAAGACCAAATGAATGAGCATCGCAGCAAGGCAGAGGAGACACAACGTTCTGTCAATGATCTCACCAGTCAAAGGGCCAAGTTGCAGACAGAAAATGGTGAGGCTGGGCTAGACTGAGCTGGTGAACACCTTTCCCCACAACATGAATGGGCTCAGGCCCCACTCCCGAAATCAATCACATTACTAGGAAGGCCTAAAAGATCACCACTCCACCATCTCATCATCCACATATACACTGACGTACTACAAGCCCCTGCTCCAAATCATTCCAGAGATCGGAGACGAAGGGTCAGGACAGGGCTGTTGGATAGGGAAGGGGATTACTAACACTATGTTCTCTGTACTTCCCCAGGTGAGCTGTCCCGTCAGCTGGATGAGAAGGAGGCTCTGATCTCCCAGTTGACCAGAGGCAAGCTTACCTACACTCAGCAACTGGAAGATCTCAAGAGGCAGCTGGAAGAAGAAGTCAAGGTGAGGCTAGGACTTCTCATCCATTTCCAGTCCCTGGAACATTCTTCTGGTGGGGAACAAAAATTAGCAACTACCTCAGCCCCTTATTTCCCACACAACCCCCAAAATGAGACCTACCACTTTCCTACTGTTTGCCCAGACCTCCAACAGGTGTCTGGCCCCTGCTGCTCCAGTAACTCCTCAGTTCTCCCAGTCTCATTTGCTAGGTTGAGCTCTACAGAGGCCTCTGTTCCCAATAATTGAGTATGAAGGACTTAGAAATGATCTAGGGAAAGAAGGAAACTTAATAGATAGCTAAGGATGAGAGGAAATGGAGAGACAGCAAGGACTGGAGAAATGGACACCCTTGATGGAACATGAAGATACAACACTGGCTCTGGAGTTAAGATCTAGCTTTGAGCCCTGGCTCAACTACTTGTGTGACCTTGGCCAAGTTCTATAATGTCTCTTGGCCTTACTTTCCTCATCTGAAAAATGAGGGAGTCAGACTAGGGTCTTGAAGAGTCTACCAGCTCTAAATCCTAGAGACACCATGGGATAGTGCATAGAATGTTGAACTTGGAGTCAGGAGGACCTGGGCTCAAAGTGCACCCCAGATGCATCCCAGCTATTTGACCCTGGAAAGCTACTTAATCACTCTGTGCCTCAATTTCCTCATCTGTAAAATTAAGGGGTTGGACTCAATAGCTTTTGAGGTCCCTTCCAGCTCTCAACCCATAATCTTTTTTTTTTTGTTTTGTTTTTGCTGGACAATTGGGGTTAAGTGACTTGCCCAGGGTCACACAGCTAATAAGTGTTAAGTGTCTGAAGCTGGATTTGAACTCAGGTCCTCCTGAATCCAGGGCCAATGCTCTATCCACTGCACCACCTAGCTGTCCCTTCAACCTATAATCTTTGACACAGAGTAAGTTCTCAGTAAATACTTGCAGATTTGTTTAATGTATTGACTAGGAGTAAGGACAAAGGGTAGACTCCAAGAAGAAGTTAATATCAAAAAACTGAAGGGGAAAAACCAAAGTGGGGGACGGAAGGTAGGATTTGTCTTCACTTGGTGCACATAATCGCTTCCTCTTCCACCCATCACTCCCAGGCAAAGAATGCCTTGGCTCACGCCCTGCAATCAGCCCGGCATGACTGTGATCTCCTAAGAGAACAATATGAGGAGGAAACTGAGGCCAAGGCCGAGCTCCAGCGTGTCCTGTCCAAGGCCAACTCAGAGGTGGCACAGTGGAGGACCAAGTATGAGACAGACGCCATCCAGAGGACTGAAGAGCTGGAGGAGGCCAAGTGAGTCCCTGGGGTCTCCCCAATGCCCAGTCACCAAAGAGAGCATAAGCAAGGCTCAGGGCTCAGGGGCCAGATCTCTCTTCCAGATGCTCTTTAGGGGTGGGAGACAAACCCCTTTCCCCACTCCTGCATCTTCTCCTCTCAGGGAAGCTTTTTGCTCGGGTTATGTTTCGGATTTGAATATAAGACGAACAAAAGGTTTGTCTGTGTGCAGAGAATTACGACATGAGACAGGGCACTGAAGCCCTGGGAAGGGCTGCATGGCAGGGTCTGTGAACTCAATGCAGGAAATGTGCCTCTCTATCATATTTGGATCTAGAACTCTATGCTGGGTTATAAGGAAATCTGTTTTTGGAGTGTGGCATTGATGGTTCCTTGTCTTAAGTCAATGTCACAGAGATTAAGTGCTAATTTTGTATACCCTAGATTGTGCTGGTACCTGTTCTTGGATCATTTGTTCTTAGTTTCTCTAGCATGGGTTCTGGATCATTTCAATGTTCTTAACTCCTCTTCCAGTCACAATGCCATTTGCATGTTCTCTAGATCACTCTGATGCCTGGTTCTAGATTTCTCTAAGAAGGATTCTAGGCTCCCAATACTTGTTGGTCTTGAGTGACTGTGTTGTATGTTGCCTAGCTCACTCTGCTACCTGGTCTCAGGCTTCTCTAGGTTTCTCTAAAAAGGTTCTAGGAGTGCCCAGGAATCATTCTCCAGAAGGTTCATGCTGTTTCCCTTTTCCTCCCACCTCCACCCTGGGCAGGAAGAAGCTGGCCCAGAGGCTGCAGGATGCAGAGGAGGCCGTGGAGGCCGTGAATGCCAAGTGTTCATCCCTGGAGAAGACCAAGCACCGACTGCAGAACGAAATCGAGGACCTGATGGTGGATGTGGAGCGGTCCAATGCTGCCGCTGCTGCCCTGGACAAGAAACAGAGGAACTTTGACAAGGTGGGGATGGGATGGAGAGGGACTGCCACAGGGTCATTGCTTTAGCACTTGAAGGGATGTTAAAGGACATTCAGGACAGTGCCTTCATCCTCTAGGTGAGGAAATTAACTTGCCCAGTGTCATGCAGGTATCAAGTGGGGAACCCAGGGTTCAGTTCCAGGTGCTATGAGTCCAAATCCAGTCCTTTTTACTGGGTGGGCCTTGCTCCCCATGAAGAAGGGAAGAAAGACAAGGGGGTGGGATCTCCACAATGGGGCTAGAGCAAGAGGCAGGGGAACAGAAGAAAGAGGAAACTAGATAAGAGTAGAAGGGGCCAAAGAAGACCATAGAGAAGCTTAGGGATGCCCAGGGGGAAGAGCCCAGGCATGGAAGAGGAGGCAGAGAGAGAGATTTGGGGAGAGGAAGCCAAGGGGATGGGGAGATGGGAGGCTAGGAGGGGCAAGGAAGGGAAGGAGGTAGAAGGAGAAGTGGGCCAGGGAGTGAGTCTGGAAGGAGACCCCAAGAATGCAGCTGAGGGGAGTGGAGCCTGGAGACTTTGCTGAGTCAGCTGGTCCCCATCCTTGGCCCTTAACAAGATTCAGAGAAACTTGGACAAGGTGTGGGAGAAAAGGATGGGGAAAAGGGACTAGGTAAGAAGGATGAGGATTAAAGATGGAGAATCCAAGTAGAGAGATGGAGGGAGAGGAAAAAAGAAGAAAGGGCAAGAAGGAGAAGGAATATGGCAGAAGAACAAGGTGTGAAAGAGAAAGATAGCACTAGAGGGGCAAATGGAAGGGGGTAATTAGCAGTAAAAGGACCAGGAGAAGCTCTCCTGGGGGTGAAGGAGACAGTGCCGTGGCTGGAAATAGAAGCCACAGATCATGGCGCCTCTAGCCCAGAACCCTGGGGGTGGAGCTGCTGGAAGAGCAGAGAGCCAGCCCTGGGAAGCTGTGGGGAGTGATCTGCTCCCTGTTTTTGCCTAGATCCTTGCCGAGTGGAAGCAGAAATATGAGGAGTCTCAGTCAGAGCTGGAGTCATCCCAGAAGGAGGCGCGTTCCCTCAGCACCGAGCTCTTCAAGCTCAAGAACGCCTACGAGGAATCCCTGGAGCATCTGGAGACCTTCAAGAGGGAAAACAAGAACCTCCAAGGTGAGTCAGGGAGGGCTCAGGGTAAAAGAAGGAGGCAGCGGTAGATGTGGTGATGAGCTGGCCCGGTCACCATGATCTCCCACCTGTTAGGTCAACTGATGGCTCAGGAGCCACAGTTCTCCTGGGGGATCCTGATGATTCCTGGGGCCAAATGCTCCCTCCCCTGAGGGATCATGCCAAGGATCCCAACCCCATAACTAGGTCATCTGTCTTTGACTCACAGAGGAGATCTCAGACCTGACAGAACAGTTGGGTTCCACCGGGAAGAGCATCCATGAGCTGGAGAAGATCCGGAAACAGCTGGAGGCTGAGAAGCTAGAGCTGCAGTCGGCCCTGGAGGAAGCAGAGGTGAGGGAGGCCTGGGCCACCCCTTGTGCCCTTCCTCCCCCTGTAACTCCCCTACATTCTCTCTTACCTCCATCCCTCCACTCTACCTTTCAAATGCCATCTGCCTGTCTCTCCTTTTCTGCCTCCTTTTCAGTAGCTCCCAGATCATAGGCTTAGAGGTTCTGACCTTAAAAAGGCCTTAAAGGTTATCAAGTCCATCTCTTTCCTTTAATAGAGGAAGAAACAGAATTTCCTACATAACTCCCCCCAGGTCATCCAGGTAGTAAGTGGCAAAGAGGAGATTCAAACCCAAGGCTTCTGAATCCAAATGCAGGGCTCTTTCTTCTCCCTGAACCATGCTGTACCCATTTCCTTTACTGAGCCAATTCTTTCTACTCTATTATCTTTCTATTACCTCTCCTCTGTCTGTGAAGTCCCCACCTCCTTCCTTAATTTCTTTCTTTCTTTCTTTCTTTTTTTTTGACTCAGACTATGATTTCATTGGAATCAGGAGTTTATTAGGGAGGACTCCATGCAGATCTAGCAGTCTACTCATGGGGAACTCCACCCGTTCCACAACATGTAGTCTTAGAGAATTAGTTGCCTGGAAAAATGAGGGGTCGAGTGACTTACGCAGGCTCACTCAGTGTGTAGCAGAGGTGGTGTTCGAGCTGAGGTTGTTCTGTCTCAATCCATCTGCGGATCCATTATGTCAAGCTGACATTCCCCCTTCCCTTATTCTTGACCCCACTCAGCATTTTTAACTTGTCATATGCTGTCTCTCTCCACATGTTCCCATGGTCCTAAAAACCGTTCACCCTTAGCTCTTCTCCTTCATCCTCCCAGGCCTCCTTGGAGCATGAGGAGGGCAAGATCCTCCGGGCACAGCTGGAGTTCAACCAGATCAAGGCAGAGATTGAACGCAAGTTGGCAGAGAAGGATGAGGAGATGGAGCAGGCCAAGCGCAACCACCTACGGGTGGTGGACTCCCTGCAGACCTCCCTGGATGCTGAGACCCGCAGCCGGAACGAGGCTCTTCGGGTGAAGAAGAAGATGGAGGGAGACCTCAACGAGATGGAGATCCAGCTCAGCCATGCTAATCGCATAGCTGCAGAGGCCCAGAAGCAAGTCAAGACCCTACAGGGCTTGCTCAAGGTACGCTACCTTTTTCAGAAGCAGAGGCATCTCCCCTATCATCACTGCAGAAACAATTTAAGTGTCTTAACAGCTGTTTAGTAGTTCAGCAGAAAGGGCAATGGAATTGGAGACAGATTTAAATCCTGCCTCCATTACCTAGGACAAGTCACTTAGCGTCCCCAGGCCTCAGTTTCCACATGTGTAAAACAAGGGCGTTAGACTGGATAATAATAATAACAATAATTGTTGTGGTTGTTGCTGCTGTTCAGTCATTTCAGTTGTGTCCATCTCTTCATGACTCTACTTGGCGTTTTCTTGGCAAAGGTACTAGAGTGGTTAGCCATTTCCTTCTCCAGCTCATTTAACAGATGAAGAAACTGAGGCAAACAGGGCTAAGTGACTTGCCCAGGGTCACACAGCTAGTAAGTGTCTAAGGACAAATTTGAACTCAGATCTTCCTGACTCTAGGCCCAGTGTTCTATCCTCTAGCTACTCTAGGTGGCCTCCAAGATCTCTATTAGTTTTAAATCCATGATCCTATATTGGGAGCAAATTCTGGTACAGTCCCCCAAACCCTGCTGCCTTCAGCTCAAAAGTCAGAACAGAGATATTGGTCATCGTGTGAGAAAATGGGAACCCCAACTTTTTTAGCCCATCATGGATCTCATAGCTGCCCAGGTCAGCCCAGACAGGGTCACTCTCATCTACCCACTCAGTTGATACTACTGCCCTTATCCTATCTAATGTCAGTTTCCTTCATTCTCAGGACACCCAGATCCAACTGGATGATGCGGTCCGGGCCAACGATGACCTGAAGGAGAACATTGCCATTGTGGAACGCCGAAACAACCTGCTACAGGCAGAGCTTGAGGAGCTACGGGCTGTGGTGGAGCAGACAGAGAGGGCCCGGAAGCTGGCTGAGCAGGAACTCATTGAGACCAGTGAGCGGGTGCAGCTGCTCCACTCCCAGGTGAGAGGGAAACTTCTGGACAGCCCAAACCATGCAGAACCCCACTGGTCTTTGTACCAAGAGGCTACTAGTAAATATTTAACAGCCGCCCACTCAAGAGTAACATACTTTTCAGTTTAATCTGCATCACCTTGTTAAGTCTACAAACCAATAAAACAATAAATGAAGCCCTGGTTTGTAGTTTGCTGATTTCTGAGGTATAAATGCTCACACTTAATTGATGCTTGGTTTTGGTTTTGTTTTGTTCACACTTAATTTAACAACTGACTCTTGAGCCCAAGCTGGGTCCAGCACATCCCTGGTTGTAGCTTTCAACAATCCCACCAGAGCAGGTGGTCTAGAACAAAACCACTTGTTGGGTGTCCTCTCTGAGTATAGCACATGACACAAATTACAGAATGTTAGAGTTGGAAGAGACCTCAGCAGGCATCGAGTCTGATCAGAACTCCTCCAAAAACCAAATCCCTACTATAATATCCCCAGCAAATGGTCATCCAGCCTCTGCTCCTCCAATGGGAAGGAGCCATCTGAACAGCCCGCTGAATGGACTTAATGATCAACTCTGTTAGATGGCTTTTCTGGCATTGAGCCCAAATGTGTTTCTTTGGTATTTCCAGCCTCAGTTTCCTTGTCCATCAAGGACTAGATCCTGTCATCCTTTAATTATATACCTGATTATGCCAGGATTATCGACTAGGACATTTTCTTTATAAAGGTTGCACGAGAGGAGGGGAAAGAGAACTAAACTTGGAATCAGGAGAATTGGATCTGAATCCCACCTCAGATGCTGAGTAGCTGTGTGACCATGGGCAAGTCACTTAACTTCTGAGATCCTCAATTTACTCAACTGTAAAATGGGCATAAGGATCCTCGAGCCCTCAGGGCTTCTGTGAGAACAGTGTTTCTCAAACCTTAAAGTACCAGATAAATATACAAGATAACTGTAAATGTTACCATTGTTTATGTCCTTTTAGATAAAGGAACTGGACTTGTTTCGGTTCATTGTTGGGGGTAAACCACCCTCGGACAGGGCCAATCCAGTGAGTCATGAATTTTGTTGTGTGTTTTTTTCCTCCCGATTTAGAACACCAGCCTAATCAACCAGAAGAAGAAGATGGAGGCAGACCTCTCTCAGCTCCAGACAGAAGTGGAAGAGGCCGTGCAGGAGTGCAGGAATGCTGAGGAAAAGGCCAAGAAGGCCATCACCGACGTGAGTCCGGAACCCACCATATACTCCCAACCCGTGTGGCATCATGGCCATTGGTAGGCCTAGGCCTAAAGAAGGCCCCCTCCCTCTCTCCCCACACCCCAGGCAGCCATGATGGCTGAAGAGCTGAAGAAGGAGCAGGATACCAGTGCCCACCTAGAGAGGATGAAGAAGAACATGGAGCAGACCATCAAGGACCTGCAGCATCGGCTGGATGAGGCCGAGCAGATCGCCCTCAAGGGAGGCAAGAAGCAGTTGCAGAAGCTCGAGGCCCGGGTGCGAGAGCTGGAGAATGAGCTTGAGTCTGAGCAGAAACGGAACGCCGAGTCGGTCAAGGGCATGAGGAAGTGTGAGAGGCGCATCAAGGAGCTCACCTACCAGGTGAGTCAGACAGTGACTTTTAGAACTGAGTGTTCTCAGCTCCTTTGATCTAGACCAGTGGCATCAAGCTCAAATAGAAATGGGGGCCACTAAACCCTAGAAAGATCCCTGCAAGCTGCAATTCACTTAGAAAACCACATATTAACATCATCTATGTTCTACCAGTTACATCTTAATCTGGTATTTCAGGCCGCATGTGGCCTAGTGTGTTTGGATACCTCTTATTTAGAACTAGGGTCCCTAAGATAAAGTGAGCCCTTTCTCCTTGGCCTACAGCATGGCAAGCCTCTTCCTGGGGTGGAGAAAGCAGCAGCTAATGCCTGGCCCCTGCCGCAACTCATAGTCATATCCCACATCATCTGCCTCTTGAACTACCACCCCTTTTAAACTCAACCTCCTAGCGGAGCATCATGGGAATATACCCAGAATTCTGGATAAAGATCATCCAACATAGCTCAAGAACCACATTTTAGAACAAGAAGTAAATAGAATCATCCCCTAAAGAGCTCTGGAGGTCTCCAGACCCTAGAAGCACCACCTGAAATACTTTAAATCTTCTAGGCAAGAACCAAAAGAGATGATGCCACTTTCAACTCAAACTCTAAGCTTTTGTTCTCCAGAATCAAATTCTGGAGAAAGTTCTTTCTTCCTAAAAAAAAATGACGCTATGCCTCTAGAGTAAGGATTAGTGGTGCTGCTTGTCCAAGGACCTGGAACATACCACCTTCCATGTGATGATTCCATTTTAGGAAAAATCTCAAGATCACATCTGGGGTTCTAGAACCAACTTTGTCCTGTACTCTAGAGAACGGTTCTTTAACTGCAGTCTGTGAAGGGGTTCATAGACTCCATAAAACTGCTAAAAGGGTCTATGACACTGAAAAAAGTAAAGAACCCCACCTCTAGAGCCAAAGCCCAGAGTCTCATCTTTTTCACTGGATAAATCTCAACTCATGCCTCCCACTCCCCTCCATTCCTTTTCCATGGAAATAAAGAGATTATGATGGTAGTGAATGAAAAGCAGAAAATGGTTGGTTTGTAGTAAAGGATATAATGAAAAATAATAAAAGGATAGGAGAAAAAAAAGCCAGTAGGCTCTCCAGTGACTTCTTCATCCCTGTCCCCGGCAGACAGAGGAAGACAGGAAGAACCTGCTTCGGCTGCAGGATCTGGTGGACAAGTTACAACTGAAGGTCAAGGCCTATAAGCGGCAGGCTGAGGAAGCGGTAAGTTTCCACTTCATGGGAATTGGGAAGCCTGGGCAGTGGATCCAGGAGATAGGAGTCTGGATCAGGGTAGCCCAACTGAGGCCCCCAAATGGAAAGGGAGTTAGTTCCCCAAGCCAAAAATGCCAAGGGAACCCCTTCTATGCTTATCCCTTCCATCCCCAATCATTTCTTCCTGATCTTTTCCCTGCCCATGCTTCAGGAGGAACAAGCCAATACCAACCTGTCCAAGTTCCGGAAGGTCCAGCATGAGCTTGATGAGGCAGAGGAACGGGCTGACATTGCTGAGTCCCAGGTCAACAAGCTTCGGGCCAAGAGCCGTGACATCGGTGCCAAGGTGAGCCCCCTTGTGTAGGGTACTCCCAATTGCCAGACATTGTACCTTCAATGCCCCATACTCACTCTAGCAAACAAGACCCATCCTGGACACCATTGCTTCCTCAGACATGGCACCTGCCTGAAGGAGCATCCCCCTATGGGGTACCCTGTACACAGCTCTCCCCACATGGTTTCCCAAACATTGGGTTTCTCATCCTCTGGGTTTCTCAGACCTTAGGCTCCATACCCCAGCAGACCAAGACGATCTTTTCTGAATCTAATTACTGCTAACTAGCTGTCACCTTCAGTAAGTCATTTCTCAATGACTGAGCCTCAATTTCTATTTCTGTAAAATGAGGTTTGACTAGATTTTTTAAAGTCCCTTCTAACTAAAATTCTATGATTCTATAAATCTCATAGCCAGACTTATCATCATCCCTGAAACTGTACCCATTATGACCCTTGAGATTCTTGACCTCTGCCATTTTGACCCTGAACGTATACCCCCTGTGATCCAAGCCTTGGGGAACTTTTACACTGATTCCCAAGAGCCTCCCACACAACCTCCACCTGTCAATTAGCCCCATACCTGCCCTCTTCACAGAATTGAAGCCCAGAACCAGACCCTTCTCCCACAATCCAGGTCCCTGGGTCCCTTTCCTCAGAACTGACTCGGACTTTGTTTCCTTTCAGAAGGGCTTGAATGAGGAGTAGCCAGGCCACAATGTCCTGCCCTGACTTGGAGTGGCTATTATGGGCCCTCTCAACTCCATGGTCCCTGTACAGTAGACCTTGCCTAGGAAGTAGAATAAAACATCCTCCTAGAAGCTGAGACACTGGTTCCTGCCTTTTCTTCTGCGCCACCTCACCCTAACGTAGAGAACATGGGGAGACAAGTTGAATTATTGGGAAGAAGAAGATTCAGGGGTCTGAGTTAGGGGATGCCCTCTTAAATGGTATTCATTCAAGTAGCTCCCTTCTCCCTACACTTTGGGATGCCCAGGGCCTGAATCTATAGCCCATAGAGAACAACATAGAATAAGAGGCCTCATGAAACAGTAGAAAGAATGCTGACTCTGGATTTATAGAACCTGGGTTCAAATCTTACCTCCAATATGTAAAACCTGTATGACTTTGAGCAAAGTCACTTAATTTTTCTGAGTCTCAGTTTCCTTATCTGTTAAAAATACGGCTTCCAAATCTTTTCTATATTATGGTCTATGATCCTATGAATAGACCAGAGAGTCCTCCTGATGGTCCCCTCTGACTGGAGGCCTTGCCCAAAGACGAGACCCAAAGAGGTTAGGACGGCTCTAGAGTTTGGTCAAACTGGGCCAGTCATATTGACCTATGCACACACCCCATGAGCAAGGATTGACAGACCTGGAGAAAACAGCCATCTGCTCACTGCATCCCATTTCTGTCAGACACAAGATGGCCTCTCGTATCCATTGCTCTGGTTCACTCCCAAGGACATTGGAATGCTGTGAGCCCTATAAGATAGTCCTCCTGAGTGAGGGAATAACCTTCTAAGTCCCAGTGAAGGTCACTGTAAAAGGCAACAAAGACTGGGAACCCAGATGTGATGGAGGTCGTGTTGGCTCCTCACCTATCATGGCATTCTATGTTACTTAGTGAGATGGTCACCACTCCACCAGCCCACATCCAAGTACCTGCTTAGGGGCTCCTCTCCTCTCTGCTCACCCAGTGTTTTCCTTGGTGTGTGGAGGAGTCTGCTTTTCTCCCACTAGAAAAGAGGAGTCAAATACCCAGCCCTTGGGCCAAATGTGGCCCACAACATTCCTGTGTGCCCCCTGAGCCAGATTCAAGATGTAATTGGGAAATATTTAACAAAATAAAAATACAGTAAAACCTAGGTAATATCACACTTTAAAACTGAGTCAAAACACAGCCTGCAGGGATCCCTTTTATGATATAGTGGCCTCCATTTCTATTTGAGTTTGACCCCATTGCTCTAGGACCCTATGTTCCTTTTTGTTTTTTGTTTTTTGGGGGGTTTTCGTGGGGCAATTGGGGTTAAGTGACTTGCCTAGGGTCACACAGCTAGTAAGTGTAAAGTGTCTGAGGCTGGATTTGAACTCAGGTACTCCTGACTCCAGGGCTGGTGATCTATCCACTGCACCACCTAGCTGCCCTGCCCCCATGTTCCTTTTTTATGCTCTTACTCCCCTTAAGCTCTATACCTCTCCTTCCCTACCCTTGCTCCTTCCAGGGTGGAGGGATGTTCTCTTGACCCATGAGGGCCAACGCTTCCTGAGAGAAGCAGAACAGGTGTGTCATAGAATAGAGGGATGGTGGGAGGAGACCTCAAGGATAAGGAAAGTTGGGTACATGGTCACTGAGCACAAAGACATTGGTGCCCAAAGATGGGCAAAGGTAAAACCCAAAGAAATTCCCTTCTGCTACTACCCTCCAACTCCCAGTCCTGGCTGCATAGCTATAAGTCCTCAGTCCTTCCCACGCAGCCCAGTAGCCCTGGGATGGAGTCAAAATGGCGTATAGGCCTCCCATCTAAGGAAAAATACTTTATTGGGGGAGGGGCTTCATTGAGTGAGGCTAGAGCAGTTGTTCTTAACCCAAGAGATCTGAGATGGATCTTATGGGGAACTTAGATAGGGGAAAAAGATTATATCTTTGTTTTCAATGGGAAAAGACTCTGACTGAAATTTAGCATTTCCTTTCATGATGAATGTAGGCCACAGGTGGCATAATGGATAGAGTGTTGGGCCCAGAGTCAGAAAGACCCGAGTTTGAATCTGACCTCCTAAACGTTCTGTGTGATCCTGGGCAAATCTTATAATTTCTGTTTGTTTCAGTTTCCTCAACTGGAAAATGGGGACAGTAATAGTTTCTACCCCCCAGGATTGTTGGGAGGATCAGATGAGATAGTATTTGTAA
This sequence comes from Dromiciops gliroides, assembly GCF_019393635.1. Classification (NCBI taxonomy): domain Eukaryota; kingdom Metazoa; phylum Chordata; class Mammalia; order Microbiotheria; family Microbiotheriidae; genus Dromiciops; species Dromiciops gliroides. The sequence goes on from NC_057862.1 coordinate 175,876,543, forward strand.
AAAGTGCCAGGCACAGAGTAGGAACTGAATCAATTCGTGTCTGCTTCCCTTCCCCTTACTAAAACATGTGGCTTTTTTACCAGGCTGCTAAAGGGGACCATAATGCAAAAAGGTTAAGAACCGCTGGGCCACAGGAAGGGGACACGAGTGGAAGGGAAGAGGAGGAAACTAGGGAAACGAAAGGGATACAGAGAATGACCAAGGAAGAGGGACAGAGGAAAAAAGAAATAGAGGCAGAATGCAGAAGAAAAATAGATGAGGTTTAGGGAGACACTCCATGAGCCAGTGACCTTCTCATCTTTCTCTTCCTCTTCCTACACTTTTTTTTCTCTCCTAGTCCCCTACTTATCCCCCTCTCCCTCTTTCCTGGCATTTCCCCCACTTTTGTTGCTGCTTCTCTCTTGGTCTTTTTGTCTCTGTCTCTGTCTCTGTCTTCCCTGTCCAGAACTGAGAGTCTAGGAAGTTCAGAAAGTGGAAATGAGACTAGTGAAAGTGGAAGAGAGAGAGAGAGAGAGAGAGAGAGAGAGAGAGAGAGAGAGGAGAGAGGAGAGAGAAGAGAGAGGAGCTAATTTTTTTTAAGCAGCAAGAAAGGCTAGAGAACAAAAGCAAAGGAAGAAAGAAGGATGCAAAGATAGAAGGAATACAAGAGGGGAGAAGGGGAGAGGAAGGAACAGAAGGGTGAATGGAGAGATAAGGGAGTTGATCTAAGAAATTTGAAAGGCTGGGGGGAGGTGGGAAAGGCAAGTGGACAAAGCAAACCCACATAGTCCTGGGTCACATTAGAGGGAAGCCTCACACTTCAGAGAAAATCCAAGTCACCGAGACATGCAATAGAGAGGCAAAGACTCAGAATGAGAAAGAAAGCAGATGGGAAGACAGAAACGCGGAGAGGCAAGCTGAGTCCCACAGGTGTAGAGATGGAAAGTGTGTCTTGTAGGGAGTAGCCTCCCCATTCCCCCCTTACCTGTAGCTTCGAAGTGCTGCTCTCAGAATCTAGCTCTCATCTTCTTAGTCGTTGAACAGAGTAGGGGAGTAGGTTTGGGAAGATAGGGACTAGGAGGAGGAGGAAGCCTTGATGAAAGGGGGGGGGCAGAGACCAGGACTGGAAAAGCAGAGCCTCAGAAGCAGTTTAACCCCTCCCTGTCCTCTCTCTCTTGTGAGGCACCAGGCTCCTGTATTGTACCCATTCAACCACCCCTCCCCACGCCCCTACCCTCAGTCCTTCATCTAGCCCACCAGTTTGCCTAGGACACAGGGTTCCTTAAGGACACGCCCTGTTCTCATTGCCCTGACTTGACCTCATCTAACCTGGCATTCTCAGCCCCCTTATCATGTATGTACCCAGGCTGGTGGGGGATAAGTACCAGTAGTGACATATAGGGCTCTGGGCTAAATAGCCCCTACTGTGACATGGAATGACCCTGAGTCTGGAGAAATAGGGCGTTTGGTATCCAGTAGGGGTGTAAAGAGGGATTTGAGGTGCACATCGGATAGTGGAGGGATCTGGGGCTCGTGGTAAAGGGAACTTGTGGGGGTACAAAGAAATATTCTGGGGGGCATTATGTAGCCTTTTGGGAAAAGAGGGTACATATTGCTGGGTACGGAAAGGGGTCCTGAAGAGCTGGGAATAGTGTGGGAGAGTGACTACAATGGAAAATTCCATTATTCTGGGGTGCTGACCTTGGCTTCCCTCCCTCTTTCACACTCCTGGAGCTATATTGAGAGGTGGCAGGGGATAGGGGATGAGAGGAGGGGGGGAAAGTCTGGGGAGAGTGTCCTGGCATGGGTTGGGAGGGGGTAGAATTTTGGCTTAGTTCCCTGGACACAATGTCCACTTAGTCACAACAGGCACGGTCTGCTGTGGGCTGACACCCACAGCCTCAATGAGGCAGCCCATTCCCAAGGGCATACACAAGGGTGCTCAGCAGGAGTTGGGGGAGCAGTGATGATAGCAACCCCCTGGAAGAGATGTGAGGGCACACACCCCTGAGGAAAGTAAAGTGGGGACCATGAAGGCACCTCTTTGGTAAGAGGGAGGGAGCAGACATAAAGGTTCCATCGCTCTGCCAGGAATGCCAAACTCAAAGCCTGAGTGTTAATCTCAAAGCATGACAGGCTTCCCAGTCATCCCCCCGGCACCTGTGTCCCCCATGCCACCCCACCTGCTCCAAATGAAAGGGAGCCCCTCACCACCACCCCCATCCTTTAGACCCTAGGATTAACACCTCCAGTGTTTCCTTGCCCAGCCCACCTCCCACCACCACCAGGGACAGAAGGACAAGGACCAGTGAGTGTGAGGGCCCCTGTATGATTGTATGTGTGTGACCGAGCAAATCTAAAGGTATGAGTGAGTATATGTATGGAAATGTGCACATATGGAAATATGCCCATGTGGTATATGAGGGAGAAGAGTGTATTGGTTACATATTCATATACTAGAAATATTGGATAGTAATAATCACTATCCGAAGAGACTTGAAGAGGGGGCAGCTAGGTGGTGCAGTGGATAAAGCACCGGCCCTGGATTCAGGAGGACCTGAGTTCAAATCCAGCCTCAGACACTTGACACTAGCTGTGTGACCCTGGGCAAGTCACTTAACCCTCATTGTCCTGCAAAAAATAAAAAATAAACAAAGAGACTTGAAGGGGTAGGTACAAGGGCATGAGATAGTCATTTCCCCCAGCCCCAGAGCCCCCAAATGTCCCCCAGAACCAAAGCAACCCATAGGTGCTGGGGAGACATATTTAGGATCTCCTTGAAAAGTAAGAGGTGGCATTTGTCATCCTTCCCAGAAGGGGAAATTGAGTTCCAGAGAAGGGCTAGGGGTTCTCCCCTACTTCATCTTGGCATCCTGGCACCATCCTTACCAACTGGGGTCATGGGGAGACAGGGTTCTGTGGTTGGAGAGTGGCGGGGGGGACAAGCATCTGAGCAAATGGGAGAAGGTGACCCGCAATGAGCTTACTTTACCACACCCACCCTTTCAGTTAAAAATAACCGAGGTAAGGAGCATGGTGGGGAGAGAGGACAGTGTTGAAAGAAGGCTGCTGTCTTACCATTATCAGCCCATCAGCCCCTCTGAGGTGAGGAATGCACCCAAGGCCTAAAAAAAGGTCCCAGAGCCAAGGGGCTGGGATGAAGCACCTTTCATGGGCAAATCTGAGGGCCTGGCTGTCCTGCCGTCACCTCGGGGGCAAAGGGAATGAGGGAGGAACTAAGAGGAGAAAGGGAGGGGGAGGGTCCCTCACAATGGGTCCTAATTTGGAGAGAGGGAGTGGGGGGGGGAATATAAAGGCGATAGGGAACTCTGAGAACACAGACACTGCAGTCTGCTGTTGGCTTAGGTAAGAGGGGGATGGCTGGTGAGGTGTGTTCTCTAGATTCCCTCCTCCACTTTGAGGGTAGGTGGGGGAGCCCTGACCCACCCTGGGATTGGGGTGTTGGTAGTGGGGGGTAGGGGATCACAGGAGAAGGCACCCTCACTCCTTTGGGACCCCATCCCCACACACCTGGGAGACTCCACTGGAAACTTTCTGTCTTTAAGAGGTTTCTGGTTGTGGGGTGTTCAGGGCACCATGGTGTCAGAAAACAGTGGCCCTTGGAAGGGTTTTATTTTAAGAGAGAAACATTACTGAATAAGTGAAAAAATCTTTCTTCTTCTTCTTCTTCTTCTTCTTCTTCTTCTTCTTCTTCTTCTTCTTCTCTCTTTCTGTTTCTGTCCTTCAATCTACTGCCATCCCCATCCCATCGCCATCTTCACATCATTCTCTCTTCCTGCATCACTGTCTCTGTATGTCCTTTCCTTCTCTGTATATCGCTTTTTGTAATACTTTTCTCCCTCTTGCCCTCCCTTTTCCACCTCATCTGTCTCTATCTTTATCTTCGTTTTCCTCTGGCTCTATGTGCTTCCATCTCCTTGTCTATATTATCATTTCCATGTCCGACTCCTGTATTTCCCCACTTTCTTTTGTTCTCTGTCTCTGTCTGTCTCTGTCTGTCTCTGTCTCTGTCTCTCTCTGTGTCTCTCTCCCTCTCCCATTTCCTCTTTATTATTTTCTCATTCATTTTCTTTACGTTCCTTCTCTTTCTCCATCTCATTTTCTTTCTTATTCTCTCTTCTCTCTCTGCTCTCACCTCCCCCCTCCCCCCTCCACCTTGGGATCTTTATGTCACCTTTTTTCTATTCTTATTCCTCTTTCTCTCTTCATTTTCCACCTCACTGTTTCTTTGTTTCCCTGACCATCTTTTGCTGCTTATCTCGACATCATGCTTATTATCTTGGTCTTCTCTGTCTTCTTTTCTCTGTCTCTCTGTCTCTGTCTCTGTCTCTGTCTCCTCTCCCTCCCTCTCTCTCTCTCTCTCTCTCTCTCTCTCTCTCTCTCTCTCTCTCTCCTTTGACTCACTCCCATCCCCATCCCATCGCCATCTTCACATCATTCTCTCTTCCTGTATCACTGTCTCTGTATGTCCTTTCCTTCTCTATAAATCCCTTTTTGTAATACTTTTCTCACTCTTGCTCTCCCTTTTCCACCCCATCTGTCTCTATCTTTATCTTTATTTTTCCCTGGCTCTATGTGCTTCCATCTCCTTGTCTGTATTATCATTTCCATCTCTGACTCCTGTATTTTCCCACTTTCCCTCTTTTATTCTCTCTCTGTCTGTCTCTCCCCCCCCCGTCTTTCTGTCTCTCACCTCTTTGTGTCTCTCTGTCTCTGTGTCCCCCTCCATCTCTCTATGTCCCTCTGTGTCTCTGCCTCTCCGTTTTCTATCTCTAACCACAACCCTCCATCTCCAGGGTCCCGGATTCCTCTAAATTCTCTAAAAAGCTGACCAGGTAAGAACCAATCTTTGCTCTTTCCCCACAGCCACAGACAGTCCTGTGGTAGAAGCCAGGCGGAGGAGATGGTCTAGGGATCTGCTCTCTGAGTTGCCCTGAGTTTCACAAAGTGCCCAACCCATTGCCTCACCTCATTCCCTAGTCTTTTGTTCATACAGTGGCCCCTCCTTTAGCTTCAAACTCAGACTTTAAAGAAAGGGATAAAGAAGTAGACCTTTGAAGGAAAGAGAGCTAATACATAGAGTTAGCAACTCAGAGCTAAATAGGGCATCATGGATAGCTAGAAGGGGCATGGAAGTCATTCATCCCAGGTGAAGGGATTCTCTAAGTTCAGCATTATCCCTTGAATATCCCAGAACTGAAGTGTCTTGGGCCCCTATGTCTGTTTAAGTCTATTATCTCCTGGGCTTGGTGCCACCTGCTCCCCTCCAGGTCACTGAGTCCTTTGTCCTTGGAATGACATTTGGGTCACAGCTGTAACAGAGCTGGAGAGCTACCAACCCTCTGTCCTCCCTCTTTCCTATTGCTGAACACTTACAGCATTGCTCCTCGCCCTGTCTTCTAGTTTGCTGTGAAGATGGGTGATGCCCATATGGCCGAGTTTGGGGCTGCTGCCCAATACCTACGCAAGTCTGATAAAGAGAGGCTAGAGGCACAAACCCGGCCCTTCGACATCAGAACAGAATGCTTTGTCCCCGATGACAAGGAAGAGTTCGTCAAGGCCAAAATCGTGTCCCGAGATGGGGGCAAGGTCACCGCGGAGACCGAGAATGGCAAGGTAAATAGGAGAGCCAAGAACAAGGAGGAGAGAGGCTCCTGGGATTGTTGGTGGGGAGGTATGGAGTTAGGATAAGGTAAGAGAAGAATAACTCTAAGAAGCCTGGGTTCTGTTGTAATGACAAAACCATCCCTTCTATACAGAGGAACTCACTGACCCACCTTCTAAGGCTGGTACTATGAGAATTAAGAATGGATTTGCACCAAGCCATTCAAACCTTCAACTCTATCCCCCCATATGACCAAGTGTGGGTATTTAGGAGACAGTGTTACAGAGCTAACCCACAACAGTGGTTAATCAGGAAGGTGCTGGATTCGAATCAGAAGACTTGAGGGTCTACATTCTGATGATGGGCAAGGAGAAAAAGAGCTAACGTCCTAGGGAGAGTTTGAAAAGGGGAATAGGAAGCAGGAGAGGTGGGAGAGAGCTGTGGGAAGGCAGATAGGGAGGAGACAGAATGATTTTGTAAGAGAGATGGGGCCTGAGATATCAAGCTAAGGGGAGAGCCCAGGACAGAAGACCCTCAATGAGAAGCACTACTAGCTGCAATGCCTATGGACTGTTAGAGGCAGAGCCTGGTGAGTGAAGTTGGGGTGGGCAGACAGAGGGGTTATCAGTGTCACATCCAGGCTCTGTTCCCCTGCCAGACGGTGACAGTGAAGGAGGATCAGGTCATGCAGCAGAACCCACCCAAGTTTGACAAGATCGAAGATATGGCAATGCTGACTTTCCTGCATGAGCCAGCTGTGCTCTTCAACCTCAAGGAGCGCTATGCAGCCTGGATGATCTATGTGAGTGCCCACAGCTGTGGGTGTTACAGTATCCAGACCATGGCATTGTGTTACAACAGCAGCCTTATATCATCCCAAGTTAAAAGGTTAAATCTTCCCAAAGGGGAATCAAAATGGGACATGATCCCTGTTTCCTGTCTTTCAGTATGTCCCAAATTAAGCTCTGGACAGCTGTGGAGGTATTCATGACATGCGGCTGAGCATCAGCTCCCATCTTATGGAGCACTGGAAAAACAACCCCCGGTGGGAGGGGGTGGTGGTGTAATCCAGTCTCCATCCCTAAACTCAGGATTCCTGGGGGCTCCTGCCAATCATTCCTTCAACACCTACACACACACACACACACACACACACACACACACACACACACACACACCAGAAAGATGCAATGATAGCCTTGGTTTGCCTGCTGTTTTCCCCATTTCTGAATCTATGAGTCCTCTTTCCTCCTCCCCACCCCACACTGTCTCTGATCCTCCTCTCCCTGTCTCTGTCTCTCTGTCTCTCTGTCTCTCTGTCTCTCTGTCTCTCTCTCTCTCTTGGCTACAGACCTACTCCGGCCTCTTCTGCGTCACTGTCAACCCCTACAAGTGGCTGCCAGTGTACGACGCAGAGGTGGTGGCTGCCTACAGGGGCAAAAAGAGGAGTGAAGCTCCACCCCACATCTTCTCCATTTCTGACAATGCCTATCAGTACATGCTGACAGGTGAGAATCCCCTGAGTAAGGAAACCTCTCTATTCCTTCCAGTCTCTCTTATTTCAACATCCTAACCCTATCCCTCCTTCCTCTTCTTTTCTTCAGACCGGGAGAACCAATCCATCCTGATCACGTGAGTCTCCTTCATTTCCCCCCTCTCAAGGGTACCCATTTCACTCTTGTGGATAGGTAGATTTCATGGAGAAGACTAGAGTATGGGGAGGAAAGAGGGTGTATCTAAGACACTATGGAGGGAACTAAGTGATGATATTAAGATTTTCAGGGGGGCAGCTAGATGGCGCAGTGGTAAAGCACCAGCCCTGAATTCAGGAGTACCTGAGTTCAAATCTTGCCTCAGACACTTTACACTTACTAGCTGTGTGACCCTGGGCAAGTCACTTAACCCTCATTGCCCTGCAAAAAAAGAAAAAAAAAAGATTTTCAGGCAAGTCAAGACTATGATCAATGGAATGCTGGGATAAGATTGGAAGAGAGTGGGGCAGGTTCAGATGTGAGTGTAGGATCACTGAATTCTAATTAGCTACTATTGTCTCCAGTGGAGAATCCGGGGCAGGAAAGACTGTGAACACGAAACGTGTGATCCAGTACTTTGCCAGCATCGCAGCCATTGGGGACCGTAGCAAGAAGGACAGCGCCAGTGCCAACAAGGTACCCATAGGGTCACAGGTTCCTGGGGAATAGTACAGGATGGCCTAACACACTAGGACTCCACTACCCAGAGGGAACCACTCAGGACAGGAAGTGCCTTCATTCAAAAGCAAACTGTTGAGGCTACACGTCCACCTCCCACGGCCTGGACTCCCCTTCCCTGGCAAGAGGAATTGAGAAGGCAAAGGGAGAGGTTGGGCAGTATGCAGGAGTCCTGTCTACCCATCTTCAGCTCTAGGCCCATGACCCAGTTCTAGACCCCGGCCTGGACATTCAGCCATCCAAAAGCTCCCAGCCAAGCCAGATTGGGCTCTTCAACCCCACCATCTGCAGATCTAGCCAAAATTGGGAGTATAAAATCTTGCTGGGGGTGTCTCCTCTCTCTACAGGGTACCCTGGAGGATCAAATCATCCAGGCTAACCCTGCCCTGGAGGCCTTTGGCAATGCTAAAACTCTGAGGAATGACAACTCTTCCCGCTTTGTAAGTAATGTCCACTAAAGAGTGAACTCTCATGACTGCACCCAATTAGTAAAGAGCAGTGGTTATTTAGCCTGGAATTAAACTTAGAGTCTGGGCACCTGGGCTTCAATATGTCATCAGACACTGTCTAGCTTCAAGAACTTGGACAGATCACTTAATTTCTGGGAGCCTCAGTTTCCTCATCTGTAAAATGGGCACTACCTCACAAGGTAGTACTGAGGCAAACATTTTGCAAATTTCAAAGTGTTGTATAAATATTGGAGAAGCCGCTCACTATAATAAACATCAAACTGCCTTTGCATTCAAGCCGACCTAGGTTCAAGTTTTGTTGCTGAGATAAACTGTGTGATCCTCAGGCAAGTCACTTAACTTTCCAGTGTTTAAGAAGCTGACGTTAAACTGCAGAAAAGGTGCCAGTCTGCATTAGTAAGGGGAGTGTCGTCACCTGAGAGTTCCCCATACCAGTGAAAACACAGATCTAAGCCCTGTCCCCAAACATGTGAATTCTATTTTGTAATGTATCAGTTTGGGGCTGCGATCAGAGATCTATATACATTCACCCTTGATGTGCCAGGCTCCATACCCTTCCAAACTCAGCCTGGCTATCATTTTAACAGCTAGATGGAAATAGAGGAAGGCTCTAGGTCACAGTTGAAAAGTGGATAATGTACATATGGAAAATTGGGAATTGATTATAAAAGCATATATTTCTCTAGTGACTTTATTTCCTTCTTCTATTTTAGTTTTTTTCTTGTTTTTACATCATCTTCATTTCCAAATATATCCTCTTCCTCATGTTTAACATGATTATATATATATGTATATATATGTATATATATGTATATATATATATATATATATATATAAAACCTATATCAGATCAGTTGCTGTCTTGTGGAGGGGGAAGGAAAGAGGGAGAAAGGGAGAAAAATTTGGATCTCAAAATCTTATAAAAATGAATGTTGAAAACTATCTTTACATGTAACTGGAAGAAAATAAAATACTATTAAGATTTAAAAAAAAAAAAAAAACATGGGGCAGCTAGGTGGCACAGTGGATAGAGCACCGGCCCTGGAGTCAGGAATACCTGAGTTCAAATCCAGCCTCGGACACTTAACACTTACTAGCTATGTGACCCTGGGCAAGTCACTTAACCCCCATTGCCTCACCCCCAAAATAAAACATACCCCCCCTCCTCTCATCCCCAGAAAGCCATTCCTTGTAACATTTTTTTTTAAAGAAAGAGGAAAAAAGCAGTTTAGGAATAGCTATCAACATTTAGGATTGTAGATTTGTTTCAATCTTAAGGCAATTAGGGTTAAGTAACTTGGCTAGGGTGACACAACTAGTAAGTTTCTGAGGTCAGATTCAAACTCAGGTCCTCCTGACCCCAGGGCTGGTGCTCTATCCACTGTGCTACCTAGCTGTACCTAGAATTGTAGATTTAAAGCTGGAGGGATCCCAGAGGTCTTCTTGGTCCAATATCTTCACTTTATAGATAAGGAAACTGAGACCAGAGAAGTTAGTGACTTGGCTAAAATCAGGACTTGGACCCTGGTTACAAGATGAAGGCTCTTTTTGACTCTACCAATATGCCTTCATTAATTTCTCTGATAGGGTATGCACCATTCCACACCCATAGTCCCCCATCTATGCAAAGAAGGCAGGAAGGTACATTTTTCTCAGCTCTTCTCTGGCAAAAGCTTGGTCATTATAATTACACAATATTAAATTTCACTTTTTTTTTGTTCCATTTACATTATTGTCCTTGTGAAAGGGTTTTCCTGATTTTGCTTACTTTACTTCGCACCCGCTCCCCTGAGTTCCCATGCTTTTTTTGAATATGTCATATTCCTTGTTTCTTATAGTACAACAGTACTCATGTATCACAATCCAGTTAGCCATCCCTACCCCATCCCTTCAATGAGCATCTACTTTGTGTCTGTTTCTCTGCTACCACACACATACACACACACACACACACACACACACACACACACAAGTGTTGCTGCAAATCTGTTGGTGTATAGGTGACTTTTTCTGCCTATAACTTACTTGAGATATACTCCTTGAAGTGGAGATGACTCTGGGTCAGAGTATCTACACCTCAGAGATGACTTTGTTTCCAGAGCTCTCCCATCCATTATCACTCTGTTCCCTGGGTGAGAAGTGGGCCTGCACATTTTTTTATTTTTTATTTTTACTTACTCAAGATCAAACAGTGTATGATGGGTACGGTCAGGGTTTATGGGGAAGGAAAGCCATAACTAGCCCCTCCTGATGATTTTACTTTCCTTCTGCCTCTGACTCTCCTCCTCCTCCTCTTCTTCTTCCTCCTCCTCCTCCTCTTCCTCTTCCTCCATCATTCAGGGAAAATTCATCCGGATCCACTTTGGAGCCACAGGAAAGTTGGCTTCAGCTGACATAGAGACCTGTGAGTGACTAAATTCCCTCCATATTCTTCTGCCTGTCTTTGTCTCCATCAACCTTGTAGCTTTCCTAAGTCCTTCTCTGTAATTCTCGCGCTCTCTGTCCTCTGAGTCACATGCTCTCTAATTCTGCCTCTGTCTGAATCTCATCTCTAATTCCCAGCCTATCTAGCTCTGATTCTGTATCATTTTTACTAGTATCTCCTAGTACTTCTATCACTGTTTCTGTATTTCTCTCTATATATCATTATCTCCCAGCCTCCTTATCTCTGTTTTTCCCAGCCTCTCTTTCCCTCCCTCTCTCTCTTCCTCCCCCTCCCTTTCCCTCTCTCTTTCCCTCCCTCACCCTCTCTCTGTTTCTGTATTACTTTGTCACTGTCCCCCCCACCTTCTTTCTGTCTCTCCATCACTAAGTTTCAAACCCCCCCTCCCCACCCCGTCTGTCTCTCTTGCTCTCTCTTCCTTTCTTTGTTATGTCTTGCTCAGCTTCTTTATCCTCTTTGTCCCCTCTCAGATCTCCTGGAAAAGTCCCGGGTTATCTTCCAGCTAAAAGCAGAAAGAAATTACCATATCTTCTACCAGATCCTGTCCAACAAGAAGCCAGAACTTCTGGGTAAGCCTCAGGCTCTGAGTTTTCTCCCCTAATCACAGGACACACATCCCACACCCCCCCCCACACATACATTCAGTTCTAGGGGAGAGTTGAGAGTAGCTCTGAGAAGAGGGGATCTTCTAATACCTAGATTCTCTAATTCACTCACTCAGTGACTCTTCTCTCTCTACCTCATTTTGTTCTGTTCTTACCTCTTTCCTTGTTGTCTTGCTTTTTCTTCTCTCCTTCCCCCCCTTCCCCTCTCTCTCCCCACCACATTCCCTTTCCAATTTTTTGTCCTTACCTACTCCTTTTCTTTTCTTCTTCCCCCTCTCCCCTTGCTACCCTCTCTCATCTTCATCCTGACAAATGCTGGGAACAGACATGCTGTTGATCACCAACAACCCCTATGACTACTCCTTCGTGTCCCAGGGAGAGGTGTCTGTGGCCTCCATCGATGACTCTGAGGAGCTCCTGGCCACTGATGTGAGTGAGTTGGATCTGGACTGGGGCTGGGGATACAAAGAGATGCTGAGATGCTCCAGAGCTTTGTTTTGAAACTAAAGTGCCCTCTTCTCTCTTCCCAAACCCACCCACCCAGAGTGCCTTTGATGTCCTGGGCTTCACAGCAGAGGAAAAAGCTGGGGTCTACAAGCTTACAGGGGCCATCATGCATTATGGAAACATGAAGTTCAAACAGAAGCAGAGGGAGGAGCAGGCAGAGCCAGATGGCACAGAAGGTGTGAGGGATCGATGGGAGGGCACTGGGTTGGGGGGAGGGGACAGAGGGAGGGATCAAAAGAGGGGGAGAGTGGATAGAGCACTGGCCCTGGAGTCAGGAGTACCTGAGTTCAAATCCGGCCTCAGACACTTAACACTTACTAGCTGTGTGACCCTGGGCAAGTCACTTAACCCCAATTGCCTCACACACAAAAAAAAAAAAAGAGGGGGAGAGAAAGAGAGATTGCAAGAGGGGAGAAAGGAGACAGGAAAGAGGGAGCAAAAGGAGAGAAACAGAGAGAGGAGAGACAGACAGAGACAGAGACACAGAGACACAGAGACAGAAAGAAATTGAAGGCCTTGGATAAAAAAAAAAAAGAGAACTGCAGTTTATACATCATTTTCAACTCCTGTCACCCTCCTGTTGTGATCAGCAGCAAGTAAACCCATCCAATTTTTTTTTGTATGTGTGTTTTTTTGTTTTTGTTTTCTGCGGGGCAGTGGGGGTTAAGTGACTTGCCCAAGGTCACACAGCTAGTAAGTGTCAAGTGTCTGAGGCCGGATTTGAACTCAGGAACTCCTGAATCCAGGGCCGATGCTTTATCCACTGCGTCACCTAGCCGCCCCTAACCCATCCAATTTTTAAAGATGGAGCTCTGGGCAGCTAGGTGACGCAGTGTATAGAGCACCAGCCCTGGAGTCAGGAGGACCTGAGTTCAAGTGTGGCCTCAGACACTTAACACTTACTAGCTGTGTGACCCTGGGCAAGTCACTTAACCCCAATTGCCTTACCCCAAAACAAAAACAAACAAACAAAATTTTTAAAAATATGGAGCTCTGCTTGATATGCCCAACTTCACCCACAGCCCTGGTAATAGGGAGATTTTATGGTGAGTTCCAAGGACAGAAGATGGGAGATGAAGCAGTAGGGAATCTTGGCAGAGATGGAGGTACAGAGAAGGCTAGAGTCGGGAGCCAGAAGAAACCTCAGAGGCCATTTAGTCCAACCCTCTCCCTTGACAGATGAGGAACTAAGAGATCTTAAGTGACTTGCCCAAAGTCCCAAGTCCTTGGATGGCAGAGCCTGCATTAGAACCCAGGTCTCTAAATCCAACACTCTTTCCACAGTGCCACAATGTCTTCCTAGGAGAGCTATAGACCTCCTCTAACCCTAGGTAAAACAGTGGGAGGATTTCCCTTCTCTAGTTGAGTGACTTTCAGCTCCCAGCAGGCTCTCCACAGGAATAGTAAGCACCAAACGCCCTCTACACTTCTTTTAACCAGACCTAAAGGTAAATCCTAATGAGAAAATTACCTCTAACCAAAGCAGATTGGCACCTTTCCCACAACTTAAAGTCTTAGGAAATTGTCTGGGGTCCTTAAAGGTTAAGTGACTTTCCCAGATTCACACAAACAATATCTGTCAGCAGAAGAACTTGAACCCAAGTCTGGCTACCTCTTAAATCTGGCTCCCAAACCACTACGTAATGCTAGTTTTCAGTTTGTAGCATAATAATTATAGTTTGCATTTATATAGCACTTTAAGGTTTACAAAACACATTAGATATATTATCTCATTTGAGCTTCATAAGCCTATGAGGGAGGTGCTATTATTATCCTCATTTTACACAAGAGGAAACTGAGACTGAAAGAGTTTGTGACTTGCCCCAAATCACACAACTATGAAGTTCTGAGGCAAAATTCAAATTCAGGTCTTTCTGACTCCAAGTCAACACTCATCCACTGTGTTACTTTGCTGCTGACATAGATGTCTCAATCATTTTAGAGGGGGTGGCAAAGAGAATGAAAACACAATCAGACCATTTCATATTGTTATTTAACTGAGCAATCATAAAACTAGGTCTCATGAGTTAACATTTGTTCACAAGCAGGGGGATGCTAGTAAATGTTTAACAGTTTTCTGGGGAAATGTAGGCATGGCACATTTTTATATTTAATCTGCATTATTAACATTTTCTCCATAGTTTTCTTAATGTCTAGACAAGCAACAAAATAACAACTCAAGCCCTGGTTTGTATGGTATATAACAACTGGCTCAGGTTCAAGCTGGATCCAGCATATCCCTGCCATATTCTGCTATCAGTTTCAGAGATAGCTGGGCGGGGGGAGTGGGGGGAAGATAGCAGAATGACCACTAGAATAGGTGTTTTGGTTTTTGTGGGGGATTTTTTTGTGGTGGTGGTGGTGGTGGTTTTTTGTCAGGGGTTTTTTGCAGGGCAATGAGGGTTAGGTGACTTGCCCAGGGTCACATACCTAGTAAGCATCAAGTGTCTGAGGCTGGATTTGAACTTAGGTCCTCCTGAATCCAGGGATGGTGCTTTATCCACTGTGTCACCTAGCTGCCCCCTATGGGCACTTAAATTCTAGTCCACATCATAGGTTTAAAGACTTAGAGAGAGAAGGTACCTTAGGGATCATCTAATCCAATCCCCTCCACTCACACACACAATCAATCATTAAGCACCTACTATGTGCCAGTCACTGTGCTAAGCACTTTATAGAATAGGAAACTGAGGCCAATGGAGGTTAAGTGACTTGCACAAAGTCACATAGGCAGTAAGTCAAAGAGCTGAACCCATAGCTCTGCTACCAATTAGCTGAGTGGCTTTGAACAAATCAATCCACCTCTGTTTCCTAATCTCTAAAATGGGAATAACAGTTAAACAACTGCCTACCTCTTGGGGGTAGGAGGAGGATCAAATAGGACTATGTGTGTGGAAGCTCTTTAAAAATTAGAAAATGCTAAGGCATTATAAGTCACTTTCAGTATTTACCCATCATCAGTGGGTGCTTCTCTAGGGTTATCCCAGAAATCCTTAAGACAGAGCTAAATAGTTCTGCTTTCATTACACCCTAGGACAATTTTTGGGGGGTACATGGACTCCTTTGGTACTTTGTACAAAGTTTACAGACCCTTTCTAAGAATAATAGTTTTAAATGTTGAAAATAAAAGTCAAAGGAAATCAATTATATTGAAATACTGTTATCAAAATATATTTTTTAAATCCATTCACAGATCCCAAATTAGGAACCTCTGCCCTAGGGCATCATCCATTATCAAGAGGATTATAAAACTCTCCCCCTCAAAGTCTTAAATTTAATATCTACCACCTCCCCCCTCCCACTCCCACAACTATCTCTTAAACTGAGGATAGCAGAATATTGCAAGGATTTTATTTAAATGTAAAAATATAAGGAGAAGAATTTTATAATCCCTGTGATGATGGATGATGCTTTAGGGCATTCAGATTTGTTTAAATTTAAATGTGTTTAAATTCCTTTCATTTAAAAAGAAATGATAGGGGCAGCTAGGTGGTGTAGTGGATAAAGCACCGGCCCTGGATTCAGGAGTACCTGAGTTCAAATCCGGCCTCAGACACTTGACACTAAATTAGCTGTGTGACCCTGGGCAAGTCACTTAACCCCCATTGCCCTGCAAAAAAAAAAAAAAGAAAGAAAGAAAGAAACGATAGGGGACAGCTAGGTGGCGCAGTGGATAGAGCACTGGCCCTGGAGTCGGGAGTACCTGAGTTCAAATCTGGCCTCGGACACTTGACACTTACTAGCTGTGTGACCCCAGGCAAGTCACTTAACCCCCATTGCCCCACAAAAAAAAAACAAAAACAAAAACAAAAACAAACAAAAAATGATAGATGTCAGATAGGATGTCGGCAGGATTAAATGGGTGAGTAAAAGAATCTAACCACTGATGGTTTGGTGCCAGGCAATCAACCTACCAACAAGTATCAACTGAATGCTTCCTGGGTGCCCTGCACTGCTAGGCTCTGTGGGATATACTTAAGAAACATAACTCTTGGTCTTAACCTTCAAGCAACTTACAGTTTAGGGAAAAGAAGGAAGGGAACAAGGAAGCAAACAAGCTTAAAAGAAGGAAGGAAAGAAGGAAGCAAACAAGCATTTATTAAGTGCCTACTATGCATCAGGCATTGTGCTAAGTGCTTTACAATATTATCTCATTTGATCCTTGCATCAACCCTGGGAGGTAGGTGCTACTAGAGAAGACTAGTACACAGGAAATATTCGATTCGATTCAGTTCAACAATCATTTATTAAATGGCTACTGTATGCCAATCCCTGTGCTAAGTTCTGGGAATATAGACCCTATGGAATAGGGAAATATGGAATAGACCCTTCCCTCAAGGTGCTTACATTATGGAGGGATGGAGAATGGTATGTGATAGGGATTTCAACAATCATTCAGCATTTATTAAACACCTACTATATGCACTGAGATATGGAAGGAGAGCATTCTAGGCATGGGGAATAGTCTGTGCAAAGGTGTGGTGGGAAATGGAGTAATATGTAGAAAGCAGCAAATAATAAGTCAATCTAGTTGGAACTTGAGGGCCAGAGAGAGAGTGTGTCTGTTTAGCTGGCTCTCCAATGGTTCAGCTCAATAGTACCTTGTCAAATGAGATGAGATCATGATGGTGAGAATTGGGAGGGCACTAGGAGGGGCATGGGAGAACATGCTCAACTCTTTCTCTCTCCATCAGATGCTGACAAGTCAGCCTACCTCATGGGGCTGAACTCAGCTGACCTTCTGAAGGGACTGTGCCATCCTCGGGTGAAGGTAGGCAATGAGTACGTCACCAAAGGTCAGAGCGTCCAACAGGTGAACTATTCCATTGGGGCCCTGGCCAAATCTGTCTATGAGAAGATGTTCAACTGGATGGTGGTTCGGATCAATGCTACTCTGGAGACCAAACAGCCACGCCAGTACTTTATTGGTGTCCTCGACATTGCTGGCTTTGAAATCTTTGATGTAAGTTGTGGGGGCTTGGTGGGGGAGACAGGGTGGGGAGGAAGTTTGGTTTAGGAGTGAGTCCTGTAGTGGTGTTGGGCTGGGAGCAGGAAATGATGCATCTCACCTGGACAAGACACACCTTTTAAGCACTAAATCAAGTCCCATCTCTTCCAAGGAGCCTTTGCCAAGTGCTCCAGCCCACATCAATTGCCTCCTTCTCTGAATTCCTATTGTACCAATATTCTACTTTACACTGTTTGGCCTTGATTGATCCTGACTGCTTTTTCTGGCTTTCTAATTGTTTTATATGTTTTATAATTATCTCTAATAGTTGAGGGCTTTATTATATATATTTTTCAGTTATCAAGCATTTATTTTTCTCCCTCCCCAATGAGGGAAAACAAACCCTTGTAACAAATATCTATAATCAAACAGAACAAATGTCCATATTCCTATGTTCAAAAATGTGTGTCTCATTTTGCATATTAGCCCATCTCCTATAGGTCAGAAGGTGCAAGTCATTCTTCATCACTGTTCCTCTGGAGTCATGATTGATCATTGCGTTGATCAGAGTTTTTAAGTCTTTCAAAATCATTCATCTTTACGATATTTGTATTATTGTATAAATTGTTCCCTTTGTTCTGCTCACTACCCTGCATCAGTTCACACAAGTCTTCTCAAGATTCTCTGAAATCATCTTTTTCATTTCTCACAACAGTATTCCATTATAACCATACGCTATTACTTTTTCAGCTCTTCCCCAATTGATAGGGACCCCCCTAGTTTCCAGTGTTTTGCTACTACAAAAAGAGTTGCTGTAAATATTTTTGTACATATAGAAACATTTCCTCTTTCTTTGATTCCTAATTGAATTGTAAAGTCCCTCAGGGCAAGGATCTTCTCTTCTAATCACTGATATGTCCTTCATGGCAATTTCTCAATTCAATTTAATAAAAACCATCCCTTTGCTCTGCTGAAAAGCCAGTGTCTTCCCTGATCCACCTATATGCCATATTCACTGATTGATTGACTCACCTGTCCCACTCTCTCCCTTCTGTCCCCTCCAGTTCAACAGCTTCGAGCAGCTCTGCATCAACTTCACCAATGAGAAACTGCAACAGTTTTTCAATCACCACATGTTTGTGCTGGAGCAGGAGGAGTACAAGAAAGAGGGCATTGAGTGGGAGTTCATTGACTTTGGCATGGACCTACAGGCCTGCATCGACCTCATTGAGAAGGTGCCCAGTCCCTGCTTCCTTGGCCCCCGCCCCCAAACAGCATCATGTCCATGCCAAGACACATAGTCTAAGGACAAGAAGTTAGAATCACAGTATTATGTTCTCTGCCTCCCTTACACCCAGAAAGAGGAATCAATCATAGAAAGAGCCAATGTCTATAACTAGAAATATTTTGTCCTCCTCCCAAACCAAAATGTACTGTCAAAAGGAGGTCCCTTTACTCCCTAATAAGTAGAAACTAAGCACATCTTTAAACATAGATACCTAGGAGGGAAGCCAGATGGCACAGTGGATAGAGCACCGGATTCAGGAGGACCTGAGTTCAAATCCGACCTCAGACACTTGACACTTACTAGCTGTGTGACCCTGGGCAAGTCACTTAACCCCAATTGCCACACAAACACACATACACACACACACAGAGAAAAAGACATAAATATCTAGGTGGTGATCCTACTTAGAAAGAAAGGAAAATAGGAAGCTAGCAGGCATTTTCTTCCTGCTCTGACTCTTTGGGTCTCTCCACTGCCTTTTGCGTTTTCCCCATGAAGACCAGAACCACCTACTGAGTAATCACTACCATTGAGTAAGCAATCCTCAACAGTCTGAATAATTTATCAGGAAGCAGTTATTTCCCTATATGTTGAGATTGAGTAGATGAATCTATAATGTATATGTATTCTATATAGACTTAGAAGTCTCTAGAACACTCTAGCCCTAGCTGAATTAGCACAACTCTCAGATGGATAGGAGCCTACCATATCACCCACTAGTTTATTACTCTTGGGTTGAGGTCTTGAGGCCCTTTCTGCTTCTGGACCCCCAGAATATTCAGGAGCTTCTTCGATAGGAACTTTGCCTATCACGTGAACATTTCATGAAGGAAGAATGTGGAAGAAAGGAAGGAAGAGAGGGAAGGAGGAAGGAAAAAGAGAGAGAGAGAAGAAGAAAGGAAGAAAGGAAGGAAGGAAGGAAAGAAAGAAGGAAAGCACAGGGTTATGGGAGGAAAGTTGCTTTTCTCTAACTCTACTGGGCATGGAATAGATCTCACAGGATCATGGATTTAGGGGTAGAAGAGATCCTGGAGACCATGGAGTCTAATACCCTCATTTTACAGATGAGAAAACTGAGGCCCAGAAAAGTTAAAGGACTTACCCAATCTGATGAAATAATATTGATAGAGCACTCAGCACCGAGTCTGGCACATAGTAGACACTTAACAAATCCCGTTTCCTTTCCCTTCCTAACATCACACAGGTCTTAAGTAGAAAAGCTAGGATTTGAACCCAGGTCCTCTAATGTCTAAATCCAACATTCTCTCCACAGTGTCATGAAATGGGTTTGACCTGAAATCGTGTGTATTTGGGTTAGATATGAGGAATCACTTCCTGAATTCAATCTCATGGACCTAAAAGCTATTCACCCCCACTTTATCTGTTGCCTCACCCTCAGGTCATGAGGTGACTGAAAGAGGCTATGGAAAGCTCCTGTGGGTCAGTAAGAGACCAGATACTCAAATAGAGGATTGGACAAGGGCAGCTAGGTGGCGCAGTGGATAGAGCACCGGCCCTGGATTCAGGAGGACCTGAGTTCAAATCCGCCCTCAGACACTTAACACTTACTAGCTGTGTGACCCTGGGCAAGTCACTTAACCCCAATTGCCTCACTAAAAAAAAAAAAAAAAAAAGTAGCTACATGGGACAGCTAGGTGGCACAGTGGATAGAGCACCGGCCCTGGATTCAGGAGGACCTGAGTTCAAATCCGCCCTCAGACACTTAACACTTACTAGCTGTGTGACCCTGGGCAAGTCACTTAACCCCAATTGCCTCACCAAAAAAAAAAGAGGATTGGACAAACTAACTTCTAGAGGTTCCTTCCTGTCTGGAAAGTCTATGGATCTGCGAGCCCTTGGGAGGAAACTCAGTTATATTCCCTGTCCCCTTCCCCACAGCCCATGGGCATAATGTCCATCCTGGAGGAGGAGTGCATGTTCCCCAAAGCCACTGACACGACCTTCAAGGCCAAACTCTATGACAACCACCTGGGCAAATCCAACAACTTCCAGAAACCCCGAAATATCAAGGGGAAGCCGGAGGCCCACTTCTCCCTGGTCCACTATGCAGGCACCGTAGATTACAACATCATGGGCTGGCTGGAGAAGAACAAGGACCCACTCAACGAGACTGTGGTGGGCCTCTACCAGAAGTCTTCCCTCAAACTGATGGCAACCCTCTTTTCTTCCTATGCTCCTGCCGATGCTGGTAAGGACCCCACTCTAGGCACTGTGCTAAGTGCTACGGGTAGAAAGAAAGGCAAAAAAACCCAGTCCCTGCACTCAAGGAGTATGCAAACAAATAAGTACAAACAAGATTTATACAGGATAAATTGGGGGTAGTCTCGAAGGAAAGGCACAAAGATTAAGGATGATTGGAAAAAAAATTTTGCAGAAGGCAGGACTTTAACTGAGACTTAAAGAAAGCCAGGAGGTAGAGATGAGGAGGGAGAGCCCTCCAGCCATTGGAGACAGTTCTGAGTAGGAAGATGGAGAGATGTGTGACATGTATAAACTATATGGGATTGCTTACCATATCTCAGGGAGGGTGGGAGATGGAGAGAGGGATAGAATTTGGAACTCAAAACTTAAAAGAGATGCTTAAAATTGTTTTAACATGTGATTGGGGGGAAAATAAAATATTATTTAAAAAGAGATGTGTGGGGCAGCTAGGTGGTGCAGTGGATAAAGCACTGGCCCTGGATTCAGCAGGACCTGAGTTCAAATCCAGACTCAGACACTTGACACTTACTAGCTGTGTGACCCTGGGCAAGTCACTTAACCCCCATTGCCCCACAAAACAAAACAAAGAAAAAACAAAAACAAAAAGAGATGTGTGAGAGGAAAAGTAAGGAGTGTCACTTCATCAAAGATAACATGGAGGAAATAAGGTGTAATGAGACTGGAAAAGTAGGAAACAACCAGGTTACAAAGGGCTTTAAGAGCCAAACAGAAGATTTTATAGTTGATCCTGGAGGTGAAGGGGAGTCAGTGGCGTTTATTGAGTAGCAGTGATAGGGTCAGACCTGCACTTTAAAAAGACTTATTTGACCATTGAGAGGACGATGGATTGGAGTGGAAAGGGATGAGACAGAGACACCGAGGCAGGCTAGATTGTAATTGTCCAGGTGTAATGTAACAGGGGCATGTGGCAGGGTGGTTGTAGTGTCAGAGGAGAGAAGGGGGCATATATGAGAGATGGTAAGAAGGTATGGGGGGTGAGAGTCAAGAATAAAGGATGACTCCTAAGTTGCAAGCCTGAGTGACTGGGAGGATGGGAGCAGGCATCCTTGACAGTAAGAGAACTTAGGGCGGAAGGCTTGAGGGGGAAAAGTAATGAGAAAGGAAACATGGGGAGAGAGGGGACTGTGTGGGGTAGAGGTAGAAGGCATGCCTTCCCTCCCCAACTGATTCTTTCCTCTCTCCAATAGCCGATGCCAAAGGCAAAGGAAGCAAGAAAAAGGGTTCTTCCTTCCAGACGGTGTCGGCCCTCCACAGGGTAAGCCACTATGGGTAGAACTGGGAGTACTGAGGGAAAACTTCACCTAGAGGAAAGGGGCCAGAGGGATGTGTTACCTCAAACATGCAAATTCTGCCCAGGAAATAAGCAAACTAAGGGCTGTTAGTCTCGAGTCAACACGGGTAGTTCCAGTGTTGCTGGGGCTGGGCCTCAGGGTGCCCAAGAGATGGCTCCAGTCATTTCTAATAATCCTTGATCACTGCCATCCATCCCCAGGAGAACCTCAACAAGCTAATGGCCAACCTAAAGACCACCCATCCCCACTTTGTGAGATGCCTCATCCCCAATGAGAGGAAAGCTCCTGGTGAGTAGGGGGTGGGGAGGTAGGGAATGCTCTGCATCTATTTACTCAGAAACTTATCCTTCATCCTGTCTTCTGCTGCCCACAGGGGTGATGGACAATCCCTTGGTTATGCACCAGCTACGCTGTAATGGAGTGCTTGAGGGGATCCGAATCTGCAGGAAGGGCTTCCCCAACCGTATCCTCTATGGGGACTTCCGACAGAGGTGGGTGAGGGCCCCCAGGGAAGATATTTGGGTCCAGAGGGTGGAGTAGGTCAGAGGAGGGGAGGGTTGGTGGTAGAAGATCTTGTTCCCATTTAATCAAGAACCACACAGACAGTGAGGTGAGCATCCCTACCTCTCCCATCAGGTATCGGATTCTGAACCCAGCGGCCATCCCTGAGGGCCAGTTCATCGACAGCAGGAAGGGGGCAGAAAAGCTGCTTAGCTCCCTGGACATTGACCACAACCAGTACAAGTTTGGCCACACCAAGGTGAGGGAGGCAGAACCATAGAGCAGAGGGCTCACTGAGAATTTGTAGGGACTCCCTAAGGGAAGAGGGTCTGAGGCCACAGCAAGAAGAGCAGAGGGAGGAAGAGATCCATCTTGTCCTTTACTACCTATTATGGTTTCTTCCTCCTACCCTTCTCACCTCCAACTGCCTTTTCTCTCTTTTCCTCACCTCCAGAAATCAGAATCCTCTCTCTCTGGGAGGATGGCTCCTAGTTCATGCTCCAATGTTGGGGGTAGAGTGGGGGAATCCCAGAAAAGGGGAAATCTAGGTTCCATCCCACAACTCAGAAATCACAGCTCCTTCTGTAATGAAATCTCCCAGCTCCACCTATCTTCCTCCCCCAAGTCTCTCCTGGGAGGATTGTGATAACTTCCCAGTGAAGATAATCCTTACTCCTTCCTCATCCGCAATATGTGAACCTTCTCTCCAGGTGTTTTTCAAGGCTGGGCTGTTGGGGCTGCTGGAGGAGATGAGAGATGAGAGACTGTCCCGCATCATCACCCGGATTCAGGCTCAGGCCCGGGGCCAGCTGATGAGGATTGAGTTCAAGAAAATCGTGGAACGAAGGTGAGAAAGAAAAGAAGGCAGGGCAAGAGTTAAGAGAGTCATTGGGGAAGGACTGAAGCAGGGGTCCTGATAAGTTGTGTAAATAGAACTGAAGTTATATGACCACTAGATGGTTTAGTAAAGACAGAGTGCTAGAGTTAGCATCAGGAAGAATTGGGTTCTAATATGTCTCTGATACTCAATAGCCCCAGGTAAGTCACTTAACTTCTCACTGACTCTGTTTCTTTCTTTCTTTTTTTTTTTTTTTTGGTGAGGCAATTGGGGTTAAGTGACTTGCCCAGGGTCACACAGCTAGTAAGTATCAAGGGTCTGAGGCCGAATTTGAACTCAGGTACTCCTGAATCCAAGGCCGGTGCTCTATCCACTGCACCACCTAGCTGCCCCCGACTCTGTTTCTTCATGTGTAAAATGGAGATTATAATAGCACCTACCTTCTAGGGTTATTGTGAGATAACCCACGTAAAGTACTTTGTAGATGTTAATGCACCATATAAATGCCGCCCATTGATGGACTTGGGATTCTATGGGTTAGTCATGAACCCTAGAACTACCAAGGACATTGGGAGTCATAGTTATTAGGAAGTGATCAACACCTGGCTCCTTTATGGTTCCATCCTGATACCCCTCTCTGTCAGCAGTTATCAATGAGGCACATTGTTTTAATGCTACTGAGATAGGAGAAGTTTCAGTACAAAGTCTGCAGGGCAAGGGGTGGCGATAGCCTGTGATACTGAGAGGAAGTACACTATAGTGGGTAGAGGGCTGGACTTTGAGTCAGGAGAGAACTGGCTTCAAATCCCATCACTAACATTGATTAGCTGTGTGACCATAGGTAAATCACTTACCCTCTCTGAGACTCAGTTTCCTTCTTTGTAAAATGAGGATAATGACACCTGAGATACCTATTTTATAGAGGTATTGTAAGGCTCAAATGAGATAACATATGGAAAACAATTTGCAAATTCATGGCCCCATGTAAATCTCAGTTATTATTGACAGAGATCTCCCCCTTTCTATGAAAATGTCAATCAGCAAACATTTATTAAGTAACTGCCTTATGCCTAGCACTGTTCTGGGTCTTCTATGGGATACAAAGGGAAAAAGAGAATGTGCTACTGCCTTTGAGGAATTTACAGTCTTCCTTCCCTCTCAAGGTAGGAGGTCTCTTGAGACTTAGTGGAAGGTGGAGGCTAGTTCATGATGAGATTGAAGGACAAAATAAATGGGTTCTTGGCATTTCTTCCCCTTACATTGACTTTTCTCTCTTAGGGATGCCCTCCTGGTGATTCAGTGGAATATCCGGGCCTTCATGGGGGTCAAGAATTGGCCCTGGATGAAGCTCTACTTTAAGATTAAGCCTCTCCTGAAGAGCGCAGAGACAGAGAAGGAAATGGCCAACATGAAGGAAGAATTTGGACGCATCAAAGATGCCCTGGAGAAGTCAGATGCTCGACGCAAGGAACTGGAGGAAAAGATGGTGTCCCTGCTTCAGGAGAAGAATGACCTGCAGCTACAAGTCCAGGCAGTAAGACCACTTTGACCTCCTTGATCTTCTGTCAGATGTATAATATGCATCACCATCAGTCCTATGGAATCACAGCTGGTCATTGCATTGATCAGAGTTTTCAAGTCTTGTTTTTCTTTATAATCTCATTATTATTGCATAAATTATTCTCCTAGCTCTGTTCACTTCACCCTGCATCAGTTCATTCAGGTCTTCCCAGGCTTTTCTGAAACTGTCCGTGATGGATTTTCTTATGGCAAAATGATAATCCATTATACGCATATACTATAATTTGTTTGGCCGTTGCCAGGCAAATGGATTCCCTCTTCAGTCTCTTATTTTCTCTATCCTCTGCTCCCAGGAGCAAGATAACCTCAATGATGCAGAAGAGCGCTGTGACCAGCTGATCAAAAACAAGATCCAGCTGGAGGCCAAGGTGAAGGAGCAAACAGAGCGCCTGGAGGATGAGGAGGAGATGAATGCTGAGCTCACCGCCAAGAAGCGAAAGCTGGAGGATGAGTGCTCAGAGCTCAAGAAGGACATAGATGACCTGGAGCTGACCCTGGCCAAAGTGGAGAAGGAGAAGCATGCAACAGAGAACAAGGTGAGCAAAGGGATCCCTTCTAGTCCTATCCCAAAACCTCTGTGGGACTCCCAAGCCATGCTGGCCTCTGCCATAAGGCCAGGACACTAGTAACACCCACGATCAAATATGCCTTTCCCCCTGCAGTCTATGAGGTTACTGTGAGCCCTGATGTTGCACTTTACAAAGTCTCTTTGTGGAAAATACTTGGAATTAGTTAACTGGTTTGGGTCTGCCAACCTTTGACCAAGATGGTGGATGGGGAATGTGGTTCTTATCCCACAGGTGAAAAACCTGACCGAGGAGATGGCTGGGCTGGATGAGATCATTGCCAAGCTGACTAAGGAGAAGAAGGCCCTGCAAGAGGCCCACCAGCAAGCACTGGATGACCTGCAGGCTGAGGAAGACAAGGTCAACACATTGACCAAGTCTAAGGTCAAACTGGAGCAGCAAGTAGATGATGTGAGTATCTTCGACCTGATCCCCTTATGTCACAGAGCTAGTTCTTTCCAGGAGACTCCCATGGTCCAATGGAACCCACTTGCTCTAAGAGGGCAGGGGCTATCCCCTTTCATTCCGTGAATGACATTGGGCATGTCATCCAATCTCCTTGGGCCTTTGGATTAGATGACCCCTAAAATCCCTTCCATGTTGAGATCTAGTGGATCCTATGATCTCTGACACCTTGCACACTAACATTCACATAGAAGGATCCTAATAAGTATTTGTTAAATTGAATTAAATAAAATCCACTGATCTTATTCCTGAGGTGACTGGAACCTCTAAATTATCATCTGAGATCCTTCTTCAGACTTCGTCCCTATTTCCCTTGTCCACTTGACTTTAGGTCCCACATGCTTAAGGACAGGAGTCCCATGAACTTTGGGTCAAGAGTTAAGGTGGAGAGGAGAGGATTCTGGATCTTATCTGGAATAGTCTGTCTCTCTAACTATGTCTGTCTCTCTGTCTCTCTATCAGCTGGAAGGATCCCTGGAACAGGAGAAAAAGGTCCGGATGGACCTGGAGCGGGCAAAGAGGAAGCTGGAAGGAGACTTGAAGCTAACTCAAGAGAGCATCATGGACCTGGAGAATGACAAGCAGCAGCTAGAGGAAAAGCTCAAGAAGTATGAGCCCATGGTGGAAAGGAGGGAGGGAGATCTGTGCATCGGTCAGAGGGTACTTCAGAAGAACAGAACACCCAACCTCCATTGTGCCTCTATTCTGTCAGGGGCATCAGGGAATGACTGATATAACCCCTTCTACAGGGCAGATTTATCCCAGGCATTCCCCCACTCCCCATCCACACTCCCTAGAAAAGCAGGAATTGATCATTTATCTGGGGGGGGGAGGGGGGGGACCTGGGCAATCCCAGTGTACTAGAGCAAGGGAAGAAAAGAGGCAGAAATGAAGGAGGGGGGATGCCCACTATTCACTAACTACCTCTATTCCAGGAAAGAGTTTGACATAAATCAGCTGAACAGCAAAATTGAGGATGAGCAGGCTGTGGCTCTCCAGCTACAGAAGAAACTAAAGGAAAACCAGGTAATTGTCTAGACAGCTAGGTTGAGAGCATTGTGGGGAACTGAAGGTTTTGAACACCTCAGAGTAGACACCTGGGCCATTCTAAGATGTAGGCTCAAGTTCTATCATCTAATAGAGCAGCTAGGTGGCTTGATGGATAGAGTAATGGGGCCTGGGGGCAGGAAGACTTGTGTTCAAATCCAGCCTGGGACACTTACTGCGTGACCCCAGGCAAGTCACTTAACCCTGTTTGATAACCCTGTAAAATAAGCTGGAGAAGAAAATGGTATCTTAGCCAAGAAAACCCCAAATGGGATCACAAAGAGGGAGACACAACTGAAAATGACTAAACAACAACAACAAACTCTATCATCTAAAGGCAGAAGAATCTCAGAGGGCAATCTAATCTTACAGATGAGGCCCATGGAGGTTATATGACTTAACCAAGGTCATAGAGGTAGTAAGTGTCAGATTGGGGATTTAAGTGAGGTTTTACCTACAACTCTAGAGCTAGGGCTCTTTCTGCTATACCACAGGGCCTCCTCTCCTTGAGCAACCTCAAAGTTAACTAACAAGGACACTCAATCACTTTACCCTGAGGATTTAGTGACTCTAGAATGACAATTATTTCTCAGATGAGACTAGTTTTCTAGAACAGCTTCAAGTTGGGCTACTCTGGATGCAGAGTGGGAAATGTCTTCTAACAATTAGCTACTTTTTTTTCTGGGATAAAAAGTGGTGTTGGTCTCTTCTTCCTGGTCCTTTTGCTCTAAAGCAAATGATGGAGAAAGCCCCTCCCTTACTCCCCTCTCCCTTCGATCCACTTTCTTTCTATACAAAGGAGCAGACTATCACAAAGAAAGGTAGGCAGTCTCAGGATCTCTCTTTAAGACAATACTAACTTCATAACCTTTAACAAGAATGAAAAGTCAGATAATATTCAAAGCAAGAAGTAAGAACTTACATGGAACCCTTAGTATTTAACAAAATAGAACCAAAGGAATTCATAAGCATGAGAAAAACAAGTAGATTTTCAATGTGTCCCTTTCCAGGTCTGCCTGAAGCTTTGTTACCTCTGGCTTTATTTTCTTTGCCCCACCCCCCAAAAAAATAGGGTTATAGTCGGCATATTTGTAGTTCAGGTGTTGCTGGTCTGCCATCGCAACATTTTGTGCTTCCTTATGTGTAGCAATATCTTTGTATAGGGAAAATATCTGACATCTCATGTACAATTCACCACCTCCCTGAGGCAACTCCTCCCTCCAGAGCACTCACTCACCCAAGGGCAGTCTCAGCTGTCCACAGACAGAGATTCTGCCATCCTCCTGCTGTGGACTCTGTTGACTCAGCCAGGATTCAATTGATTTGGCAAACATTTACTAAGTACCTACTGTTTGGGTGTCATCATGCAGGACACACTTTGCTCATAGTAGGACCCCAATTGCCTCACCAAAAAAACCAACAAAAACAACAACTCATTTTGTCCTTATCTGGGTATAGCTCTGACGTGAGGTAGCTTGGCATTGTAGGGAAAAAACTGGGAATTAGAGCGCTAGGGCAAAGACCTGAGTATAACAACAGTAACAACAACGTTTGCATTTATACAGCACCTTAAGATCTGCAAAATAATTTGCATAATAATAACAGCTAACATTTATATGGTGCTTACTATGTGCTAAGAACTGTTCTAAACACTTTACAATTATTTTCTCATTTGATCCTCACAACAACCCTTTATTCTATTATGATTTCCATTGTACAGTTGAGGAAACTGAGGCAGGCAGAGGTTAAATGACTTTGCCCAGGGTCACACAGCTTGTAAGCATCCGAGGCTAGATTTGAACTCAGCCCTGGCCCAGAGCTCTATCCACTGAGTCACCTAACATTATCTCATCTTATCCTCACAACAACCCTCTGAGGTAGATGTTTTTACTATTCCCCTTTTTGGGAAGCAGGGCAATGAGGGGTAAGTGACTTGCCCAGGGTCATACAGCTAATGAGTGTCAAGTGTAAGAGGTTGAATTTGAACTCAGGTCCTCCTCAATTCAGGGCCAGTGCTTTATCCACTGCGCCACCTAGTTGCCCCATTTACTATTTCCATTTTACAAATCAGGAAACTGGGGCTGACAAAGGGAAAGTTACTTGCCCAAGATTACTCTATCCATGTTAGCACCTAGTGGCCTCCAGCCTTGTTGC
The DNA here is from genome assembly GCF_019393635.1 of Dromiciops gliroides. Classification (NCBI taxonomy): domain Eukaryota; kingdom Metazoa; phylum Chordata; class Mammalia; order Microbiotheria; family Microbiotheriidae; genus Dromiciops; species Dromiciops gliroides. Next base: position 175,905,307 of record NC_057862.1, read on the forward strand.
TGCTATTTCCTGACTAGATGCCCTTGGGCAAGTTATATAACCTCTAATTTCTGTCGCCATACAAATGTTAATATGGAATGTCCAAAAAGCATTAGTGCTGTTTAAGTTTTAATAGCTTTAAACTGCACCAAGACTTTTCGGACACTCTGTATTTGTCCTACCATAGGACTGCTAACTTATTCAGTGGAATAATGTTAGTAAAACACTTTAGGGGCAGCTAGGTGGCACAGTGGATAGAGCACCGGCCCTGGAGTCAGGAGTACCTGAGTTCAAATCCGGCCTCAGACACTTGACACTTACTAGCTGTGTGACCCTGGGCAAGTCACTTAACCCCCATTGCCTCACTAAAAAAAAAAAACCAAACAGACAAAAAAAACCACTTTAGCCAGACAACACTGCATAAAGGTCAGCTATTATTATCTTCCACTCAAGTCCTATTGGACACTCCATCATGGTATAGAGGTATGACCCTCAGTACTGGAAGACTGTGGCAGCAGAGCACTGGTTCCAGTGGGTCCAATCAAGCAAGAAAGGCTTTGAGCATTGGCCCAGCAGCAAGCTGTGGCTGGCGTTCAGGGACCAGGATGGCTAAGTTTAGAGAGAGACTTAGCTATCACCAGCAAGTTGGCTACCAAGTGCTGGTTGTTTCTGACTGAAGCAAGTCTTGAGACTTGCTGAAGCATGTTTGGGGACAGGAGGTTGGAGAGGGTTTGGATCTGCTTCTAGGAAGAGAATCACCACCCTGATGAAATTCCAGGTTTTTTGGTTGTAGTGTTGAATGATGATGATGCAAGTTGGAAGGTAGATTTTGGAAGAGGGCATGGAGAACCTATTCTCCCCTTAGCACCCAAGGAAGCACCTAGAATGTGCCAGGCACCTAAGTACTTTAAAAATATTATCCCATTTGATCTTCAAAACAACCACAGGAAGTAGATGCTATTGGTATCTCCATTTTACAGTTGAGGAAACTAAGATAAAGTGACTTGCCCAGAGTCACAAAACTACTGTGTCAAAGGTGTGACCTGAACTCAGAGAACTCAGATCTTTGAACTCAGGTCTTCTTATTTCCACAGCAAGGGCTCTATCCACTGCACTACCTGGATGCCTCAAAGGGCTACCCAAGAGGGTACATTGCCAACAATCTTTCAGGACTCAGTACAAGCATTTCCACTGAGTGCTAGTGTAATGAAAACAAATGTCTCAGGCTTTTGCTCAAGTTCCTAGATCTCTCTCCTGGGAAACCCAGTTCTATTTTAAATGAAATCATAAGATCATAAGACATAGAGTTGGAAGGGACCTTAAAGATCCGTTCCATTAAAAGAAAATAATAATGGCTAGCATTTATATGCACTTTTAAGGTTTGCAAAGAACTTTACAAACATAATCTCATTTTTACCCTCACAACAATCCTGAGATAGATGCCAATATTATCCCCATTTTACAAATGGGAAAACGGAGGCAGTCATAGGTTGAGTGACTTGCCTAGGGTCACACAACCAGGAAGTATCTGTTTGTCCTCACTCCAGGCCCAGCACTTGGTCCACTGAGCTACCTCGCTGCCCGATTTGGGGGGGGGGGGGGGGCGGGGCAATGAGGGTTAAGTGACTTGCCATGGGTCACACAGCTAGTGTCAAGTGTTTGAGGCCAGATTTGAATTTAGGTCCTCTTGAATGCAGGGCCAGTGCTTTATCCACTGCGCCACTTAGCTGCCCCCCTTTTTATTTTTTTTTCAGTTGCCTGATTTTTTAAAATGAATTAAGTGCCTATTATGTTCCAGGTACTATACCAAGTGCTAAGGCTATAAATATGAAAATGAAACACACCATTAAGAAGCTGGATTCCACTGATCATCTATCTAATCTAATCTCCCCTTTCTGCCCCATATTACAGATGAGAAAACTGAGGCCCAGAAAGGGGAAATGACTGACCCAGTCACATGGTCATAAATAGGCTAATTTTTATTTGAACCCAGGCCTTTGGGCCCTGGTTCCACTGCTATTTCTACTATCCCTCACTACCTGTCCCATTTGCATGTCTCCATCTGTGCTTCATTGACTGGTTGTTGTTGGGGGTTTTTTTCTGGAATGGAAAAAAGATCTTTGTTTGTGTCTCCTCCCTTTGCTACAATAGTTTGAATGTTTTCAGTCCTTTAAAGTTTACAAAAGCCTGTCCTCACAGCTCTGAGGTAGGCTGTGCCAGTATCATTGTCATTATCCCCTTTGTATTGACAAGAAAACTGAGGTTGGGAGAACTGAAATGCCTTGGCTACAGTTGCAAAACCTTGTGAGTATGAGAACCTGAACTTGATCCCAGATTGTTTATCTTCAAGAGCAAGGCTCTTTCTGTTTTGCTGTGCTGTCTCCCATTGGAAGAAATAGTTTCCATCACTTGCTCTATGCTGTAGAACAAAAGCATTCTCTTTTCATTTCAGTTGAGATGCTCCCCTCTACTGGGAAGTGGGAAGAGTGACTCTCCTCTCCTGCTACTGGTTTCTAGGGCATTGAAAATAAATATATGGGGGGGGGGGGAAGTAGCTAGGTGGCGCAGTGGATAGGAAGACCTGAGTTCAAATCTGGCCTCAGACACTTGACACTTACTAGCTGTGCGACCTTGGGCAAGTCACTTAACCCTCATTGCCCCTGAAAAAACAAACAAACAAACAAACAAAAAGTTAGCTATACTCCTAGGACTCAACATTAGGCAATAAATACAGTAAAGCCTCAAATAACCAGTAAGCTCAAGGCATTGGAGGCTGGGAGGGAGTCAATGGTTAATTGCATTTTCTGGTTACTTGAGGATAAACAGAAGCCACTTTTTGTTTCTGTCGTTTCCATGCAAATCTACATAGAATGTACAAGTCCATTTTCCTGTCCTAGGAAGCAGAATATAATGAATCTTGTGGAAATTTTCTCTGGTGACTCAGATATTACACTGCCTCAGAGTCATCTCTCAGCACAATTTCTCATAGTCCTATACTATAGTTGTAAAAGGTTGGGTTGAAGCTATTCCAAGTCAAGGATTTGTCCTAAAAGTATTACTTTGTTTTTATTTAAGTCTTTGCTATTTTTTCTTGTTGTTTGATCATTTTCCCTAAAAGTGGAGGGCAAAGGGGCGGGGGGAATCGATCATTGAAATTTGGCATTAAAATAAGAGCCACTAGCTTCCTCTGAATTCCAGCTGGCAAGGATGCCATTTTCCAGTAATTTAGAGTCTAGGTCATGGTGTTGCAAAGAGACCATCTCTCAGGAGCCTTGGATTCATATGCCAGTTCTGATACTGTGCAGTCATGGGCAAGTTGCTTTACCTCTATGAGCCTCAATTTTGTTATCTGTAAAATGGGCACAATCATATCTGTACCATCTGCTTCCTAGGGTTGTTGGGGGAGGGGAAAAAGAGATTTGTAAACCTAAAAGTGCTATATAAATGTGAATGTGTTTTCTTTTTTCTTTTCTTGCTGGTTCTAATATAGATAGGAGATTGCCAATATTACCTAGATCAGGGCTTCTTAAACTTTTTCTGCTCATGACCCCTTTTCACCCCCCCAAAATTATATTCCACCCTAGGTATATAAAATAGGGATACATAACCTTTTACTGTTGGCAAATTTTTCACAACCCCCACATTCAGTTACACAACCTCATATGGGGTCTCTTGAGAAGCTAGGATCTAGATGAGATTGGGTTCCATCGTGTCCCTTCTGTTCTAGTGTTAGTGTCATGTTGGTGAAAGCCATAATGTCTAAAGATTTTTTCCTTTCTTTTCTTTTATCTTTTTTTGTTTTTTCCCATGGCCTTCTTTTCTAACATTGACAGATCCATTTTTCTGGCCCCTTTCTAATTCAGTGAGCCTTGAGGTCCTTAAGTTAGCTTTTGACCAAAGTCATTTCCTTTCCTCTCTTCTCAACTAGACTACAGACTTCTCCCTTTGAAGACAACATGTAGGTCTTCATTATTCAAATTCTCTTCTCTCTGACACCCAGGCTCGAATCGAGGAGCTGGAGGAGGAGCTGGAAGCAGAGAGGACAGCCCGAGCCAAGGTGGAGAAGCTGCGCTCAGACCTGTCCAGGGAACTGGAGGAGATCAGTGAGAGGCTGGAGGAGGCCGGCGGGGCCACATCCGTCCAGATCGAGATGAACAAGAAGAGGGAGGCTGAGTTCCAGAAGATACGCAGGGACCTGGAAGAGGCGACGCTGCAGCATGAGGCCACAGCAGCCGCCCTGCGCAAGAAGCACGCAGACAGTGTGGCTGAGCTGGGAGAGCAGATTGACAACCTGCAGAGGGTCAAGCAGAAGCTGGAGAAGGAGAAGAGTGAGTTCAAGCTGGAGCTGGATGATGTCACCTCCAACATGGAGCAGATCATCAAGGCCAAGGTGAAGAGGAGGAAGAGAGAGAGAGACAAAGATGAGGGGTGGGGGCCATGGGGGGTAGAGAGAAAGAGAGAGAGAGAGACAGAGAGAGACAGAGAAAGAGAATGAGAGAGAGAGAGAGAGAGAGAGAGAGAGAGAGAGAGAGAGAGAGAGAGAGAGAGAGAGATTAGTTAGTTTTGGGCTTTGTAACTTCAGTGCCTAGCACAGTATCCTGTCCAATAGACCTGAGACTTTTATCCATCTTAGAACTTCCCTCTACCCTGTGTGACCCTGGGCAAGTCACTTAACCCTCATTGCCCACCAGAAAAAAAAAAAAGAAAAGAACTTCCCTCTACCAATGCAGATTGTCTGCTATTCTGTAATTTACAGAGCTGCCCTGGCCCATTGAGAAGTTAAATGATTTGTCCTGGATCATTCATCTGATGTAGGGGGGTAAAATTTGAACCCAAGTCTTCCTTACTCCAAGCATTGTACTCTCTCCACCATGACTTGAGGACTCTCCTCTTGTACCTAGTAAATTCTTGCTAAATGGTTGATGAATTGAATTCAAGTGGACTTATTTCCCCACATTTCTCTCATTTTAACCTGTGACCCTTTCTTCTCTCTCTTTGTTCAGTTCTTTCTCAGCAGCTAGATTATCCTACTTGGTTCCCTCCATCCTTAAACTCCTGTCACATATGTTCACTGGTCCTTCCTTTCTCCTCATTATCCATAGGCAAACCTGGAGAAAGTGTCCCGGACTCTGGAGGACCAGGCAAATGAGTACCGGATAAAACTGGAAGAGTCACAACGTTCCCTCAATGACTTTACCACCCAGCGAGCGAAATTACAGACAGAGAATGGTGAGCACTCTTCCCTTAGGGCCTTCTCTGCCAGTCTTTTCACATGATTTCCCACCTCCCCCTGGCCCTAAACTTCCCTCTGTTAGGATTACCAGCTAAGGCCCAGTGCATACCTCACCTACAAGAATCTTCATTCTTTCTGCTCTAGGTGAGCTGACTCGTCAGTTAGAGGAGAAAGAAGCATTGATCTCCCAGCTGACCAGGGGAAAGCTCTCCTATACACAGCAAATGGAGGACCTTAAGAGACAGCTGGAAGAGGAGGCCAAAGTAAGTTCAGGGTGGGAAGAGGACTTGGACATACACACACGTCTGGTGTTGGCCAGGAGAGAATGAGCCTGGGAGACTAGGTAGTATAAACAAAAAGCATGTGCACACACACACACACACACACACACACACACACACACAGAATCAGGGGACCTTATATTCTAGTTCTAGCCCTAGTAGCTGTTAACTGTGTGACATTGGACCTTACATATATAGGCATTTTACAGTTCATGAAGCACTTTCATATACATTATCTCATTTGCTCTTCACCAAAAGCCTGTCACATAGGCAATGAGTTTCCACATCTGACTGATGGGAAACTGAAGGCCAAGAAGGATGAAGTGACCTATTTAAAGTTATACAGCCAATAAGTGGCAGAGCCAGGATTGGAATCCAAGTCTTCTTACACTCTTGGTAGGAAGATGACATCACAGGAAAAGCACCTAACTTGGAGTTAAAAGCCCTGGTTTTTAATCTACTCCTCACCGACTATGTGATCTTGAACAAATAATTTTTCCTCTGTTTCCTCACATATAAAATATGGGAGTTCAGAGAAATGCTCTCCAAGATCTCTGCCAGTTCTAAAATTCTCTGTCTCTATGTAACTCAGGCTAGGAGGAGAGTTTACGAATTAGGACAGAACTTGGAGGATGGTCATGTTCTTCCCTACCAGAGAAGGTAATCAGGATCTTCCTGTCACTCCCCTCCTCTGCTTTCCCACAGGCAAAGAATGCCCTGGCACATGCCCTGCAGTCAGCCCGCCATGACTGTGACCTCCTGAGGGAGCAGTATGAGGAGGAAACTGAGGCCAAGGCCGAGCTCCAGCGTGTCCTGTCCAAGGCCAACTCAGAGGTGGCGCAGTGGAGGACCAAGTATGAGACGGACGCCATCCAGAGGACTGAAGAGCTAGAGGAGGCCAAGTGAGTCCTTAGGACCTCTCCTAACTCCACTACTCTGGTCACCAAATTCCGTTCAGCTCTGGACCCCAGGGTTCCCAGCAAATGAAACTGCAGTGAGTGATGCGGATGGGGAGTAAGGAGAACTATAGATGGGTGATTCTGAGAAAATAGACTGGAGGTCAGTGCTGGGAAGCCCCAGGCCAAAGCTGGACGTGTCAGTTATATCCCTGCTATGGCCCACAAACTAAGTCCTTCCCAGTCCTTCCAAGTGAATTCACCTTCCAGCTCAAGAAAAAAGTCACAAACATCCCAACTTATAGCAGTGAGAAGAGTGTCTAATTGGGAAGGAGGAGGACAAGATGGGAGGCAATTACAGAATAAAAGGGAAGAAGAAGAAAGGGAAAATAATAATGGAATTCTTTAAAGGAGGGAAAGGAGGGGGGGTGTCCTCTGGAGCCCTCTCAACCAGGTAAAGGGAACCTAGCCCCAACCATCTGCCCCTCCCCCCTTGGCTGGCTATAGCCCACTTCCTGTGACAGGCGAGCTTTTGGCCCGGGTTATACCTGATGCATGTGTATAAGACGAGCAAAAAGCTTGTTGGTCGGAGGACCCATCATCGGCCTTGGTAAGTACCCTGGGGGAGGGGCTGGAATTAAGGTCACTCCAGTCCTAGTGTTGGTCCTGGGCACTTGATCCCTCTAGAATGGAATGGTTCTAGAATATGGTCTTCATGTATCTGCTGTGTATTCTAGGTTGTAGAAAAATGGCTTAGTTCCCTTAGATGACCTTGTAGCTCTTGTAGTTTCCCCAGGGGCTCATGCTGCTTCTTTTTGTTTATGGTTTTTTTTGTTGGTTTTTTGGGTTTTTTAGTGAGGCAATTGGGGTTAAGTGACTTGCCCAGGGTCACACAGCTAGTTAAGTCTTAAGTGTCTGAGGCTGGATTTGAACTCAGGTACTCCTGACTCCAGGTCCGGTGCTCTATCCACTGTGCCACCTAGCTACCCCCTCATGCTGCTTCTTCACAGATTTATTGCCACTCTTTCCCCTTCTTCCTCCCCCAGGAAGAAGCTGGCCCAGAGGCTGCAGGATGCAGAGGAGGCCGTGGAGGCCGTGAATGCCAAGTGTTCATCCCTGGAGAAGACCAAGCACCGACTGCAGAACGAAATCGAGGACCTGATGGTGGATGTGGAGCGGTCCAATGCTGCCGCTGCTGCCCTGGACAAGAAACAGAGGAACTTTGACAAGGTGGGGATGGGATGGAGAGGGACTGCCACAGGGTCATTGCTTTAGCACTTGAAGGGATGTTAAAGGACATTCAGGACAGTGCCTTCATCCTCTAGGTGAGGAAATTAACTTGCCCAGTGTCATGCAGGTATCAAGTGGGGAACCCAGGGTTCAGTTCCAGGTGCTATGAGTCCAAATCCAGTCCTTTTTACTGGGTGGGCCTTGCTCCCCATGAAGAAGGGAAGAAAGACAAGGGGGTGGGATCTCCACAATGGGGCTAGAGCAAGAGGCAGGGGAACAGAAGAAAGAGGAAACTAGATAAGAGTAGAAGGGGCCAAAGAAGACCATAGAGAAGCTTAGGGATGCCCAGGGGGAAGAGCCCAGGCATGGAAGAGGAGGCAGAGAGAGAGATTTGGGGAGAGGAAGCCAAGGGGATGGGGAGATGGGAGGCTAGGAGGGGCAAGGAAGGGAAGGAGGTAGAAGGAGAAGTGGGCCAGGGAGTGAGTCTGGAAGGAGACCCCAAGAATGCAGCTGAGGGGAGTGGAGCCTGGAGACTTTGCTGAGTCAGCTGGTCCCCATCCTTGGCCCTTAACAAGATTCAGAGAAACTTGGACAAGGTGTGGGAGAAAAGGATGGGGAAAAGGGACTAGGTAAGAAGGATGAGGATTAAAGATGGAGAATCCAAGTAGAGAGATGGAGGGAGAGGAAAAAAGAAGAAAGGGCAAGAAGGAGAAGGAATATGGCAGAAGAACAAGGTGTGAAAGAGAAAGATAGCACTAGAGGGGCAAATGGAAGGGGGTAATTAGCAGTAAAAGGACCAGGAGAAGCTCTCCTGGGGGTGAAGGAGACAGTGCCGTGGCTGGAAATAGAAGCCACAGATCATGGCGCCTCTAGCCCAGAACCCTGGGGGTGGAGCTGCTGGAAGAGCAGAGAGCCAGCCCTGGGAAGCTGTGGGGAGTGATCTGCTCCCTGTTTTTGCCTAGATCCTTGCCGAGTGGAAGCAGAAATATGAGGAGTCTCAGTCAGAGCTGGAGTCATCCCAGAAGGAGGCGCGTTCCCTCAGCACCGAGCTCTTCAAGCTCAAGAACGCCTACGAGGAATCCCTGGAGCATCTGGAGACCTTCAAGAGGGAAAACAAGAACCTCCAAGGTGAGTCAGGGAGGGCTCAGGGTAAAAGAAGGAGGCAGCGGCAGCCGGGGTAAACACTGGGGAAGGGCAGGGGTGTGATGGAGAGACCACTATCCCTGAGGTTCTCCCATCTCTCCCCTCACTCAGAGGAGATCTCAGACCTGACAGAGCAACTGGGAGAAGGGGGAAAGAATGTCCATGAGCTGGAGAAGATCCGAAAGCAGCTGGAAGTTGAGAAATTGGAGCTTCAGTCAGCTTTGGAGGAAGCGGAGGTGAGAGAGAGGCCAGCTTCTTCTGCTTTCTATCTCTTCCTCCTATCCCCCTCCAACCCCAGCCCCATACCCAAGGTTGAATAGAAGCCATTTCAGGCTAACTGCTTGATCATCTTTGGTAAATTCTATCTCCTCCGTGGGAGCAGCTAGGTGGCACAATAAATAAATTACAGGCCCTGGATTCAGGAGGACCTGAGTTCAAATGGACCTCAGACACTTGGCACGTACTAGCTGTGTGACCTTAGGCAAGTCACTTAACCCTCATTGCCCTAATAAAATAAAATAAAAATAAAAATCTATCTCCTCCTTTGGCTCCAGTCTGGGAAGGCTCTCTCCCTTCCTCTCAGATTCCATGTGCTTATTACTGTACTTTTTGTTTATTCATTCATTCATTCATTCATTCATTCATTCATTCATTCATTTATTTATTTTTGCGGGGCAATGAGGGTTAAGTGACTTGCCCAGGGTCACACAGCTAGTACATGTCAAGTATCTGAAGCCGGATTTGAACTCAGGTACTCCTGAATCCAGGGCTGGTGCTTATCCACTGCATCACCTAGCTGCCCCTTTATTACTGTACTTTAAGGAAAAACATTTCCTTGCAAGTTTCCCCATGTCTCACCTTCCTCAGGGATGCTCTGGGACAGTTATGCCCAGGTATCATATTGTATATGGTTGCCTCTAAGGAAAAGTTGACAGACTTGCCATAAGGAAAACACTATGAGCTGGGTCCAGGTGGTGATTTTTTTTTTAATTTCTATCAGGGGCATAATGAAGAACAACTCGCTTCATGTAATGATGGGTGGTTACAAGACACTTCACAGGTGTATTCCCATTTGACAGTCATGATATCCCCTATGAAGTAGATTGCATTGGGTTTTTTTGATTTGTTTGTTTTTTGTTTTGTTTTTTGGTGAGGCAATTGGGATTAAGTGACTTGCCCAGGGTCACACAGCCAGTAATTGTTAAGTGTCTGGGGCTGGATTTGAACTCAGGTCCTCCTGAATCCAGGGCCAATGTTCTATCCACTGTGCCACCTAGCTGCCCCTGCAATGGTTTTTTTAATCACTGCTTTACAGATGAGTAAACTGAGGCTCAGAAAGACTAAATTCAGAAAGTCGACGGTAGAAATGGTACTAGAAGCCAGTGTTTCTTCTCTACAAGGGCTCCTTCTACCACATCACTTTCTCTAGGCAGTATATTCCTCTGTTCTTGGCATCACGCTCCAGATCTTCTTATCTCTTTATGTTTCCATAAACCTTTAACTCCTTATGTGTACCATTGTTGTCTATCCCTTCCTCTCCTTATCTCCCTTTGAGATTAAAAGTGCCTTTCCACTCCTTTCTCCTCATCCTCCCAGGCCTCCTTGGAGCATGAGGAGGGCAAGATCCTCCGGGCACAGCTGGAGTTCAACCAGATCAAGGCAGAGATTGAACGCAAGTTGACAGAGAAGGATGAGGAAATGGAGCAGGCGAAGCGCAACCACCTACGGGTGGTGGACTCCCTGCAGACCTCCCTGGATGCTGAGACCCGCAGCCGGAACGAGGCCCTTCGGGTGAAGAAGAAGATGGAGGGAGACCTCAACGAGATGGAGATCCAACTCAGCCAGGCCAATCGGATGTCTTCTGAGGCCCAGAAGCACTTAAAGATAGCACAGGCCCATCTAAAGGTAACAGAATGAAGGGCTTAGAAGAAAGTGAAACTGAGGCCTCTGGGTGAGTGAGGAATGATAATATCTGGTATTTATTTAGTACTTTACTTTGTATTATCTTATTTGATCATCAACTATAACCATGGGAGGTAGGTGCTGTTATTATCCCCATTTTACAGATGAGGACACTGAGGCCAAGAGGTTACATAATTTATTGATCTCGCAGCTTGTAATTGGTAGAGCCAGGCTTCAAACTGGGATTTTGTCGACTCTGAGACCAACATCCTTTGCGCTTTACCATCTGGCTGTATTTGTTATCTACAGAATAGGGCAGGAGGTTGTGGAAAATGGCAGAAGGGAAGAGAGAAATAAAGGCTAATAAAATTAACACATAGATGAATGGATACTATATTCAAACTAGATCTGGGCAATGTCGGGGGTGGGGTGGAAGGGGCAGGGGAAGAAGATCAAGGCTTGAGGCCTGGGTCCCTAGGCATCCATCTTCTCATCTATAATATGAAAGGGTTGGACTAGATAATGTCTCAGGTCCCTTCCAGCTCTAACATTTGATGATTCTGGGTATACCCTGATTCTGTCCATTCTATATGTTGACTAATTGGCCTTCAAGCCCACTGATAGGTGAGGAAATGTGGACCCAGCAGGCATTACAGAATTAGCTCAGCAAAGATGTGAGTGTATCACAGGAGGGCTCAGGAGGAAAGGGAGGTGCAAGACCATAGATTTAGATTTGGAAGGAAACTTAGAAGTCATTTAGACTTTTAAAAAAATTAACAAGGGATTGGCCCCCCACCCCCAGGGGGCCCCCTCTGCTCAGGCTCTGACTCCCTTTCTTTTCTTTTCTTTTCTTTTTTTTTTTTTTTTTGGTGAGGCAATTGGGGTTAAGTGACTTGCCCAGGGTCACACAGCTAGTAAGTGTTAAGTGTCTGAGGCTGGATTTGAACTCAGGTACTCCTGACTCCAGGGCCGGTGCTCTATCCACTGCGCCACCTAGCTGCCCCTTGACTCCCTTTCTATGCATCCTTTACCCCAGGCCCCCCCACCTCTCAGGTTTGGCCCTTTGACCCAGAACAATTCTCCCTCCCCCTCCCCTGCCCCCCTCCCACTGCTGGGGCTGGGGGCAGAAGGTTCCTATGCATGTTTCTACAGTGAGTCCTATAGGAGGATGACTGGAGAGCAATAAATAAACACTTTTGCATGAAAAAAAATTAACAAGGGAACCTAGGTGGCACAGTGTATAAAGCACCAGCCCTGGATTCAGGAAGACCTGAGTTCAAATCCAGCCTCAGACACTTGATACTTAATGTGTGACCCTGGGCAAGTCATTTAACCCTCAAAAAAAAAAAGTATTTATTTTCTTTTCTTCCCACCTTTCTGCCCCCAATCAGGGAAGGAAAACTCTTGTAACAAATATACCACAGTCGAGCAGAACTAATGTATAAAGATACATGACTGTCTTAGAGGTTATTTAGGCCAGCCACGTCATGTCATAGATATTAAACAGAGGCCTAGAGAGGTTGGATGTCTTATCTATGGTCACAGAGGTAGTAGGTAATAGAGGTAGGATTTCTACCTCAAAACCCAACACTCTTTCCACTAAACCACACTTCCTGTCTTCCCAGGAAATGTTGTTTTTCATCCTGAAGTCACAGGCTCCTCTCTAGAAGCAGGAATAAAGTAGTGGGGGTGGTCAGTAACACAGAAGATTTGGGATAGTCTACTCTGTTGTTGTTCATCCTTCATTTTTCAAAGAGGATCAGTGATAGCATGGGTGATGTCTTGACTTTTGAGTGAATTGATTGAAGTGCCTTCTCCCCTATAGGACACCCAGATCCAACTGGATGACTCCATCCGGGCCAACGATGACCTGAAGGAGAACATCGCCATTGTGGATCGTAGAAATAACCTACTGCAGGCAGAGCTAGAGGAACTTCGGGAGGTGGTGGAGCAGACAGAGAGGGCCCGAAAGTTGGCTGAGCAGGAGCTAATTGAGACCAGTGAGCGGGTGCAGCTGCTCCATTCCCAAGTGAGTGGCTCACTATGCAGGTGAAAACCTGTTTGATATCCCTACCCAGAACACCCACAACTCAGTCCTTTTTTTGATGAACATCTAGTATGTTACCTGCTGTGAGAAGATGAAAGTATTATTCTACCTCCTGCCAAACCAGGGTCCAGGTAAAACATCATGGAGCTTCTCTTTTAGGGAAAACATCTAATTTAGCGATATACTCTAGAACAGTTCTTTTTGCCCAGTTTTTATAATATCAGCATCTCAAAATAATAACTTACATTTATATAGTTCTTTCTGGTTTGCAAAGTACTTCCTTCACAACCACCCTGTAAAGTAGATAGTATCAGAGTCATTACTCCCATTTTGTAGATGGGGAACCTCAGGCTCCAGAAATTTAATATACTCACCTGAGGCCCAGGTAGGAACTATCAGAAATGAGATTCAAACCCAAGCCACCTGACTTTGGGCCTAATGTTTTTGTTTTCACGCTATACAGTGGAACAGCATCTAATGCAGGAGTTAAAATGTGAAGTCACATGTAAGATGAAAATCACCTACAGTGAAAACAGAGCTCCCTTAAATCAGCTGGTTTTGAATTCCACCTAATCAGAGGACTGTACAACTTTAGCAAGAGATCTGAGCTAGGGCTGATTTGTTTTTGTTTGGGGGCGGGGGGAGGTTGTTTGTTTTGTTTTTGTTTTGTTTTGTTTGTTTTGTGGGGCAATGAGGACTAAGTGACTTGCCCAGGATCACACAGCTAGTAAGTGTCAAGTGTCTGAGGTCAAACTTGAACTCAGGTCCTCCTGAATCCAGGGCCAGTGATTTATCCACTGTGCCACCTAGCTGCCACCTAGTTGCCCCCTAGGGCTAAGATTTGAGCAAGGGCTATCTCACAAAGCACTGTCATGCAGAGGCACATATTTACTGTTTGTATCTTCCAGGTAAGGCTTTAATGCCTTTTCAGTCTCCCTGAAAGCCTTCGCTATTTTCAATTACCCAGAACTTCCATTACTTTCTTATTCAGATGGAACCTAACTTAAGGGGTAAAATACCCTACAACCCAATGATCACAACCAA